>NC_048302.1:76566527-76873565 GCF_013100865.1 Trachemys scripta elegans
ATGTTTTTTCTGTAAACTGTACTTTATTAGTAATTTACATTTGTACAAAAACTCACATCTCAAAGGATCCCAAATCCTTCACATTATATGTACATATTACATCACTGAACTACAACTGTCCCTGAGGAAGAAATCAGCAGCCAGTCAGCAGTCAACATATTGTACAGTTATGAAGGGAGGAAACAGTTTAGCTGAGCATGCCGAAAAAACTTTTATTGCAAGCTGTGTTATGGGATCTATAATACTGATAAACTATACAGCAGGCCTCAAATGGCAATATCTCAGCCAGAAGACTCCTACACAGTAAACTGCACTGGACTTTCTGTCTCAGAAGAACAATGGACTGAGTCAACTCTGATGGCATTTGAGCGTTTCAGGTAGTCTAGATACACCAAACCTGACGAGTAGCTCAGCACATCTTTTTGTCTGTGTGGCTTGGTTCATCACTTTGTACTAACGTTCTATAACCCATTTGAGGTTAAATTACACCTTCATTCACAGTCCATAAATTAGTCTAGTATTAACAATTCCTTCAGCAAAAGTTGAGCTGAAGGATTAACGCAGTTGGTGTATCCTATTTTTAAATGTAATATCTATTAGGGAAATTCCCTTGAAGTATTTCAGATCTATCTGTAGTGCTTCCAACCTAATTAGATTACATGTAATGGGTGGACTTTACTGTAATGGGGTGGAGTTGCTTCTTTTTATTTTCCTTTTCAGTGAAGGAATCTGAAGGTGGAATGTCATGGCCACCTCACCCCATTTACAAAGAAATGGGCTTTCTCCTCACCACACTGACGCAGGATATGTTGCTGTGAATGTGGGAATGAGCTTTTCAACCATTCCATTATTTTGTGCCAAGTTTTTAACATTTAGATCCCATCCACCTCCTCTCTCCCTGTTCATTAGCAACAGCTGTGATCCTACACAGTCCCCAGAAGAGTGACAGGCTCCTTGGAAACTAAACATTGCTCTGCACTTACTGCAAATGCTGCAAAGAAATGGCATACTACTTTTTCTTTTCCTCTCCTCTCCTGCTGACAGTAGTGGTGGAGTTAGATTTGTGCAAAGGTTAAAATAAGACAGCACAAACTCTAACAATTAGTCAGTTAAAATGGCAATTATTTGGTATTTGTGGTTAAAAATGTAGAGTAGCCAGATGGAATGGCAGCTATGCATTGTGCTATGATCCAGGGCAAGGAACTGAGAACGGAGAAGGACGTTGAAATGCTAGGATACTGTGCTACTAGATGAATTGGGCCAGGTCCTCCATTTAAATCAGTGAGTATCCAGCCTCATCTCGCAGCACAGCATCTCAAGGTCCCACTTGGAACCAGATTCCCTTCTTGCATTCCAGTGTAATATACTTAGATTTACACCATATGAGGAACCGGCTCGTGTGTGGTGAAGAGCTTGGTGTCAAGAGGGAAATGGCACCTTGCCCGTTGCTTTGTGTTACCATTAGCATCTGCACAGTTTGCTTTTCTGACAGCAGCGGAAGTGCAGATGATGGGATATTCAGGTCTAGCCCAAGGTTTTTCAGGGACCGATTTTTCCTCTCTCCTTTCTGCCCATGAACTCCCCTGTATCACACTAGGCTACAAGAGAGTACCCAACCCCACAACATAAAAAGGAGAAGAATCTTCATGTAGTGGACAATAGGAACCTCAGACACCCTGGATACAGATGGCAGGAGGTCATATAGTCATGAGTGCCCTCTAAAACTTCAGGGCCTGTCAAAGTTTGGGGCCATAGGTCCATATTAAAGATGCTCATTTAAGAAAAAAAGGAAAAATCTTTGTCAGCCTCTGCTACCAACCAATTCAATTGCCAATATTTGGAGATATTGCCAATTCAATATTTTGTACATGGTAAGTAGAATATCATTCCCCATCATTATTTCCATTTTTCTTTTCCCTGTGAAGACTTCAATGGCTGCCACCCATTCTTTGTTGTGTTGTGCTCTATCCCTCCGCAGGGGCCAGAGTCTGTTCCCATTTAAGTCAATGGTAAAAATGACATCAGTGGGAGCAGGGTTGGGCCTCAGATTGATAGCAATTCAGGGAGATTTGAAAATGGCAAACTAACAGTGAAATAATAACTAGACTCAAGCTTATTTATTTTATTTTTTAATTAAATTATTTACAAAACCTCCTAACCATCTGCTAAACCTCCAAGCATGTACTGAACCAATCATATTAGAATATCCTACCAGGCTGGATCAGTGCAGTGCAATGAACTTTTGTATTAATTATGAAAATAAGACTTCTTATTAAAAATAAAAAAATTCTTCATTAGATTTGGGGGTTGGCATAAAAACTTCTGTTCAAGAGACTATGGGGTCCAGAGGCTTGCAACTGCTTTTTTCCCCCCATGACTCTGCCATACGTGAGCTAATGTCAAAGGCCTTGTAAAGCAAGATAAACTCAGGAAAAACCTCCAACTTCTCCAGCCTCACAAGAGCAGATTTGTGAAGCTCTAGTAGAGTCTTGATGCTCATCAGGGATTCAGTTGGCTGATTGCATCAGGAAAGAACGTCAAGCTCTTACAAACCTCTGTTTTCCCAAAATAACTGCCATATGTCAGTCCTGCCAACCATAAGCATGAAAAAATCATTAGATTTTTTTCCAAATACATTTTTGATGCTTTTTTATTTGCCTTCAAGTTTGAGCCCTTAGGGTTCGCACTTTCCAGTTTTTTCACAACCATAAAACTTAAAACAAAAGAAAACAATACAAAGGAGCAGCTGAGTTAAGGTTAGAGTTCCTGCTTAGCCTTGTTTGTTGCTGTTGAAAAAATTTAATGGGCCAGGTTTTGGGGGGTTTTTTATTTGCTTTTTTTCACTTGATAACAGTACTCCCCGGAAGCTGCACACATACACGGCTGCGTAGCAATCTTGTGACTACTGTGCATATCACATGGCTGGGAGATTGGCCAGTACCTGGATTCAGCGCTGCTGGCTAGGCCCTCAACCTGCAGAATCCACGGTGCTCTTCTCAGTGCCAGGGACCAGAAAGAGGGAAAGACAGACAGGCAAGCCAGCGGGGATGGGTAACGGTTAGGTTAGGATAGGAAAGGAAGGGGCTCCCAGAAAGGGACTGTGGGGTGTTTCCCTCGAAGCCTGAAGTGAGGAGTATTTCTTTTGAAGGCTGACCTGCAACGGTCTGTTTTTCTGTGTCTCTGAGACAGCACTCCTACATACAGTCACATGACTCCAGGAGCTGAGGTTTTAAGAAAAACACAACGTTTTCTCAATTAGACTTGTGGTAAAATTGTGATAGTTAGTAACACTGGAAACTCAGGATCATTTCTTAATCCTCGGGCCAGTAACAAGTGACAGTTTTGATCTCTGAAGTAGGGATGGTGAATGTTGTCCTTATTGTTTTTGTTTATATTGCACTGGGTTCTTTGCCACAGAACTGTATATTCCTATGCAGAGAAATGCAGCTGCTATTTTGCATCAACTCACCACATAACTGCATCTAGTTGTTGTAAGTTAATTGTTCTGGTTGATGAATTTGTAAGGATCACATGGTGCAAGATTTAAAGTGGACTATGAAAAAAAAAAACAGGCTGATCACTTGGTTCTGGTCCAAAAAGAGAGGTCGGAGTGGGTCTGTCATTGGTGGGCAGTGATTCAACTGAACCTGAAGTAGTGCTTTCTAACTGGCACAGAAGCAATGCCAAATCCACTCATTTGTGTTTTTTCCCTATAAGTTTCCTTGGTTTTCTAGGACATGTGTTACTCTCAATGCTGCAGTAATGCATATTTGATTTCCAAGGTCATGTACATTGAGAACAGGATTTATGTCTACGTCAGGCAGGAAATAAATCTCATGAGTTTATTTGGATTTTTTTTTTCTGGTTTTTGAACATATGGGTTTGTATTACTCCCATTTGCCAATGGTAGATCACCAGGTCAAACCCTGCTTCGGCACCCTTCTAGGCCCAGTCCAGGCTAGATACACAGCAGACTGACACCACACTTCCCAGCTGTCATGGAGGAACCTCCGCCCCTTTGCTTGTGTTATCTAGTATTAAAAACACTTCTGCTCCCACAAACAAAGCAATATCATTATAAAGCTATTTAAACAAGCTGCCTCCACTCTAACATTTTGTTATGAAAAAGACCTAGTACTTATTTCAGATTGCATTAAGCCACGCCCCAGGGTGGGAGAATTTTTTATTTCCCCCCCCCCCCAGACTGCCAGAACTCAATTCACAGAGACATCAGCTACATCATGAGCCTGCGTGCCAGCCAGTTCACACAGAAGCATTTAAATAAATAAAAAATATATGCAAGGTGGGCTCAGAGCCAAAAGTGCTGACCCTCCTGCACCAGTAGGGAAGGTGGTTCAAGAGATAGCTTGTGCTGTGATGCTGCTACTAATTAAAAAAGCAGGCAGCAAGCTTTGCTTATTTGTCATTTGGTATTCTATCACAACAGCTCACAGTCTAGTGTTAAATGCATCTAAACTCTTCCTGCCTTATTTTTCTGAACCTATTTACAAATGCTTTCTAAACACAGAGGGAACCCTGCCTGCCTGCACATATTAATTCATTTGTTATTTATGCACTTCTGATCTTTGTGACACTTTGTCCTTTGGCCTGACACCAAGTCATTTTTTATACATGTTCTGTGGAAAGGTGGCCCTTGCCCTGCAGTCAGCCTCACAAATCCCTGACACACACACATGCATTTTTTATTGTTCTCACATGTTGCTTAACAATCTGAATGATTACTGCTTTACAGCACAGCAGATGGGTTCCTGCGTAGCGGTGAAACAGATGAGATGCTCAAATCGATTGTTTTATCAACAATCAGTTGCAGATAAAAATAATTTTAATGAGAGAAATTAATGGTGTTTGCAAACATGATGTTAATTAAAGAACATTGCTTACGCTTTTTTCCCTCCCTTTTTTTCCCCCTGCATACAATTTTTGTTACCCATGACATCTTTCATTATTGACTCATGCCCCAAAGAAAAGGCGATTAAAATCTGCTTTTGTTTGATGTAGCTTTTATTGAAGAAAGAAATAGATCTTTCTGAAGCTTCCTGGTGAGATGAAAGTCTAATTATCTCCACAAATGAAAGGAAAAGCTTTAATTAGGCCTGTGCTGAATCTGCGCACTGTGAATTTGTGCATTGTGATGGATGAAGCCTGCATCTCCTCAGTGACTGTGGTTGAAATAATGAAGGAAGAGAAGAAGTAACCTGTCCCATGATTCAGCTGGCAGAACTGAGTTGGAGGTACACCTGTGTTGTGAGACGGTGCCCAGAGCAGCTGCCATAGGCCATGTTTCAGTGCAGTGCATTCGGCTGTTTTACAGCCGCCTCCTCCTGAGCTTTGATCTCTTTTCAGACAGCAGGGGTCCTAACAAATCAAGCTTTTCATGTTTCACTCAGTTTCACTCTCTTTTGCCTCACTATTCACACTCGAACTCCAAAGAGGATGGATAAAATATTGTCTGTTTCTGAAGCAATTAATGATCAGCAGCCGACATGACTGAAGTGGGTATTATGCCTTATGTGAGGTATTTTAAGGTTGACTGCAGGGCGAGTGTTGAGCAAGAATTGAGATTTTATTTATTTATTTTGCTGTTAAAATCCTAACCATTGAATTAATTTAACAGCCTTTTGAGTTTAACATTTAATTTGCAATGCACTCATTTTCTGCAGTGCTATAATGTCCACCCTGGGAGGAAAGGTGACATTCCTGGATAGTGTTATGCAGCTAATGGCCCCAGGAGAGAAAGCTAAATGATGAAAAATAATGCAGTATCCCAGATTTTCTACCATTTCTACTCTATTTTAACCATGTTCATGCAGCTTACTCTGTCTTCATGTAGTCCAGCTGATATCAGGAAGGTCAAATTGCTACTTATTCACATCACTTGCAGCTAACATATTCTTCTCAGTGAATCATAAAGCACCTTTGACATCAAGGGCAGTCAAGGAGATTACTTGCACACCTTTCTGGACAGGATAACAATAGAAATAGGAAACAGGGAATTGAAGACAAAGTTAGATCAGCATGAGCAAGCTGACCTTTTATTCTGTCTGTCACTGTATTGTATATTGGGTTCTCAAACTGGGGGTCGGGACCCCGCAAGGGGTCACGAGAATATTACATGAGGGGTTGCGAGCTGTCAGCCTCCACCTCAAACCCCACTTTGCCTCCAGCATTTATAATGGTGCTAAATATATAAAAAAAGTGGTTTTAATTCATAAGGGGGGGTCACACTCAGAGGCTTGCTATGTGAAAGGGGTCACCAGTACAAAACTTTGAGAACCACTGTATATTGTTTGAAGTGTCTTAGCTTAATTGCATGCCCTTTCCTAGAAGTGAGATGTTTTGCAGTCAGTTGAAAACATGCAGAAAGAGGAGAAAGTGGGATAAATGGGAATATCGTGTCCTGTGTTCATTTGTTTACTTAAGGAGGGAAGGCATCTGAAAAAAAACAATAATGCTGTTTCTCAAGCAAACACCCTGGAAAGTCTTTCTGTAAGTAGATGCACAGTGTCTAAAGCCTAAAATTGCTGAAAGTGAATGAAGTAGACTGAGTAATTCAACAAAGTGATAATATGGACTCTAATTTGTTCTGTGTGAAGCAAATCTCTGAATTAGAGATTTCCTCATGAATGCAGCTTTATCCCTGGCTATTCCAAAAATTTCACAAGTTAACAAGTTATTTGGAAGCTGAGCTCTTAGTACATACAATTTGTAATTTGTTTAGGGAGCTGAAAACTAGCTGGCACTTACCATACTATAAAATACACCAATTTCTCCTTTTTCATTTCCAGGTTTTTTGTTTGTAGACTTGTCTCCTTTGTTTATGTTTGTGTGAGTGTCTCCCTAGTGTTAGAACTGGATTTATAGAATTGAACTCAAAGAACCAGCTGTAAACAATATCCTAATCTTTAGACCAGAAGTGCCCATGTTCAGGCCTGTTGTCCTAGCATTACAGGGATGATGATGAGTGTCTAAAGGTCCCAGGGCTCAAAATAGGAGAAAAGAGCTGGGGAAATGCTACAACACTGCAGTGCAAGTATGAGGGCAGGACTGGCGGGCACAGCCAAGGGGAAAATGAGGAGGCAGTGGATTTCCTGTTACACTGCTGTGTAGAGATGAACCGTAAGCAGTAAAATAGGAGTGAGCACTGCAGAACACATCTGAATCAGACCCTCCAATTAACTGTTCTCTTTCCTTCTTTCAAGTTTGATTTCCTTTTAACCTTTTATTTTATTCTTTTGATCTCAGCCTCTTTTTCTTCTTGCTTGAGTGAAGAGTAGTGGCGTGATAGTTTTTGTTGAGGAGATGCTTTTATTATCTGCCCCTGTTTTCCAGCCCTTACAATGAGAGAGGAATTAAATATTGAAACATTTATTTGTGCCACCACCCAGGTGTTGAGGGGTTCCAATTAAATGGGACCAGATTCTGAACCATCCACTTTTTTGGTTTTACTGAACCAAAACCCAACCAACAACATCTGCAAAATCAAAACCAAATGCCGTTTTTATGCATTTCTGCTTATTATACTGCTCTGAAAACAAGGATCCTTTGGGGACTGAAATTGTTCATGTCCAATAGTTTTTTGCACATGAGGAATGTGGTATTTTTTTCTTTTCTCTTTTGCCACTACACATTTAAAAAAAATGTTCCAATACTTAAGACTATATAGTCTTTTCTGCTCTTGTGGGCGAAGGGATCAAATCTTGGGTGGGGGTAGTTGGGATAGAGAAAGGAGGACGCAGCATCGTTCCTTCTTTTCCCAGCAGAAGACTGTCCATGGAGGAACTACAGATTGCAGACAGTGCTGTGGAGAAGGGCACAGGCTGGAGTTAGGTTGAAGAGACAGATGTATTCCATACCCTGGGGTTAAACTTTAGAGAGTAAGTTGATGCTGATCTTGTCAGCATTAATGTACATCCTTCAGTGCTGTGGAAATCTCTCATCCCTTGGAGGAAGTTTTGAAGGAAATCAGCAGATGGCTCCTGCAAGTAGCTGGATATCAGTGCAGAATCACAGAGTCTTTACCCAGATGTTCCTGTACCATTGTGGATTTCCTTAGATCTGTCCAGATATTGGGGGATTCAACTGATTTTGTGGGCAGAATCTTTTGTTACTTCTTCAGGGGCATGTGTGGAGTTTGGGAAGGCAATAATGTTCCATAGGAGGAAGAATGTATAGGAAATTGAAAGTACAAACTTAGAGTTTTTTTCGTTCCTACATGGGAATAGCCTAAATCAGGAATGATGTGGCCTTTTGTGATGTATGTGTATGTGTGCACATGCGTGCTTGCCTAGACCCTAAAAAACTTAATTTTAAAAATTCAGACTGGATGTAAACCATAGACTTGGTACTTAATGACATGTTTGAATAAATCTCTAAGAAATAACAAAGATATAACTGAAAACCTCCAGGTTCTCAGTAAGGTGTGATTCTCCAGATTGTACATATGGTAAAATGTTAATTCCTTCCAAATAAGGAAGTGTCATTAAACTGAGTCTGTAATCCAGAACAAAGCAAACACCCCCTTCGTTATATTCTACTCTCAGTCTTTGGCCCATATTAAATTTTAGAATTATGGTATTTTCCAGACTACCCGCCAAATCAACACTTAAGAGATTGTCTCTGTATCCTCCAAAGAGTTGAAAAGAATAATATTAAAATAAAAGGGAGCAATGGGAAACACTGCTACTCCTTAGTGAACATATGCCTTGTAGAGCTTTTTGAGCTTCAGATAAGTAGTCAGTTTTTAACCCACCCCCCATACTTTAGCTTTGTCCAACCATGTGTAGGTTCCCAAACCAGAACAAAATAGAATTCTTACTGAATTCTGAATAAAATCTTTCTCTGTACACACAACAGTGCTCAGATCTTTTGGTTTATTATAAAAATTCAGACATTATGCTGCAACTGGTGTTACTTTGCAGGAGATAAGCCCTTTTTTTTGTTTGTTTTTTTGTTCACAACTCTCATTATGGAAGCAAGGTCTGAATCCTAGAAAAGAGCTAAGGTGTGCTTTTGTGGGCATTGTGTTCGTTACTACAGAGGCATTGTTTGTGACAATCATCACTTTTACTAGACATCTTGTTTTCATGAGTAGGTTTCACTACACTAAAAGTAGAGTGGAAAATCTGCTGACTTGGGTTCATATTATGTTCACCAATCCAACAGGTTTCATGCACCTGGGAAGTTTTGCTTGCAAAAATTCACAGAAGTCCAAGCTCTCCTCAGTTTTTTAGGATTTAACCCACACTCTTAGGTGAATCCCTCTGAAATTCCCCTTTCTTTGATGACAAGCATCCTATTATCCAAAAATGGCCTCAGGACCCCCCATTAGCTTTGAAATTTTTTGGCAGTTGGTTTTCCTAGGATATGCAGGATCTGGTCACTTTCCTCATAATGTGTCTTTAATGTGGCAACTACCTGATAGCACATACCCTAATCTTCTGGGGCCAGAGGGAATTACGTGCTTCCACCATGATGGAACAGTAGTGATACAGGAAAGTGTCCTTTCCATCCTGCAATCATTGGTTACCTATATTAGAACCTGAGAGTTCCTCAGAATTCCTTAGGGTATTTCCCTAACTGCAGCTCAGTCTCCTGGTAGATAGAGAAATCCTGGATATCTCCAAGCTATCTGCTTTCTGAGCTCTGGGGTGTGTCTTAGACATAAGGCTCCTTCAGCCCCTAGCTGCAGCTGAGTTAGGATTCAGAAAATTGCTGAAAAGGGAGGATGGTATGTCTCTCCCCACCCACCAGCTTATGGCATTGTCAAATGGTAGGCTTTCCCCATGAAATAGTGTGGGGTTGGGAGCTTCATGTTCCCCCAAAAAAACTCTGAACAGGAATAGGGGCAACAGATCTTCTAGATGACCTTTCATAAAGATAAAAAATGGGTGTAGCTACCCACAACCTCTCGAGGATCTTTGCAGAAGTGTTAGGGTGTCAACAGTTTCACTCAACCATGGACAAGGGGCTGTTTTAGCTGAAGACAAGTGTTGCAGGCCTACCAGGCAGCCCACTCACCAAAAGATTTCAAAGGTCAAAAGGTATTGGACCAAAGGACTGTTCTGGGGATAGAATAAGAGGGGAAAAAGGGTTTATGAGTGTAACATCTTGAAGCTCACTTAGATTGAGATTGGAGTACACAACGAAGCCCTGAAATAGGTGAGTTTTGTCTGGTCTTCTTTTGTTGGAAATATTTATCGTATCAACTACATCTCCGTGTTAAGGTAGCATGCTTTAAAACTTTCTGAAATCTATAGGACATATATTTTAGCTCATTTTATGTGCAGCTTGTGGAGCCATACATGGCTTGTCATAGAATAAACAATTAATTTTAACAGTCCTATGTAGGTCTTTAGGCTCAGTAGTAAAGAACATGCTATGGTAAGAGTTTATTGCTAGCCAGCTGCTTCTGTAGGTTCTGTCTGAGGGATTATTTAAGTTCCAAACCTAAAAATACAGGCTATGAATAAATATTTAATTACACTCATGATTTGATTGAGGGTTACATCTAAACACAAATGATCAAGTTTTATATATTACCTGATATAATTAGACACTCTCCAGCATTACCAGACTCAGAGCTGTTCTTTAGATCCTAGCAAGCCGGGATCGGGGGAGGCTTGACATATGTTTAGCAGCAATCATGTTGTTTTTGTGTTCATATATGCCTCCAAAAAAAGAAGCAAACAAAAGATAAAGCAATGTGGGAGTGGCAATCCTTATCTTTAAGGCAACTGTTGGATAGTTGACCTCCTTTAGCATTTAATTTCTCAAGCCTCTAGGAAGCTTAATTTTGAACATCAAAGAGATACCTGTGGAAGAAACTGTTCCAGACTGGTGAGTAAACAAATTAGAGTTAATAGGATCATTAGCGTTTGTGGTAAAATTTCAAACTGAGTATTCCTCACTAAGGAATGTAAAATGTCAATGTTTTTAAGTCTTTTAAAATATAATTAGACATGGAAATTTACTACAACTGCTAGATATCCAGTTGGCAAATGATATTTTACACACTCTAGTCAGGGCATTATATTATGACTCTTAAGGCCTTGTTCTGAATATGCTTCTGTTCCTATATGTTGCTTGCTAACAAATTAATAATAGAAACACGCACACAGTTGCTCAGTGAGCAACACACACTAAAAATCCTGGGTGCCTGCTATATAATAAGTGGATATCAGCTAATTGTCCTTTTAGCAATTGCTCTCTGTTTAACCTTTAGATACCTAAGTAAGCATACTTTAGAGAGCAATCCTGCATTATCTGAGAGATGAACTATGGTAGGTGACCTACTATGTGTCTTCCTTCTCTAGATTCTATAGCTATATTATGAGTATATTTGCAGGCAGAATTCTAAGGTGAAAGATGCTGAGTAAATTCAGTCCCCATTTACCTCCTTCCCCCCCCCCCCCCAGCCCTGCACCAGCCCAAGGACTCTCCTTTCCTTTCTCCACCAAACACCCATCCTTCTTTCAAAAAGATGCACTGAAGCACTTGAAGCACTGAAGGCAGGCCCCACTCCCCGCAGACTGCTAACCCACCTAAACTTCTATACCTTTTCACGATAAAATAGCTTCTTAGCTTCATGGTAGACTGTCTTCCCTTACATACCCTACACCTGCTATTCCAATGAGATGCCCACTCTGTTGCTTCCCTATGGGTGGCAAAGGGAAAGTCCATGGAGCTGGAGGAGGCAAGGCATGGACAGTTTAAAGCTGGGGTATATCAAGATTTGCTCCATCTAAGTGTCCTCCACTCCTACCAGCTCAAGATTCTTTCTCTCATCTCTGCAAGCACAAATGACAGCACCCCACAGTGGTTTCCTTTTTACCCAGGAAACTGGCCAGTGCTGAATGTGTACAATACCTCAGGATTTGCCAGCATCCAAAGAGTTAAACAGATAACGGATCATTTATGAAGCCACAATGTGACATCAGATCAGTACAAGTGTTTGCAGTGTATTAAATGACAGGCTAATGGGAAACACACATTTAACACAGAAAAAAATAAAATATTTGCTAGAAATGCCAAAAGAGAATCTCAGCAGATATTCAGACTAGAAAACTGCAGATGGGCAACTACATCCAGTGGTAAACCACTTCCTGACTGTGAAAACTTATTGTACCAGCAGGGCTTAGGGAGTGAGTACTACAGTGAATTCCACTGAAAGAAAAGAGTGAGATTTTAAATAATTGATCTTTTAGCTCTAACTGTGGTTACAAGCATTGGATTCTTAAGTCATTAGTCTGAAGTCCGAATGAAGACTGTTTATATTGTGAGAGGAGTTAATATTTTTGATTGTCAGTAAAAAAAAAAAAAATTGTTGCTTTTTTGGCTTCCATAAATTGTTAGTATTGGAATGCTACATCCTTCACAGTGAAGTAGGTTTTCTTCTCTCTTTGAGAAGTCTCTCAATATATATAAGAATTCTTTTTGTTTCAGTTGCTGTTATAGCAATAATAAGAAAAAACAATCTCTCTAGTTAGCGCTTTTTAAATAATGTGAGTCATGCATTAATGATGCTTTGCAACTTTCCTTATCCATTAGAAGGAATTATTGTGCATTAGACAGGTGAGATCTGAGTTTTTGTCAGAGTAGCTCTAATTTCTCTTTGCTATCAGTTTGCTATCTTTTGCTAACAGTAATACTTCACATTTGCAGTCTTTAGTTGCTTTGATTAGAGGATCTCAGATTTACAAATGATAGTTTTTAAATAATAGTAATAGCAGTAGTTGTACTTTACCCTTCTATGGTGCCTTTGATGGATCACAACAGATTTTACAAACATTAATTCTCACTGTACCCTCAGGAGTTACATAAGTGTTATTGGACCTATTTTGCTGATGAAGAAATGAAGGCACAGAGCAATCAATTCAAGGTCACACAAGAAGTTTGCAATAAAGTTGGGAATATCAAGATCTCCTGACACTCAATCCTCCATTACCTTAACTAAAGACCATCCAACCTTCCAGTACTGATCACGGTATTCTTATGAGGTAGAAAACCACTAATAACCCATTTTACCGCTAAGAAAACTAAGGTATGAAGAGGTTACCTAAGTTTTCCAAAGAGGGACAATAATAGTCAAGAACAAGACCAAGCTATCTGTACTCTTTCAGTATATTTCTTCTTTGACTGGACCCTTGACTGTGAAGTATTCTTTAGGAAAATTATTGACCCACCTTCTTTTAGGATTTCTAATAGTAATGTCAGCCATTCCACCTGTAAGTAGTGGCACTATACTTCAAGTAGTAAAAAACATGAATAGCACGACAAGTGTAATCCTGTTTACTAGAATAGGGTCAATAGTGATGAAAAAACTATTGTGGGGTCAATAGTGATGTAAACTATTCCTTAACTTCTAAATAAGAAATTTGCTTCAACGGTCTTCATACCCTTTTTTATCCACTTGTCCAAAACATTAGTGCAAGAAATGTTTTGTTCATGCAAATGTTCACAGAAAGCAAATTTCAAGCCTGAAGCTGAGATTTATTTGATTGTGAAACAAAATTTGTTTGGGGCAGAAGTAAAAACACTTTATAAAAGATTAGGGTGGAATAGAAAAATATCATCTTATTTACAGGAACCAATCCCACAGCTCCAGGACTGAGGAATAAATATTGTCTGTATTGACTGTAATGACTGTAATTTGCTCATGCAAACATTTGTCAAACAGTAGTATGGAAACTTGCAAAAGTTAGTCTTTTGTGGACTAGGGCTAAATTTGCAGAACAAATTGTTGACTGCAAATTGTTAATTTAGCTGCCTGTTCAGATTAAAATTAATTTCAGCTGCAGAATATATGTGGCATATGTGGTGAAGGTGGTCTGGATAATTGGGAAGGCAAAATCCACACCCTTCAAGCTAAGGATAGGGTGCAGATGATAGCA
Source organism: Trachemys scripta elegans (assembly GCF_013100865.1). NCBI lineage: Eukaryota > Metazoa > Chordata > Testudines > Emydidae > Trachemys > Trachemys scripta. The sequence goes on from NC_048302.1 coordinate 76,580,438, forward strand.
CTGTTCCATCCTCCCAGCATGTGGATTAGAATAGCAGTCACAGCCTCTCTGGACTCATCGTGAGGTGTTTAGGGCTGCTGGATTTATACAATCAGAGATATTGTATAGAAAAAATTATTTAGTATTTAATAGATATGAAACCAACAGGATTCTATGGAAATTATTGTAAAAACACAAATTACATAGAGAATGAGATTGTCTAGAATTCCATAGCGAGGATAGAATTCTGTAATTCTATAGGTGATTTAAACAAAACTATGAAAAGTGTATAATTTTCTATAGCATTTTTTAGGCTTTTCCATAAGGTCTCCCACGGCCTACTCCCTGGCTCACCTCCATTGTCACTGTCCATACTGGACTACGTGGGGCCAGTCTGGAAACCCTTTCCACAATGTGCACAGGATGCCACTCTACCAGTGTCTTGTCCGCCCGGGCACTCCCACCACTAGATTTAAGCTGTGCTGAAGACCTCATTGATCTTCTGCACCCAGGAGAATGCCATCCTTAGGTAATAATGAGACAAGTGCAGCAAATAATGAGACCAGTTTACCAGAGTTCGTACAGTTGCAGCCAGTAGATGGCTCCTTATGGCTCACTTGGTGGAGATGCAGCTTTTAGATATATCCCAATTCAAGTCCGTCTCTCCTCTCATAATAAATAGGGTACATGAAAGCACACACTCAAATGCAGGCATAGACACACACATGCTCTAAATGCAGTATTCAGAGTGGAGTACTGTGGTAGGAGTGATAATTGTTTTTTTTTTTCTTAGTGTCTTGCTACCAGTTGGCAGACACAAAGCTTTCCCACAACACTCTTAAAAGTACACCTATTATTCAGTGACTTTATGCACTTGCCATCCTTGGGGAGGATCACTAAGTGAAACAACTTATACCCCAGAATTTACCTGTTGTAAACAGCCTCAAGATTTGATATGGTACTTAATACTGTGTCTCTGCTAATGCTGCTGAAAAACATGCACAGTAACAACCTTCAAAAAATGACATTGTGCTGTACTGGCAAAACAGAAATTGCTGATGCACTTCCTTCCATGGATTTATAGCCTGGTTTTTGGAATGTTTCTGCCCATGAAAAACTAAAGTCACAACTGCACCTTCAGAGCTGCCAGGGATAGGGCAAATCTGAAGGAAGGGTAGGATTAAGCAGATAACATTAAAGTATATGTTAAAAAGCAGCTATAAAAAAATTGTGCGTGTTGAATTGCAGACAAATGGGTATCCAGCTGAAACTGAATTCACTCCTTGAAAGCTACAGTGATAAAGGCTAAAGGAAAAAGAAGCACAGATAGAAAGTAAAATTCACAGGCAGCTTTTCCAAGGCAAAATTAATGAAAATTATTGTGTAATGCTAATAGATTTCCTCTTGCTTTCTCATGTTGACAATTTGGTGCACACTAAAGGTTAACTTTACATTGAACTCATGCCACTGCATTTGGAACACCATAATTGCCTGCAACCCCGGAAGTTTTCTAGCATTTGCAATTTTTACTTGAATGAGACTTGCGGTGTAAATTAAAAATATAACATCAATCATCATTAATTATCTGTTCAACTGATGTCTGCACTTTTTTACACTTTAATCTTCATTAGCATGTATGAAAGAAAATATCCCAAAGGATGTGCTGCATGTGTTCCTGTGTTTTACTCATGTCTCTCTGGAGTTCTTAACAGCTCAGAAAAATAGGCTTCTTCAATGGGAAGCATATGCCACCAGGGCCTTTTATCTGAATGCTTCAGATTAAATCAAAAGGCACAATCTGAGCCGCCATGGGCCAGAGAGATTCATCTCTTTAAATCTGTGACCCTGGTGATACATTGCTCGAGCGCCTTCTACGGCACTCGAGCAGTGTCCTGTAGGACTTACTGTGAATTATATTCATGTATATTTGTTGAACTGCACCAGCTTTCTTATTCCAGATGGTTTGGGGTTTGGTTTGTTTTTTGTTATTCTTTATAGGAAAACCATGACAGCATGTCAATTTTCTACTTTGAACAGAAATACCTCTTAAAAATATCATGCGTTAGCAGTTTTTAGTGTTTAATACAAATGTGGTTTGGATAATATATAACAAGTACTTTATTATGTGTAACAGTTGTTTGCAATCATATTGCTTATTAGAGCTTGAAATTCTTGATTCAAAGGGGGAAATATGTAGGATGGGTCTCTAACAAAAGCTGAAAAAAGCTGCATGGAATCCCCCCCTTCCCAACTAAAAATTATCAGCAGTCTTAACAGCCCTCCTACCTACAAACCTCAATATTGATAATCTACATTCAAAGCCAGACTTTGACAGCTGTCTAGAATATCTTTACATGAAGTAGATATAATAATATCCTCTTCAAGACTCAGTTACATTAGTTAGAATTACAGGAAATAGAGATGAAAAAGATATACAGTATTAGTTCCTCCAGCCCACATCCCTGCCTATTGTTCCATACATGTTTATATGCATTCAGAATGAAGTTATTGTAGATGTAATGAATAAGCTGCACTCAGATTCAGTCTATAATTACTTTTTAATGCACAGGATGAGTCTCGTTCTCGTTGTTGTCCTATCTTGGCATTGATTGTGATTAGGTGTCAATATAGGTCCTGTGAAATTTGCAATGATGCACATAAAAGATGGACACTTCCAGGTCACAGACACAGGCAAAATATCTTATTCTGTCTCTTATGCTAAAGTCTATGGCTACAACTATAGCTATATAACTATATAACACAGGGGGATAAAATTACCTTACACATATTAGTTGACTAATCTAACAGGAACCCTTTGTATCCCCAAAGGCACCACCAAAGCATCTGATGTCATTATCAGAAGTGTAAAGGAATGGCATTTTCAAACCACAGAGCTTGTGTTAACACACCAGTAAAAATCTGGAGAAATTGAATCCAGTTTTGGAAGAAGTGCATCTTTACTAACACAACACTTGGGTCTTAGATCATGGTACAGCTGCAGCTGCAGCTTTTCAGCACTAAATCTTTGTGTCAAGATGAAGACTGAAACACAATTAAAGGGGCGGTGTGGAGAACAAGAATAAAAAAAAGGGGGAAATGCAGGCACTGACAATAGCATAAACATTCAATAGCAGCACAAATCTCATTAACTGAAACTCAATAAGTTGTTGTCTTAGTTACAATAGTGACTCTAAAGTCACCTGGGCTACATGTGAAGGATTCACCTGCAACATTCTCTTTATATTCTCCACCCTCCCCACCCTTGAATTGTTGTAATGGGAATTCTCCCCATGCGTCCCCTCTCTACACCCCCATCCATATACATTGTTTACTGTTCAATATAAAGGTGACTTCCAATGTTTAGTCCTAACACAAACCGTGGGTTATAGAAGACAATGTTCCTCTATGTTGAATTACAAATCTTCACACAGACTGACTGTATGCCAAACTGCAAAGTAATTTAAACCCTCAAAAGTGTAAGCTTCTTTTGTTTGAGTAATGCACTTAGAACCACACAGCAGAGGAATAGCTGTTGGAGGTATAAACAGTAGAAAATAGGGTCTCATACAGTTGTAGAGACCTTTTTTATTCAACAACAAAGAAAATTATTAAAAATCTTTGCTTTGAAAGGAAGGTCTGTCAGTTTTCTCTTACACCTCTATATCTCACACCCCCAAACACAACCAAGATTATACCAGGTTTAGTCATGTAAGAACACTTAATATAGTCCACAGAAAGCATGAATTTATTGTATACCTTCAGTATGCCTCCACAGACCGTAAGCTGTTTATCATAAGACAATCAACTTGAATTAGTTTGAAATATTAAATTAAAAAAAAATTGTTCTGGAAGTCTAGATCTAGGATGTAAAGCTTTTCAGCTCTGCAGTACAGGAGGTCACCGGTTTGAATCTGACCCAGTTAGATGTGACCAAGGGGTATTCCTTTCTGCTGACTAAGTGGCTTATAGTATATGAAATGATCTGGTGTCCTCAGTGTTATTCCCAGTCTATATCACAAAAACACCACCAGAATTAGAAGTAAGTAGCCCCCTTTGCTGGATATCCCAGCAAGAGATGTCGAGGACTTGAATAATTGGCCTATGAATACAGGACTGCTCTACCTATGTAGGTGATCACTTCAGGAGAAGGCTGTGGTGCACTGGTGGAATATTGTGGGCTAGTTTGCATTGCCTCTGCCCATGCTGTAGAGAAGGTGACATCCATCTCAAAAGCTGTCAGTCTCTCATTTTTAATGAGTATTAAATTCACTTTAAAAAAAGTCAGAAAGTTGCCTTATCTGCTTTGCTCATTTTGATTGATTATCTGTGGTTCCATAGCATCTTACATGATCACAGCAATGTTCTTTGGTGATAAAATCATCAAAGAGCATTACTCTGTTGGGGTAGTACATGAGGGGTATTAATAATGGAACAGAACAGGGGGCCGTTAAATATATTTTTTTGTTTTTCTGTGCTGGGAGGCTGGTTTACGAGGTAGGGGGTATGCTATTTTTTTAAGCAAGAATTTTAAAAAGCACTCCTTTCAGCCAATCCATCTGTTTTGATTTGGAGCCCTGCAGACCTGGCAAACCTTGAAGGTTTAACTGTGTTCATCCTGGCTCTCCAAGCAGTGGCTATCTCAGTGGCTCACACAGCTCTAATTTAGAGCTAAATGGTTGAATTCCCAACATCAGATGTTTAGAAGAAATTTGAATTTGTCAATTAGAATCCAAATGGTAACCAATCGTTCAGTGCACAATGTTTTGCAAAGTGTGTTTTTAATGTAGCACATCAGATATAAAACCTTATATCTCTTAATTAAAGATTGGTCTAGAGAAGAGAAGAAAGCAGGAAGCACAGTGTTCAAATGTGTGCCCCTGACTCGTAACAGGGTTGAAAAGCAACTGACTGTGTATAGATAATTACCATGACTCAGTTTGGCAGACCCCTATTGTTTATCAAAGTTGCAATCTGCCTCTTGAGCTCTTCAAACATTGAGCTTCAACATTCATGTCAAGAAAATCTTGTGTAGCCAGCTGCTTTGTTAAATCTCATTGCCTATTTATTCAAATGTATACATTTTCTTGTGTCTGCATCACCGTTCTGTTTTTGTGATGAAGAACAGGGTAGATCCCTAAAAAATGCTTCTAACTTTCCACAATTTTTTTTTCACCAATACTGTCTGCCACTTAAATACTCCAAGAATGTTGCTACTCCAAACTGTAATTGTTCTCTGATGCTAGGTAAGTTCTGATCTCACATTTATATCTGTATAAATCAGGAGTAAGTACACTGAATTCAAGAAAGTCTGCTTCTTATTTACACTACAGCCCCTTTTCACCACTCTTGCAATGTAAAGGGGCCTTAAAATGGGTGCAGATTTAATTGACTCTGAGGCTTTAGTGTAAAAGAGAATCAGACCCACTAGAGTTCAACAGTGCAAGTGAGATCAAAATCAGACCACTGTACTGAATAGTGCTTTGATCAAATAATTGAGGACATTGGCATGGTAGTGAGCTCTTGGAGATACTTGGCAGGACTTTTTCTGCTGTGGAAAGAGGATCCAGGATTGAAGCTGGAGCAGCAGATGCTGGATGAGTGAGTTATGATGTGTATGCTTATATACCATCTTGTGGGTGGTTGAATGGAGTGGTACTACAGTTACAGAGTAGTTTGCCATTCATGTGGTAAGAGTAGCTTTTTTGGAGAGAAGGGAGGTTAAATCCAGTAAAGATGTGTGTAGAAAGTTTGGATGGATGCACAGTATGTAGGCCTTGGATTCCCCCCCCCCCCAGCTAGGATTGGTTACAATTTAACAGTTTTATTTATTATGATTATTGATAAAGGACTTCTGATGTTGTTTTAAACAACATTACTGTTTTTAGGAATGAAAGGGTCTCATTTGCCACAATTTTGCATCTTGTGTATTCATTTTGCCCTCCACAAGGTAGATGTAAAAGGCCTCCAATTTGTATTTGGTAATTGTTACACCCCCACTTTGCATTTGGTTTACACAAATGACTACACAAAGCGCAAGGCAGTGGAGAATCTGTCCTTAATAGCCCATCTGACAGTTGTCACTATGATGCAGAAGTATTTGTTGATGTGTTGAGTAAGTGAACAATTATAATCTCAGCCTGAAGTTAGTCTTCATGTCTTTGATTGTAGTGTTGTAAATTATGGGTCCAAATCTTCATCTTCCCATAAGTAGCTCTGCTGAATAAGGGTGTGGGTCATAGCACTCTAAATCTATTCTTACAGATGGAAATGTGCACACACACAGTTACACATAGTTCATTCTTATGATTGAAATCACATTACATTGAATTTTTATTTTTAAAAACTTGTGAATTTTACATACAGTATGAAAGTGATGCTAAATAATAAATCATAGACCCTTACTCCACCAATCAAGAGGCAGGGATGCACTGCATGAGAAACCTTCTAATTTAGTACAGAGCAGTCTCTTGTGCATAACTGCCTTCCTTGGATCAAACTGCACTTTTTAACCTCAAACACGAAGAAAAACTAGTGTGTCTTGGTAAAAAAGGACAGCTAGAACATCCTTTAAAAAAAATGGAAATGACTTGATACAAAACTCAAAGAAAACAAAAAGGATTAGGCATTTTTGAGTTACTGTTTAATCCTGCAGGTAAACCATGAAAGCTCAAAAGTGTGCAAACCATTTTACACTAAGAGAGAGTACAGAAAAGTGAATAATCAATTTTAAAAGCCCAGACCCCAAAATGAGGGCGGGGAGGGGAAAGGGAGGGAGTAATTTTCTCAAGACTGCGGACCTGTCTGTGGAAAGGGCTGAACTTGATACTACTTGTTAAACAGAAACATTTTCTGAGGCAGTATGTTCATTCCATCTCTCTAATCCTCACCGACATGGATGTGAAATTTATCCATAATGATATATTGAAAAATTTCTCAATCTTCCTTTTTTTAGTAAATGTAAATTGTAACTGGCAGTGCTGCAGGATGATTCAGGGCAACACACATGCCAGCGTTATGGGAATTTTTTTTAAATCCAATTTTTTAATTTCATTGAAGATTGACAGGACAAACTATTTTATCTTTACCAGGCTTACTGTGGCTTGAAATCTTTGAAAATGAAGCCCAAAATAGTATTTGATTGTTGTCAAGGTGCTCAAATACCAAGGTGATGGGTGCAGTTTAAGAACCTATATAGAGGGTGATGTAAAGAAACAGTTGCACTTTGTTAAAACTAGCATTTTATAACTTTTGTTTATCCTAGTTCAGTGTGACAAGGATGAGAACAGTAGGTTTGGATAATATTCATCTTCCCTCTAGGGCAAAAAAATGGGGAAAATGACATTTGTCTTACCTTAAAGTTAAAAAAGCAAAGCAACTAAATTCTGTTTGTACAGTACTTCTGAACGGAGAACCTGACAAGAGACAGAATTCCTCATTTCCTGATGGCAAGCTGAAATAAAGGTCACACCCAAAGACTATAAAATATTGGAATCCAACAAAAAGGATTCAAAAGCTAACTTTCACAGGGCTCGTACTACTGTAATTTAAAGAATTGCATTCATCTGCTCTTTCTAGTACATTAAGCGTTGTTCTCTTTAATAGTTCACTAACCTTAGCAAGTTGAAAAAACACTGTGTACAATTGTTTTTTTTAATGTGTGCAGTGGAGTAGGAAAGAAACAACAATTACATTTTTTTTTAAAGCAGCATCCTAAATATCAGGCTAAGGCGTATTAAACTATTATTTCTTTCTGGGTGCTCAGAGAAACATACTTCTTAAATGCAGGACAGCTAGACGACTAAGTAGCCCTACACATATTAGGTAATAAATAAGATGAATGAATAATTGAAATCTTGTATAATGTGGGCACCGATAGATTAATTTTTACTAGGGAACTTATTTCCAGTAATGATCCTGAGAAGTGATCTCTCATCAGCATGCTGCCACAGTGAAGAAGAGGCTGCTGTTGCTTAAAGCTGTATTAACCAAGTAGTGTTCTCACTTGGTCTACTTATTTGTATTTCTTTTCTTAATTCAAATCATATTCAGCTGAGCTAGACAAGCAAGCACCGAACCTTGGATGGGATCCTTGAAAATACTTTTTTCCAGACTCAGCTACCATGCAAACATCTTCCTAACCTAAGGTGACCAGATGTCCAGATTTTATAGGTTTCAGAGTAGCAGCCGTGTTAGTCTGTATCCGCAAAAAGAACAGGAGTACTTGTGGCACCTTAGAGACTAACAAATTTATTAGAGCATATGCTTTCGTGGACTACAGCCCACTTCTTCGGATGCATATGTATATCTGAAGAAGTGGGCTGTAGTCCACGAAAGCTTATGCTCTAATAAATTTGTTAGTCTCTAAGGTGCCACAAGTACTCCTGTTCTTTTTGCAGATTTTATAGGGACAGTCCCGATTTTTGGGCCTTTTTCTTATATAGGGTCCTATTACCTTCCATCCCCCCCCGTCCCAATTTTTCACATGTGCTGTCTGGTCACCCTATCCTAACCCAAGCAACAGCGAATGGATTTTAAGGGGACAGTCAAATCACTAAATAGAAATAAGATGTTATTTCTTCCTTTTTGTGTAGTTTAAAAAAAAATGAATGAATGAAATTCTCAGTACAGGCATAACCGTAAAAGGGAAATTGAGCTGCAATATCTATTGATTCAAAGAAAAACACGTCTTCAAATATAATAATCTTTGGAATAATTCAGCTACGGTACCTTTTCTGAGAATATGAACGCTCTTTAATATGAAGAGACTTGTGAATTGCTGATAAGTGTTTTATTCCTAAATTTAGGAGATGGCTCTAGTTCACACTGTAACCTGCTTAGGCTCTGCTCCTGCATCAGGGTCCGCTATTTGTGGGATGATGTACTCCAGCAAGTTCCCTTGACCTCAAAGGTTATGGTTTTCCCTGTAAACAAAAATCATTCTAGTTTCACAACTCTTCCACAACTGTGGACTCCTGTATGTGTATAGAATTGCATGAGAATAGAGATTTGTGCTAGCACATCCCAGTGCATGATCATGGCCTTTGTTAATATCTTTTAAAATATTTTATTTGTTTAAAGGACAAAAATAACCAGGCTTTTTCCTGCAATTTATATATGTTAAATAGGTGGCCATTAGGCAGCTACAGAAGTATTTTATGTCTTGCAAAGCATAGAATATAGCGCACACACAGCCCTGTGATTACAAAGGCCCGTTGTTAAACCGAAAATCCACCAGTGATGACTAATGGCTGATAGCCTGCCAATAACTATATCTGGTGTGAAAAGATATGGAGTGTTTAACTACAGCAAAACAACTAATTAGAACACATGAAATTGTGGAAGGAGGTGGAGGTGTCACCTTTAGCAGATTGAGAGTGGAATCAATAAGATGAAATAGAGGCCTCATGCTGACTATTTTTGATCTGCATTACAGAGGGCCCCATAAAATCTTACACTGCTTTACCGTCATGCTCACTACAGATTGGCTATCCAGTTCTGATAAAATTCGAACTTCCCCTCTCATCCCTCCACTGCCCCCCCTTCCCCGCCCAATCTTTGACAGGTCCTTGAGGTCAACCTAAGCCAAACTTTTCTGCAGATTTGAAAATGTTTGGCTATTTTTAAAAATTATTTAAAACTTCAAACGTTATAGAGCTTTCTAATTTTGGTTAGTAGGTTGCAAAATCTCACTTCCACCATTAGCATCAAATACGCGAATATCGTCAACATCATCTTTGTGTTCAGAGTCTTAGGATATTTCCCCCACAGAAGGATTATAAACAGGATATTAACATCATCAGTCATGTAGTTTATCTACTGCAAAATGCACATTCATTTGTTAATTAAGTTTAGTCTCAGGCCAATTCCCTTGGTACAAGTGTCCACATCACTAAAACATCCAGAGCTGGCACTAATCGGCATCTTCATTGGTGGACTCTAAAAATAGGCCAAGCCTGAAGTATTCTCTCACCTTTAGAAGTGATCCCTTAAGAGCAGGATTGAGGCATGTTGGTAGAACTACATGGGGAATTGCTGCTGCAGGTATCGTAACTGTTCAGTGGAATATTGGAGAGCTTGATTTTCTATGGCTATTGGTGGAGCTGGTTCTATTCCTGGTTCTGCCACAAGTGACTGTGTAGAACTGCTTGCAGGTCCATTATGTAACAACTTCCAAGGAACTATGACTTTATGTCCTCATCACCTGCCCCTCCTGATATGATGGGAGACCTTGAGCACATCCATCTGCAGTGCACTGGATTACAGCTTCACTTCCATCTCTCCCAGAACTATTTATTAAGGTTCTGAATACGCTTCTCCCCACATCTGTTCTTATATGCACTCCCTGCACATGGCCCCACAAAGTCCTGAGACCTCATCAACTTATTTAAGGAGAAGGAGGCTGAGTGGGGAGGGGTTCTCTAAAACTGTGGTGACTTTTACCATCCACTGACTCCTTGAACTCTTTCTTAGACAAGTGGGTGCAGCATGGCATTCTCTGCTTGGCATCCACAGCTGGATTCCTCTTTTGGATCCAATAACCTATAACCACCTTCCTATTTTCATATTTTGTCCCTCCTATATTAAATTCTGGATTCTGTGTCCTTTCTCTAATCTGAGGGGGCAGACCTTCAATTGTTTTGGTGGGCTGTGCCCACCATCCCAGGATTGAAATAGACTCGTACAGTTGAGGAATGTTAAATTCACACCAAAAAAAATTAATAAAGAAAATAATTAGGTACATAAATCAAGGGGAAAATGTGTCACCAGGGCATCACAGGTAACATAAGATGTCCTCTGTCTAGTCCTGCCTTCCTTAATCAGAATGCTGCTGTCCTTCTGCATAGCTGCAATTTTAACTACGCCAACAGTGTACAGTTATTTAGCTTGCAAAAGCTGCAGTACCTTTTACAGTACTAAAGGTTTAGAAAGCACACCCAAACAGTTTGTGTAGTGCAAGGGTTACAGCGAAGAGTTAAGAATTAGAGAAAGGGGTTGAAATTTGGTTGGAGCCATTGAGACTCTGGTGTAGCTAGGGGATGCAGAAAGCAAAATCCTATATCACCATAATCCATAGCATTATGCACAGACAAATGTTAAGTAAAAACATAAGAGCTGCCACATCGGGTCAGACCAATGATCTATTTAGTTTAGTATCCTGTCTCTGACATTGGCCACTACCAGAGCTTCAGAGTCATTGTACAGAACAAGACAGTTTTGGAGAGATCCACTCCATCTTTCCCTTCTTGGAGTCAGAGGCTTAGGGCCACCCCGAGCATGGGGTTACATCCCTGACCATCTTGGCTAATAGCCATTGTAAAGTAATAGCCAGGTAAACTAGCTATGCCATTACACTGAAAGAACATTTTTGCCTTTGGAGTAAGTAACCATGTTCTTGGGGTGCAGGTGAGGAACAGTGAATGTCTTTTTAAAAAAAAGGCGGGGGGGATATCATAAAAACTTGAATTTAATCAGGAACTATGGAGTATGCAGTATTCTCTACTACAAAAGAAAGATTGAAATAATGTATGGAAATCTCTACAATAATAAATCAAAATATACCAAATTACTGTTCTTAACTGCATTTAATTATTCTTTGTAGAGTTAACATCAATACTCTTAAAGTAAGGTTAATAGAAATTATCAAAAAGTGACAGATAAAAGCTAAACACACTTTACTATTTCAGACATGATTCGAAATAGATTTTGAAATGAAAGATCTGAAATTACCAACAGCAAGTAAAAGAGAACAAGAAACGCAAATCTTATTTTCACTATGTGTGGGTCCTTTTTTCCCCAACTATCCAAGCTCACTTTAAATTATTCTTCCATTAGCTCACAGCGTTGCCTGCTTCCGACCCTTGCTGAGCTCACTTCAAGAGCTGCACCCAGCATGTGTCCTGTAGCTCAGAACAGGAAGCACTTTGGTACTCTGAATCATGTGGAGAAATGCGAGGTGGGAGGGAGGGAAAAAAAACTGATGCATAGGATACAGATCACTTTCCTGTATTACACTCAACATGGAAATGAAGCACTTTGCTCACCATTATACAGAGTGGAACTGGTTCATGAGAATATTCCTTTCATGCTTGGTTACTTGTTCTGTGATATTTGTTTCATTCTCCATGAGTTAAGAAAATTGTCTTGTTTTTGTAGGCACGTTGTGATGTTGGTAGGATTAGTTAAGGCAGTGGTTCCCAGTCTCCCCCCCTCCCTTGTGATAGACTAGCAAATAAGTGCCCCTCTGCTTCATTTCACACCTGTGCCTCACTCCAGCTACACTATCATCTCTAGCATCAGCCCTAAAACCACATCTCCATTTTCCATGCGCTTGGCCAAGTAGCCATGTCTGGTACAAGGACCTGTTGTACAACAATCTGATCAGATGTTTCCTCTGTTGTCTGTCTTATGCTGGTGTTTAACATGTGTCTGATTGGGTCTCTCATAAAGTTAATGAGTAGTTTTTAGATTGCAGTCGGAGTCACAAGGAGAAGATTAGGGAAAGTACTCCACAAAGCTCTATGTGCTGCTGCTCTTGCTCAGCACACTCTTGTGCATCTATAGACAAGTGTAAGTTGGAGACTGACATGGATGTGGAGAGGACAGAGCAGGTGGGTGAGTGGACAGGTTATGGACAACATACGTACGGCAGCATTACTGCCCCAATCCTGTAGTTTTGAAATCAATGGAAGTTTTGTCATTGATTTCATTGGGAGCAGGATTGGGTGCTGTAGATGCCGTTGGGTTTGTGCCTCCACTATAGATGTGAATCCAGGTACCCGGCTGGTCTCTAGAGATTAAGTCAACATGAATTATTATATACAGACAAAAATACTGATCAATTACCTGTGGCATTTGTATTGTTTTAAAATATCAGGAAATAAAAATCCTAAAGGTAGACTTAAATTTTCTAGTGAGTCTATCCCCACCAATCCTTGCTTAGTCAAAGCTGCTGTTGTTACTGATCCATTAATATATATGATGTCATTCCTGTGATTTTAACACACTGGTGCACAGTACAATATGGAAATGCACTGGATGGGCATGGAGGCTGATTATTCCATCACCCTTAGAAGTGGCCCATCCAGGAGGACTTTGGCACATCAGTGAATGGGCAATGTGGAGGTGTTTGCACTGCTGTCACCCAGGCTGTCTCTTCCTAGACTAAAAAGAGGACCTACATTTCTGGGACTGTCACCTTTAACAAACAATAAATTCACCTTAAAATTTAAAATATGTATCCTGCTATACACTGTATTAATTTAAAATAACATATCAAGACTTTCTGAAAGTGCTTTTAAGATAGAGATCATGAGATGGAGGGCACCCGAGCTGACAAATCTTTTCAGTCTTTTTCCTTCCTCCATAAGAATGTGAAGTTTTAAATGTATGCAGCTGAAAGCAGATGAAATTATGGCTCTCCGACACTTTATAATTCTGAAACAGATATGTGATTGATTGCAAGGTGGCGTAGCTGCTGGCAGTTTTTGTCGGCACATTTTGATGATACAAGTTTCTTAGGTGAACTTCAAGTACATCAGTGACACATACTATGTTTCAGACACTTTGAATGATTTCAAAGCTAATAATTTATGAGAGCTTTTGGAGCAAGTTATTAGGTTAGTCTCAGGAGAGATTTATTTTTTTAATCCTCAGTTCCTTGCTGTATGTTCTGTTTATCTCATCTCATTCTGCTAGTAAACAAATACGTAAAACTTTAATGCAGTTGTGTCTGCTTTATAACTGTGCCTCATCAGCTTACCAACATTTCCCATTTGAAACATTTGTATTAGTGAATGGCTGTCTAGCAGACTAGAATCTGGGGGAGCGGGGGCAGAGAATAGTTCAAATGAAGTACCTCAAGTACGGTTTAATTGAGGAATAACTAAAAGGGAGAGTATAAGGCCTTAATTTAGCAAGAATAAGAGACAGGCAGCTCAGAATTCTCATAAAAGTCTTTGAGCTTGATTCTTCTCTTTGTTACACGTGTGTAAATCAGAACTCCAATAAAGTCAGTGTGCCAGTCTCACCTGTGTGCTCTGGCTTTTCTTTGCCAGCAAGCATCTAAAAATGCTTGGTGGTTCAAAGCATCTAAAAATTCAACTCAATGGGCCATCGTGCAAGAGGATTTCTGGGTAAATAGCCCTGTTATAGTAGTCTTTGCCCTCCTCCACAAGTCTGCATCCAGCATTGCTCCACCTAATTTAAAAATTTGGCCCAAAGGAACAATACCAGTACAATACTGGTGTGAAAGGAGAAACAGACCTTTTAAATTCTTACTGTAAGATGTGAAAGATGTACTGAGTGCATTTGGAAATGCAGAACCTCCATTAATTTTTAGAGATTTAATTTGCTAATCAATATACTGCACAAATTGAATAAAGCAGGTATCAATCCATTAACAAAAGAAGTCCCATGTGCTGTATTTCAGGAGTTATGGAGCACTGCCACATGGTAACTTTTTAAGATTAAGAACATTTGAAGTTATTGAAAATTAGAATGAGCCCTCTCTTAAATGAAACATGGTGGTTGCAAAATGGTATTGTGTGATCCATCATATTCACCTAACACTGTGCTCCTGTTATGGCATAGGTCGCTTGAGTTTCTTATATAAGTAAATTCAGTGCTTAATTTGTGCCAGCACTTGCCAAGACTGAGGCCTAGCACCTCTAGGCTTGGCAGTTCCTAGCCCCAGCACCTCTGGGCTTGCTGCATCACTTATGAAAGTATTAAAAAATTGCTTGAGCCCCAGCACCTCTTTCATTACAAATTAAGCATTGCATGAATTACTTTGATGAAATGTTAAACTGTGGTAATTTTGATATTTGTTTATACTAGATTAATTTAATGTCATGTATGAAAAGAATAGCCCAAAACAAGTGAAAAAAGCAGAGAAATATTGTATATATGCCAGCAGACAATGGTGCCTAAATTGAGCCTGCAAAATTCGCTTACATACATTTCATCTCCACCAAATATGTATGTGAGTGAGCAATGAGACATTAAATCATGCAAAGTCCATAATTGCTCAATAAACTGTTTTGTTTGTATATATTTTGGGGCAGACTATGTCATTAAAGCTTTGGCCCACATTGAGGCAGTGTAATTATGTCATGCCCCTGGGAGAGCTCCACAAAGAGCTCTGGACATTTATTTCTCCTGAAGGACACAATGTATCTTCCTTGCAAGAGGGTGAAGCTTACCCTGCTCTGCTGCTGAGTGCAGATGTGGCAGAGAGCTATGGTCCTTACTCCTTTGGCCTCTTTTGGGATGACCAGTTGATAAGAGCAATGGGTCTGTAATTGTGGTTGGATCCCAGGGGAGTTGCAGGGGAAGGGAGCGGGGAGAAGAAGGGGAAAATCTGCTTGTGCCTATTTCCCAGTTTTTGCACCTGCATAAGGGCAAGGGACAGTCTGGTCTTTTATGAGCTCAATGTGGTTGGCCGGTTTCGAAGAGCTGGTATGGAATGTCTTGAAAACAAATAACTAGAATTTGAAGGTGTATCTATGCAGTATTATTTTGAACAGTATTGTCTCTCCTAGCTAGTCATTCGTGGTTATTGCTTTGCACATAGGCACTCATTCCAAAAGGGAAAAACCTGAACTAACTGCAGCTATTCAAATTCCACATGAAATATTGGTATAAAATGATCCCATGCTGTGTTGTAAATGCAAAATTATAATAAATCAAGAGTAAGTCTCTTTACAAAGACACATCTACAGCACACACATACATCAACAGTCTCTCTCCCATGTCTCCCTCAGATTCCAAATATATCCAGAGTCCTGTCACAATTACACTGTAGAACAGTGCAATAACATTTTTGAGTAGCCACGAAGCACAATAAAGAGAGAAGCTCTGCATAAGAAGTTAGCATATCAAACACACAGTTCTAATAAAGTCACCCTTCATATTTCTGAATTAAATGCTGGAATGAGATTGACACAACTCATGGTTAGATGGCTTCAGCAATTTTATTGACAACAGGAAAAATACATAAACAGAGGCTGATTAACAGTGGGACACATTGTCATTGTGAACAATAATTGGATGCTTGGAATCTGATAACTTTTTATTGTCTTAAAGTTAAAGGGGCAAATTCATCCCTGGAATAACACCATTTGTATCAATGGAATTATTCCAGGGATGAATCTGGCCCAACATGGGTTCCAGGTTTTCCAGAGAATTTCACACATAATAGCTAAGCCTATAATTCAGTCCTTTGAACTATGTGTAGGAAGATTAATCCCACAAGAAATCAAGCTTGGTAATGAACAAAAATGGATTCTTGGACTATGTATGACTATTGGAGGAAGGATTATTGTGAGACATTGAGCCACTATAGAAAATCTGAAAACAGAGAAATTGCCTAGTAGTTACAATGAAATATGCTCATGCTTTACCTTTCCATTCCAAATAGTCACCTGCTTTGTTTAATGAAGAAATGGGACCTCATTTGTTACAGTTTTGGATAGAAAGGCTTAGATCTTTATGAAAGTTTTCAGACTACCTGTATTTTTTTGGATACTGCTGTTTTACTTTTTTTGTTTTTAAGGGTGTTTATTTTTTCACTGGCCAGAAATGGTTTAGGATTATTGCGTTGTTAGATTTTAATAATTTACTTAGGATCCATAGAATTCCATGGCTTTGGAAACCACAACAAAGTCAGGTTCCAGTTGCAGAATTTGGGGCACAGCACACCCTTAGTCCAGGATAGAGGGATAATATCTCTCCTTTTATAGTGGCAGATCCAGGATGAGGGTTGATGCTGGTCCATTCCCCTTTTGCCACAGAATTTGCAGATTTCATATTACAGATTCTGTTAGTGCCTGTTGTAGCAAAGGACTTGAAAATGCCACATGCAGGCCTAGCATATACTAGTTAACAATATAGCTAAAATGCATATAAAGAGAACAAATAGTAAACAAACTAAATTTTGCAAAAAGAAACAAAAATTTGTATTGGAACCCCATATTTTGGAAAGTTTAGATGAGAAATACACAAAGCAGTGCTTAACATGGGCTAATGCTCAGTTCTTCATAGTAACATGTTTTGATCCTTTTTGATCACTCTAATAATATACTATGAAGCATTGCTCTGTGGGATGTAGTTAAAGCCTATTTAAGCCCAGGAAACTACTACCACTTTCCTGCGGGGAAATATCAGAACATTTTTATTTTTACCTCAATCACTCCAGAAAACTTCATGGAGGATAGTCTCTACTAGTGTGACAGGGCAATTGCTGCCTCAAATATTCCTAGAAAATAGGAGCGAGAACTAAATAGTAAGCATGGTGCTGGAAAATAACGAATAAGATAATTCAGTATTAAATGCTTAAGGCTTACTAGAGCTTGAGTAGCAGAAGGCTTATGCAAATTAGGCAGTTAATAGATGTTCTCCTCAGTAATCTTTGTAGCGAATGCAAGAAAAAAATACCCCCTCCATCCCGAAAAAATAACACCACAAAAATCAGGCTGATTTTTCTATCACACAGGTCACGATTTTGGGTATCTCAATTATTCTGTGTTTTGACGAACATGAAGATTTAATTTAATGAAACTTCATGTGTAAAGCCTCCTAATTTATTTTATTTTATTTATTTATTTTATTTAGATTTCTGATGCTTAAACATCTGTGAGTTTTTTCGAAGAGACGAACAACACTTGATGATTGACTCAAGATTCGCTTGATGCAATCTGGTAAGTGAAATATAAACTTCGAAATAGGTTACTAATGAATTAAATTGTAATATGAGTCTCCAGAACTTGCACATATTGGCTATTGGGAGTAAAGTTTGGTAGCAAAAGCTCAATTAACACAATAATTAATAAAATACCAATTTTATTATCAGGTGGGTTAAAAATTAAAAAGTACGAAGATAAGAAAATAGAACAAACATGACTGAATCATTAAATATCATGGTGATAAGTACTCAATGAATACCTACAAAATAAAGAACATATTTGTGAATTAATTCTATTCTGTTCTGTACAGGCTCTTATACCATATTCACCATGTAGCATCTGAGTGCCTTCTGGTAGTGCATTAAACAATGTGAGACTCATCTCACATGTGTTTGTTCTCTTGTCCACAGTGGCTATCATATGCATGTGCCGGGGGGTAGGGTTCTGGTTACATTCACATGTTGCCACCTTATGAGTCTTTACTTGATCTTGACTACATTCTACTGCTGTGGATTGTCTGTGAGTGGGTCCCTTAGGCAGCTTTGAAATCTCACCCCCTGAACCTAGCGTTGACAACAACAGCTTGAAGTATTTTTTTGCTGTTAAAATCTGTCTACACTAGTGTTTAAAAATGTGTTAGTCAAAACATGCTAGCTAATGCTTTTTTAAACATGACTTGTTTTCCTAGACTAGACATGGCCAATCATATTTTTACTCCTTTTGACCTGAGCAGTTAGCCATATTTATGGTCCTGTGGATTGTTTCTATTAGGAGGAGAAACTGATGATGGAGTCTGGTACCTGATACAATCCTTTTTATTCACAAAGAATGTACAAATTCCTATTTCCCTGAACACAGGCAGAATCAAACAGCA
The DNA here is from genome assembly GCF_013100865.1 of Trachemys scripta elegans. Classification (NCBI taxonomy): domain Eukaryota; kingdom Metazoa; phylum Chordata; order Testudines; family Emydidae; genus Trachemys; species Trachemys scripta. The sequence continues at coordinate 76,598,972 of NC_048302.1, forward strand.
GGAGATAGTTTCTTTCTTCACAGTTCCAAGCCCCTTTCAGCCAGCACTCAGCCCCAAAAGCTGTCTCTAGGCTTTTCCCAGGGCCACACTCTCACTGCTTGTTCAGGCTGCATCTGTCTTTCTGCTCTTTCTATGTGTTTGTTTCTGTGGTGTTTTTCCTACATCTTTCTCACACACCTCCCTGCTAAAAACAATACCCCGCCAAATCCCCTCTGCCCACATAGTTCAAATTTCTGAGTGGCTTCCTGTGTGCCTTTGTTCTTGTCAGTGACATTTGCCTACATTTGGGGTGAAGGCTGCTATTGTTTGATAAAGGAGCTTAACTATTTCTTACAGCAATCTTAAATGAACGGAAGTGATTACCCAGCCTCAATGATATTTCATCCAACCCATAACAATATCTTCACATACCACCAAGCTGTTATCTGAGATAGATTGCAAAATATTTGGGTTAGGACTTTGTCTCATTCTGCATTTTGTAAAGATCTGTGTATATTTATGGTGTTATATTTATGTAAACAATAATATTTCATAGTTGTGCAGAGAACTACCAATTTCCCTCCCTGTGTTCCTCCTTAGAGCTAATCACAGAGAGCTAACATATATTTTTAAAGGTGTTAAGCCCCATGTACACTAGTGTGTAAAAATATAGATCAGTTACAATGTGTTAGCTAACTTTTTTATTTAAACACGACCTATTTTCCTGGTCTAGACATGATCATTGATGACCAACACATGACTGTTCCATGGAAGAAATGGGATTTAAAGAAGGGTTTTTAAAAAGGAAGAGAAGGTTCTACACAGACTGGAAAATTTTCCAGTCTTAGAGGGAACTTGGAAAAGAAGCCGAGAAATACAAAAAAGGGAGCAGTAAGGACAGATGTTTGGGAGGAGAATAGAGAAAAAAGTGAAACTGGGAAGAAATGAGGGCAGAGACTAAGTGATGGCAAGATTGCACAGTGCATTGAGAATGAAGTATTTGAATTTGATGCTTTAACAAGAGGAAACGAATGAATGAATGGATGGATGTGGTTTGAGTGGCAGAAAAGGAAGGTTACTTGAAAGCCAGTAATTTGGATAGAGTGGAAAGAAAAGAGGTGAGATGTGGAAAGTACAGAGAAGAGCCAGTTTCAGGAACCAAGGCAATACACAAATAAGATATGGGCAGTATTATGGATACATTTTGATATTTTATTAAAAGTGGCAAAATTTAGTCAGAGCTAGGCTATAAGAAGAAGGAGAGAGGGGCTGAAAATGACACTGAGGTTACAAGCCTGAGATGTGGGTAAACTCCTATTGTCAATGGGCATGGACAAGGGAGGAAGTGGAAACAGATTATGAGGAAAGCTGGGGTATGCTGGGACAAATACTTCTCTGATGTAACTTCATTGATTTTGGTGGAGTTGCACTAGGGATGAATTTGCTGAAAAGACTTCTTGACTGACTTAATTCAGGTCCATGCTTCAAGCTCTCTGTGTGTACATCCTACAGTGAGATTATCATATTCTGCTCTAGAAGAAGATGGGGAACAATGTGGCAGTAAGGAGCCGGAGAACCCTCCAGCCCAAAGAGCAGAAGAAGAGCGACCCCTAAGTGCTGGAGGGCTCTTTTCCTTTCCTATCCACAAGGATGAAGCACTGTACTTCAGCTCCCTTCAGCCCCCAAAGATTGCATATGGCAATGCTAGAAGTTTGCCCCATAATGTGGCTTCACCTACAGTGGATCCTAGCACCTTGACCCCCCTCCATACACACGTCTCATATGCAATTGCTAAGGGTACTGTGGACTTTCTGCACATGGGAGAAGAAAGGAAAAGGACTTTGGACCAAAATGTAACATCTCAAAATTCCTTAGAATAAATCTGCTTTCTTAATGGCCTGACCATACCCCCAAGTTATTCAGATCCAATTCTGTGTTTTTCTATCTTCTGTATTTGCTGTCTCCCTTAGCTTTTTGTCATCTTCAAATTTGATCAGTCTCAAGTTATCAAGTCACTAATAGTTTTTTTATAATACTGGCCCCATTTATTGATGTCCATGGGGCCTGATTTGATATCATCTGCTATTCTAATGTGACACCATTGTAAATAAGCAGTTCATTGCTTTCTGTCACCCCATTATTGTTACTCACATTGTAATGTTAACTAGAAAATGCTGCTACATGTAATTACTGGACCTGGTCTCGCTGAACCCTGGGCACCAAAGGCCATGAATGTTGTGGAAATGGTGTGCTGGTCTCAACATATCATCAAAAGATCCTTAATGGCTAAAATATCCAACAGCATGGCTTTACATCTCCTTCAGATAGCTGCAGTGTGCCCCCAAGCACCAGGCTGTCATAGTGACAGTGATATAGAAGGAGGAGTGCCATTAAATAACTTACAAAGACCACTTAAATACTGCACCTGGGTTTTCCGTGAAGTTTTCCCATTCAAGTGCTGAGCTGTCCCTACTCGATTTAATTTATGAGAACTGAAAGTGCCGCAGCCTAATCTGATACTAAGATATATGAGCAGCAATCTTACTTCAAAGACAATTGATATCCAACAGGCTAAAAGCCATGTTGAAACAAAGTCCAAAATTCTTCTGACAGTACTGGAGAAGTAACACGGCGATAAATACAGCGTTAGGAAATTATTTTAAAAGGAAGGTAGCCTAAGGGAGGGTTCAGTTAATGATTTTCTATCCATGGTATATAAACTTTGCCCAGTGTTTTATAATTGCATAGTTCTACTCCATGTTTATTATACTGTAAAGTTTTTAGGTCTGACAGAAAACACTCACAATGGAAATTTTAAAAAAATCTTTAAACAATTGAGAAATGTGTTGAGGGTATTTCATAAAAAGACAATGTGATGAAAAGAATGCAAGCCCCCCTAGAAACTGACAGAGTAATTAAAACCTCAAAAACAGACTGGACTTCAAAACTGAAGTGATTATAGTCATGTGTCAGAACTTTCAAGGCATTGCTGAGGGCCTGGAGGGAATGAGTGCTACCTCATTGAGGTTGTGGAATCTCCATCTCTGGAGATATTTAAGAGTAGGTTAGATAAATGTCTATCAGGGATGGTCTAGACAGTATTTGGTCCTGCCATGCGGGCAGGGGACTGGACTCAATGACCTCTCGAGGTCCCTTCCAGTCCTAGAATCTATGAATCTATGAATCTCTCTTAATCCTAAAGTCTATTCTGATGCCACAAGTTTACTAGTTTAGATAAAAACCCTATTAATTTGTCTCTGTTTAGTGGTTTTCAAAGCTGTGCTATAGTTGGTAAATGCCATCCTTCAATTACTTTTTGCAGAGTTGACTTGGATGCTTTCTGCACAATTGAGAAAGTTCAGGTTTTGAAACAGCATATGAGGGAAATCTATATGGAAGATCAATTCCATGAATACTTCATAACAGCAACAGACAAATATGAAAGTCTTTATCTGGATATGGAATATAAAACTGCAGTGCCAAAAATATGTCAAGAAACTCTACATTGAAGGCAGAACAGTAGAAGAGTGTAGAGTTGAACTTGCAGAAGATGAAATGAGCAGATGTTCTGTCAAAGAATTGATCATTATACAACAGAATTTGACAACACATTCAGTCAAGACATTTGTGAGGTTCTTCCTCAAACCAGTTTTCCCTTCATCTATGGCTAGTGTCTGCTTTTTCACTGACCACAACTTTGTGGCTTTTTTTTTTTTAAAGGAAAAGGAAAAGTAAAAAGTTAGGATTAGATTGAATTAAAAATGAATCTTGGTCTATTTTTTAATAAAACAGATCTTTTCCACTTTATTTTTAGGTTATTTAGGTTCTGTTTACCTGTCAGCACTGCCTCCTGCTGCTGAGTTAACCAAAGATGTCATAAACTGAGCAGAAACTTTTCTTCCTAAAAAAACAGAAGAAAAGATCAAAATTAGACAAGGGCATAAAACTGACCAGTTGGTCAATATCTCATTCGGAACCTTAGTTTTTAATAAAGTGAGTTAAGTGACACCAAAAATTCACTACATAAGTTTTTACCTGCTACATCCTGACCTTACAGATCTTTGTTTCATATACACAATCAGACATAGTTGCACATAAATCCAAGTACAGAATCTTTTAGAGGTACTGGGAAGCTCATGAAAGAGGAAGTAATGTTCAGCCATGTTGGATTAACATATATTCTGTGTATGGCTAGTTTGCTGATGTTGAGGGGACATTGAATACTTTGAACTTCCAATTTACCTTAAAAAATTCAGTCTATTTATATTTAATATGCTGAGGAAAATCACCAAGAAAATGCAAACCATTGAAACTTTATAAATAAATTATTTTATTGGTAGAGCTTCAAAGTTTGGGTTTGGAATCTGATCCCAGTTTAAACATTTCCATAATCTGGATCTGTACTAATACAAGATTCTGGTTTGGATTCTTTATGGAAATAGGGAAGATCCAAACTTCTGTGAAGTTCATAGAAGTAGGTGGCTAGAGCCAGGGTTCAGGTTAAGGTTTTATTAATTGCTGGAAATGTGAACTCCATGACCTTGGATTAAGGGCATGTCTATGTTGCCACACTGTTCAGATTAAGAGTATGTCTAGGTTACAATTAATCCATGGCATTGAGTCCCAGAGCCCAGGTCAGCTTACTTGGGCTCATGATGCTTAGGCTGTGGGACTAAAAATTGCAATATAGATGCAGGTTTCAGAGTAGCAGCCGTGTTAGTCTGTATCCGCAAAAAGAACAGGAGTACTTGTGGCACCTTAGAGACTAACAAATTTATTAGAGCATAAGCTTTCGTGGACTACAGCCCACTCCCTCATGGGATCTCAGAACACTCAGCCTGAGCCCAACATCTACACTGCAGGTTTATAGCCCAGCAGCCCCAGCCCCACGACAGCTGACCTAGCCAACCACGGCCATGCCACAGGTCTTTTATGGCAGTGTAGATGTGCCCTAAGGAAATGTGAATAGCAGTGCACACCAACGTGCTGCATTAACTCCCCCCTGTGGATGCTGTGGGCACAAATTTAAAGGCCCTGAATTCACACTAATGTAGTCCTTAAAGACCATTAAGTTCTTGCCCTCAGGGTCCACATGGGGGAGTTACAGCACCACACTTTGGTGCACGCTGCTATTCACACTCTATGGCCAGGTCTACACTAACCCCCTAATTCGAACTAAGGTACGCAACTTCAGCTACGTGAATAACGTAGCTGAAGTTCGAAGTACCTTAGTTAGAACTTACCTCGGTCCACACGCGGCAGGCAGGTTCCCCCGTCAACTTTGCGGTACTCCTCTCGTCTAGCTGGAGTACCGCAGTCGACGGCGAGCACTTCCGGGTTCGACTTATCTCGTCCAGACAAGACGCGATAAGTCGAACCCAGAAGTTCGATCGTTCGCTGCCGAACTACCGGGTAAGTGTAGACCTACCCTATTAGTCTGAATTGCAGGGCATTGTAGGCATTCCCATAGTCCACCCTGGTACTTAGTTGTGTGCCTTTGAAAGAATTATTCAGCTTCTTCCTAAATAATGTGACCCTTGTCATTTGATAACAAATGAATATGTACAGGACTAGCCTTGGGAATTTAACTAGAGTCAGGAACGTGATTCTTTGGGGGCTCCCCAATTTAATCAACATTTGTTTATGAAAGCGAGGACTTTGGGTTGCCACCGGTATCCTTTGTTTAAGAGGAGCAAAGCCCCAAAAGTAAAATTTCAAATAATTATTGCCCAGACATAATGGGGCTCTTAGGCACAATCCACCCATGGGTTTTCAGTGCATTCTGGTGAATTTTAAATTATCTGTGTCTTTTTCTCTGTTTAGTTACCTCAGAAATCCAGAGTAGCCAGAAAAAATAATATAATGGAAAAGCTATCTTAGCTGGAGAAGAATGATGATTTTGTTGTTATGGCTTGACTAGGACTCTGTCTTTATGAGCTAATCATTAATAGCCTAATTTTCAAAAATGATTAGTACCCACAACTGGCATACTCAGTAGGAAATTGAAGCATTTAACACCTCTATAAATCAGACACTTAATCTGATCTCTCTGCCTCAGTTCTCAGTCTGTAAAAGGGGGCTAATGATACTTCCCTGCTTCACAGGGGTGATGTGAGGATATGTAATGAGAGGCTCATGTATTACAGTGATGAACACGAGAGAAATGCCTAGAACTTAAAAAAAAAATCTCAAATTGACAGAGAAATGGGGCATCTGCCTTGGAAGGAGTATAAAATAGAGGAATATGAATTAATTACATTCAATTTACTAACTTCAAAATTGCCAGTCTTGCTTATTTTTCTGAACCACTTTATCTCCCTTGTCTCTCCTTCATATCCACATCCTTTCCTTGCCTTACCTTTCTGTCAAGCATTTTCTCTGGTTTTTATTTTCTCATTGTTAGCTTTCTCTTTCTTTGGAAATAAAATCATTTACTTTCCTCTCAATCACTCATACTCACCCCTTCTTTTGCTATCCCACTCTACTCTCTGATTAACTTTCTCCTTCCCTTCTATTTTTCTGTCATTTTTGCACTCCCTTTATTCCATTGCTTCCAATTACTTAGCACGTGCTCTTTCTCATAACAGTACGTAGCACTTACATAGCACTTTACAAATATTATTTAATAATCACAGCCATCTGTGAGGTAGGTGGTATCCCCATTCTACAGATGGGAAATCTAATGAGGCAGAGAGGTTGAATGACTTGCCTGATACTACAGACAGTCTGCATCAGAGCCAGATTTCAAAGTTCTTTGCTCCCTGTTATCTGCTTAGTCCATCAGGTCACACTGCCTTTCACATTATTGACCCATTCTTCTTTGTGGCCAACGGCCATAATGGTTGCTCATCAAAGCAGACAACTTAGTTGAAAACCAATGGGCATGGCCAAGGAAGAGCTTGCAGAAGCACTTATGCTATTGACAGCAAGCAGCTTGTTCCCATCCTATAGCCTGTGTTGGTCAAAATCCACCAAGACCTTATGTCCCTACAGCTCTGAAATTAACAGATCCAAGTGGTCAGCCCTGGTATGGGGCAGGGTGGGGAACTGAATATGCTATGATTTTTTTTAGGAAATATCACCATGACAAACTTTAAATATCGGTGATAACTTGAAAAATATAAATGGTCACTGCAACAATGAATATTAAAACATTACTTTAAAGCATAAATGAAAGCTGAGGTTAAGCTTGGCATTTATAGGGCATAGGGACTAGGGTAAAATTGGAATGGAAGAGGAAATTTTCCGGAAGGCATCCTGAGCTCTAAAGGCTAGATCTGGCTCTGAAGAGGTAGGTATCTGTCTTTTTAAATTGAAAGTAGCTTGGCAACTGTGCTTGGAGAGTGGATGAGGAAATTACTGTGGAGCAAGAGCAATTAGTTCAGAGATAGAAGTTTTGGAATCCATGCGACTGCAAGAGGGAGGGGTGAGCTTCTCCCTTTCGCCTTGTTAAATGTTAAACTGTAACACAGAGTTTTAGGAAATAATGTTATAACTATAGAGTTCCCAGCATCAAGCACAAAGGAGAAGGGGGTGGAACTGAGTAAAATTTAGGGTAACTGACATGAAATCTGTTGAATGCCAAATCCTTTTTTATTACAGGATAAAGCTATACTTTTGCATTGAACAGGAAACAATAGAGCTGTTGCTTGAAAAGAGAAGTTGAAAAAACTCCATAGGTATGGGTGCCAACTAAATATATAAGAATGGGTCTATGTAGAATAGATCTGTATGCTTTATTATAAACAATATTGTCCCATTATAATAGAGACAATTAAAAATCTGTTTACGAAGGCTTACCGCAAAACAGTATTCCCAGATAATTCAAATTTTAAATAAGTGATCGCTCAGTTACTACTTTAACTGTTGGTGAATGTTGATTTTTTTTTTTTAATGGCAACCAGTGATTAATAATGACTTTCATTTGAAGATCTCAAAGTGCTTTATAAACATATAATGGTTCTTTAAATGCTATAATAAATTAAAAGTTGATTACTGAATTGGTGTCTGGAGATCCCCCAGCCACATTTATTTTTTGAAGTAAAAAGTATTTTGAAGGTTTATATATTTAACTCATTATTTTCACAAATTGTTAACCCAGGTCCTTCTTTTTTGAGATGCAGCTGTGTATCCACGTAGGTGTGTGCACACCAAGCATACTGGAGTCAACGAACTTTGCCTAGCAGTACCCGCAGGGGCAGCTCTCATGCTCTGCAGCCCCTCCCCAGCCCATACAAGGATGGCACTGCCTTAACCCCCTCATCACCTTTTCACCATCCATTGATAGAGTCAGAGTTCTGTGTGGTGTTGTCACTGAGAACAATTTTCTTGTCTGTAGTTAGTAGTACTTAGGTTAAGTTTAGTGTTAGTATAATAGTGGATGGGCTGCCCTTTGTGGTTCAGCCTTGTCTGTCATGTGGTAGTGGAGGACATACCTAACAGTGACCCCCACATGAGATGCTTGTTGTGTCTTGGTGAAGAACACATTAAAAAGTGGTGTTCCATGTGCAAGTCATTCACAAAAAGGATTCAGGTGGCAAGAGACTTGCGGCTGAAACATCACATGTTGGAACAGATCATGAGGCCTTATCTGATCAGCGGTCACCTTCAGATCCAGAAAGTGATGCTGCTCTGCACTCGGGCTCAGGCATTTTCCCCCAAGAGGAAAAAGAGATTCCCCCCCCCCCCTGCTACAGTGAGGAAGAGGTCTCGTAAAACAAATCAGGACTCTTCGGGTATGTCTACACTACGGGCTTAATCCGAATTTATATAATTCGAATTTTGGAAACAGGTTGTATAAAGTCGAATGTATGCGGCCACACTAAGCACATTAATTCGGCGGTGTGCGTCCATGTACTGGGGCTACCATCGATTTCCGGAGCATTGTATTGTGGGTAGTTATCCCATAGCTATCCCATAGTTCCCGTAGACTCCCCTGCCCATTGGAATTCTGGGTTGAGATCCCAGTGCCTAATGGGGCAAAAAACATTGTCGCAAGTGGTTCTGGGTACAGCCTCACCCCTCCCTCCATGAAAGCAACGGCAGACAACCATTTCCCGCCTTTTTTCCTGAGTGAACACTGCAGACTCCATACCACGGCAAGCATGGAGCCCGCTCAGCTCAAGACAGCAGTCATGAACATTGTAAACACCTCGCGTGTTCTCGTGCAGTTTATGCTGAGCCAGGACCAGAAAAATGAGGAGAGGAGGAGGCGGCGACAGCAGCGCAGCGACAAGAGTGATGAGGACATGGACATAGACATGGACACAGAATTCTCTCAGACCGCGGGCCCCAGTGCTTTGGAGATCATGTTGTTAATGGGGCAGGTTCCATCCATGGAACGCCAATTCTGGGCCCGGGAAACAAGCACAGACTGGTGGGACCACATAGTGTTGCCGGTGTGGGACGATTCCCAGTGGCTGCGAAACTTTCGCATGCGTAAGGGCACTTTCATGGAACTCTGTGACTTGCTTTCCCCTGCCCTGAAGCGCCAGAATACCAAGAATAGAGCAGCCCTCACAGTTGAGAAGCGAGTGGCGATAGCCCTGTGGAAGCTTGCAATGACAGACAGCTACTGGTCAGTGGAGTGGGCAAGTCTACTGTAGGGGCTGCTGTGATGCAAGTAGCCAAAGCAATCACTGAGCTTCTGCTACAAAAGGTAGTGACTCTGGGAAATGTGCAGGTTATAGTGGATGGCTTTGCTGCAATGGGATTCCCTAACTGTGGTGGGGCAATCGATGGAACCCATATCCCTATGTTGGCACCAGAGCACCAGGGTACCCAGTACATAAACCGCAAGGGGTACTTTTCAATGGTGCTGCAAGCACTTGTGGATCACAAGGGACGTTTCACCAACATCAACGTGGGCTGGCCGGGAAGGGTTCATGACGCTCGCATCTTCAGGAACACTACTCTACTACTTAAACGGCTGCAGCAAGGGACTTACTTCCCGGACCAGAAAATAACCATTGGGGATGTTGAAATGCCTATAGTTATCCTTGGAGACCCAGCCTACCCCTTAATGCCATGGCTCATGAAGCCATACACAGGCAACCTGGACAGGAGTCAGGAGCTGTTCAACTACAGGCTGAGCAAGGGCAGAATGGTGGTAGAATATGCATTTGGCCGTTTAAAAGGTCACTGGTGATCGTTACTGACTCGCTCAGACCTCAGCCAAATGAATATCCCCATTGTTATTTCTGCTTGCTGTGTGCTCCACAATCTCTGTGAAAGTAAGGGGGAGACCTTTATGGCGGGGTAGGAGGCTGAGGCAAATCGCCTGGCTGCTGATTATGCGCAGCCAGACACCAGGGTGATTAGAAGATCACACCAGGAAGCGCTGCACATCAGAGAAGCTTTGAAAACCAGCTTCGTGACTGGTCAGGCTACAGTGTGAAATTTCTGTTTGTTTCTCCTTCATGAAAACCCACCCCCTTTATTGACTCATTCTCTATAAGGAACCCACCCTCCCCCTTCTCCCAGCTTACTTTCAAAGGAAATAAAGTCACTATCATTTAAAAATCATTTATTCTTTATTAATTGATTATAAAAAGAGGGAGAGAATCCGGGTGGGGTTTGGGAGGAGGATTGGCGGGAAGGAAAAGGCTACTAAAAAAAGGTTAAAAAAAATGACAGCCTTTTGCTTGGCTGTCCACTGGGGTGGAATGGGAGGGTGTATGGAGCCTCCTCCCACCCACCCCCCAACGTTCTTATATGTCTGGGTGAGGAGGCTATGGAACATGAGGAGGGGGGAGGGGGGTTATACAGGGGCTGTAGTGGCACTCTATCCTGCTGCCGTTCCTGAAGCTCCCCCAGACGCAGGAGTATGTCTGTTTGCTCATGCAGCAGCCCCAGTGTTGCATCTCTGCCTCCTCTGATCTTCCTGCCGCCCCCTCTCATCTCAAGCGTCCCTCCTCTCCTCACGTTGGTCCCTCCTGTTCTCACATTGGTCCCTCCTGTCCTCACGTTCACTGGCTTCTTTCCTATACTTTGAAACCATGTCCTTCCACTCATTCAGATGAGCTCTTTCACTGCGGGTGGATTCCATGATTTCTGCGAACATCTCGTCTTGCGTCTTCTTTTTCCGACGCCTTATCTGAGATAGCCTTAGGGACGGAGGAGAGAGGCTTGAAAAATTTTCAGCTGCTGGAGGGAGGGAAAAAAGGAGAGAATTTTTTAAAAAGATACATTTTGCAGAACAATGCTTATACTCTTTCACAGTGACGAACACTATTCACATTACATAGCACATGTGATTTCTGTGCAAGGTCGCATTTTGCCTCTTAATAGTGAGTGCCTATGGCTTTGCTGCTAGAGATCACAGACGCAGGTCCGGGCTACAGAATTTGGTTTGCATACGACCATGGTAAGTCATTGTCTTTCGGCTTCTGCGCCCTCCTTTCCCACATACCAAGCAAAGCCCGTTGAGTGCTGCAGTTTTCCTGTTAACCTTCAGCAGCAGAAAACAAAGTAACCCTCCCCCCATCCAATTCTCTGGATGACCGCTTTATCCCTCCCCCCACCGCGTGGCTGGTATCAGGGAAGATCCCTGCAGGAACCAAACTAACATCCCCCACCCCGCCATGAATTCTCTGGGATGATCGCTTTACCCCTCCCCCCCACCGTGTGGCTGGTATCAGGGAAGATCCCTGCTAGCCAAACACGAAAAGCTCAGGGCCAATTCCCTCTCCCCCACCCCCCGCAATTGGCTAACTGCAGGGAAGGATTTCTTTTCAGCCACAGGCAAACAGCCCAGTAGGAACAGCCACCTCTGTCCCCTTAATTAAATTCCTGTATTTCAACCAGGTTACCATGAGCGATATCGCTCTCCTGAGGATTACACAGCGAGATAAAGAATGGATGTTGCTTGAATGCCAGCAAACACCGGGACCATACGCTGCCAGGCTTTGTCATGCAATGATACCAGTTTACTTGTTGCAAGCGTGGTGTGGTCAAGTGTCCTACCATGGAGGACGGAATAAGGCTGCACTGCCCAGAAACCTTGTGGCAAGGCTTTTGGAGTACCTCCAGGAGAGCTTCATGGAGATGTCCCTGGAGGATTTCTGCTCCATCCCCAGACACGTTAACAGACTTTTCCAGTAGCTGTACTGGCCGCGAATGCATCTCAAGTCCTCAGGGCAAAGTAATCATTTAAAAACGCTTGCTTTTAAAATAAGTTTTATATTTTAAAAGGTAAACTCACCTGAGGTCCCTTCCATGGGGTCATGGTCTTGGGTACTGGGTTGGGAGGGTACTTCAGCCAGGCTGAGAAAAAGATCCTGGCTGTTGGGGAGAATGGAGTGCTGTGTGCTCTCTGCAAGCTCATCATCGTCCTCCTCCTCCTCCTTTTCCCTGTCCGCAGAATCCTCAGGTGTAGCTGATGAGATTACCCCCACCTCAGAATCCACGGTCAGTGGTGGCGGCCCCCTCTAGTGGTGTAGTGGTGGCCCCCCCTAGAACTGCATGCAGCTCGATGTAGAAGCGTCATGTCCGCGGCTCTGACCCGGAGCGACCATTTGCCTCCTTTGTTTTTTGATAGGTTTGTCTGAGCTCCTTGACTTTCACGCGGCACTGATCTGAGTCCCTATTGTGGCCTCTCTCCATCATGCCCTTGGAGATTTTTTCAAAAGTTTTAGCATTTTGTCTTTGGAACTAAGTTCTGCTAGCACTGAATCCTCTCCCCATATAGCGATCAGATCCAGTACCTCCCGTACGGTCCATGCTGGTGCTCTTTTTCGATTATCGGACTGCATGGTTACCTGTGCTGATGAGCTATCTGTGGTCACCTGTGCTCTCCACACTGGACAAACAGGAAATGAAATTCAAATGTTCGCGGGGCTTTTCCTGTCTACCTGGCCAGTGCATCCGAGTTCAGATTGCTGTCCAGAGCGGTCACAATGGTGCACAGTGGGATAGCTCCCGGAGGCCAATACCATCGAATTGCGGCCACACTAACCCTAATTCGAAATGACAATATCGATTTTGGCACTACTCCGCTCATCGGGGTGGAGTACAGAAATCGATTTTAAGAGCCCTTTATTTCGAAATAAATGGCTTCGTTGTGTGGACGGGTGCAGGGTTAATTCGATTTAATGCTGCTAAATCCGAATTAAAGTCATAGTGTAGACCAGGCCTTCCAGTGCTTGGGAAAACTCTTCCTCAACTTCTAAAAAGACTGTCGACTGGCATCATAACCCCACTAGCACACAGCATGCCCCAGGTTTGTCTAACTGCTCCAAGAGCAATGACAGCCTGTACTGTCAACTCTGGTTCTGGCCATGGGGCATACCAATAATGTTGGCACCGGTGTTACCTCAAGAACCTATTCAGGGGTCCCAGAGTAGCCTTTCTGTTGCTTACTTCCAGGTTCCCCAAATGTTAACCCATTAATCTGTTCCTGCAAGGTGAAAGGAGGGAGCCCACCATAGAGAAATTGGCAGGGTTTACCAAGGATCTAAGTGGAATATATGGCTACATATATTCAAAGAAGAAAAGCAGTTACCTACCTGTAACTTTTGTTCTTGGAGGTGTGATGCAGAGATTTATTCCATGATGTACACTTCATCCCCTCTGCATAAGAGTCTGTACTTCTGACATTAGGTGCAAAGGAACCGAGGGGGTTGAGGCAGCACTGCCTGTATATGGTTGGGAGGAGCTAGGGACGCAGGGCATGAGGACCATCCCTGCAGGTGTTTTTTTGTTTGTTTGTTTGTTTTTGACAGGAGTGCGGTCAGAGGGTCAAAAGAAGGGAATCTGATGGGGACACCAAGCAGAGAACCCCGGACAGCGCCCACTGCTCCTCAAAGGCATCAAGGGAGCCAGTGGATGCCGCCCAGAGGAACTCTGCCCGGATACATGAATGGACAGAGGATCGGAAACAGGCCCCACAGTCACAGGAGTCTCCATCAGCCAACATCCTTTCCCTGGCTTTATAGATGGCTGTTTTAGCCAGGGCCAGGAGGAGGTTGACCAGGCGGTCCCGTGACTTTGTGGGGCCACGGTTAGGGAGTTCATAGAGAAGGAGGTGAGGGGAAAAGTGCAGCTAGAAACGTAACAGAAGATTCGTGAGGAGCCAGTATAGTGCCTGCAACCTGGCACGCTCCAAGTAAACGTGCGCCAGGGTCTCCCTCACGCTGCAGAAGGGGCAGGTGTCTGGGACAGGGGTAAACTGTGCCAAAAACATGCCTGTTCTCACGGCCCTGTGAAGGAGCCGCCAGCTGATATCCCCGGCAGGCCTTGGGACCAGGGTGGAGTATAGGCTGGCCCACCAGGGCTTCTCACCCTCTAGAGGTGGCAAGTGGTCCTGCCATTTTGTGTCAGGGTAGGACACAAGGGTGAGGAAGTGAAGAGTGTGGCGCACAAGTGTGTATAGGTGTTTCCTTGGCGCGGTTTGGAAGCAGACCGGCTACAGATCATGCAGCCAGCTCATGGAGAAGGGCCAATTGGGTCCACGGGGCAGGGGCCTGATGAAAAGGTCCGGAGGGCCTGGGGTGGAGAGTGGGCGGGGCTTGCCCTTGTGCAGGACCCAGTCGAGGTAAGCCTGAGCAGCGGGCGGCAAAGCAGCCCTCACCTCCTGAAGTACGTGCCGGGAAGTACAAGGCCTGGAGAGCCCCATACGCCGAGCAAGCGTCAGGGGATCCAGCCAGTCTCCCTGGTCGTAATCCAGGAGGTCTCTGACTCTGGCGCACTGAGGGGGACTCCGCCACCCGCACACGGATCTAGGGATTGTGTAGCAGGGGCTCCGCGAGGAGATCAGCTCCCTTAGTGGCCGCCATGGACCTGGTCGCTGAGAACAGTTTCCAGGTCCGGAGGAGGTCCTGGTGGAAGACCGGCATCCTGGAGAGGTCTCACGGAAGACCTCTCCGATCCAGATAAAGGAGCTGTTGGAAGCAGTGCAGGAAGGTATGTGCCAGTACTCTCCACGCCGGACTACCTGCACCATAAAGGAGCCTCTGCAGGGCCTGGAGGCAGAAGACATGGACCGGAGTGCATAGGCACTTCAGGCCCTGCCCTCCCTCCGCCAGGGGCAGGTGGAGGACCCCTGCAGAGACCCTCGAAGAGAGAGGCACCGGAGTAGACCTGTCCATTTCCGGAGCCACTCCGTCACCCTGCCCTGTAAACCGTGCCAGTTCTCCAGCAGAGACGGATGCATGGCAGAGAGATAAACGCCGAGATAGAGCAGCGGACCCGCGCTCCACTGGATGGCCTGAAGCACGGGTGGGAGGGACACCCATCCCCGACCACCAGGCCAGAGCTCTTGACCCAGTTGACCCGGGCGGAGGAGGCTGGCCCTTCAGGTGTGGTTTTTTTTTTTAATTTAAAAAAGATACATTTATTCAGCGTCATGAGCAGTCTATTACAATTAGCAATCAACAGCATGGGTACGGAAAAAAATAAAATAAATTCTACATAAAAACCCTTATTGGAATGCTTTGCACTTTCCACAGAACAGAAACTAAAATAACCTGTTATACAATTAGTCACAAATACAGTCCTTATGTTTGCAAAGGAGAGTTTGTCTAACACATGTCTTCATGTAGCAGCTACACCCTGCCACAACTGTGTTTGGCTGAGTTCACAACTGTTGTAACCTGTCGCTTCCCTGGCTCTCCTCTCCTGCTAAGCTTTGTTTCCTGGTAGTTAAAACCTTCTCCCACCTCCATAACTACCGCCACTACTGGAGCCACCGTAGCCACCACCACTGCTGTAAGGACCAGAGCTCCTGCCTCCGAAGTTCCCTCCTTTCATAAAGCCAAAGTTTGAAGATTGGTTGTTGTAACTGCCAAAGTCATTGTAGTTTCCGCCACCTCCAAAGCTACTTCCTCCACTGCCACTGCCAAAGCCACCACTTCCATTGTTATAGCCGTCATAGTTGCCACTGCCACCGTAGCCTCCGCTTCCTCCAGGGTAGCTAGGGCCACCACCACCATAACCATGACCACTGAAGTTGCTGCCATGGTTAAAGTTGTCATTTCCACCAAATTCACATCCACGGCCGCCACCACTGAAGTTCCCAGAGCCACTGCGACCTCTTTGGCTGGATGAAGTGCTGGCCATTTCTTGCTTCGACAGTGCTTTCCTCACTTCGCAGTTGTGGCCATTCACAGTGTGATATTTCTGAATAACAATCTTGTCCACAGAGTCGTGGTCATCAAAGGTGACGAACGCAAAGCCTCTCTTCTTGCCACTGCCACGGTCTGTCATGATCTCAATCACTTCAATTTTGCCATACTGTTCAAAGTAGTCTCTCAGGTGGTGCTCCTCTGTGTCCTCCTTAATCCCACCAACAAAGATTTGCTTCACTGTCAGGTGAGTTCCAGGCCTCTGAGAGTCCTCTCTGGATACGGCCCTCTTTGGTTCAACAACTCTGCCATCAACTTTCGGTGGTCTAGCATTCATGGCAGCATCAACCTCTTCTACTGTAGAGTATGTAACAAACCCAAAGCCCCTGGAGCGCTTGGTATTTGGATCTCTCATTACCATGCAATCGGTGAGTGTGCCCCATTGCTCGAAGTGGCCACGAAGGCTCTCATCTGTCTCGAAGCTCAGGCCACCGATGAAGAGCTTGCGCAGCTGCTCAGGTTCCTTAGGGGCCTCAGACGTGGACATGGCGGTGGGTGGGGGGGGTACAGGCCTCTGTCTCAGACCGCTGCGTGCGCGATGCTTCCTCCGTGAGGCACTGATACAGAAAGGGCTGAACACCTTCAGGTGTTGCTAGGCAAAGTTCTCTGGCTCTGGTGCATTAGGTGCACGCACACCTAAGTGGAGTACACATCTGCATCACATTTTGAAGAACAACAGTTACAGGTAGGTATATTTTTTTAGCATGCACACCCTTCTCCCCTCCCCCCGTCCCCGCCTGCCCACTGTACTGACTTAGATATTGAGCAGGATTTGACTGACGTCCTAAATGTTGACAGAGTGTTCTAAGAATTTGCAGTAAATGGAGATTGCCCTTTAAAGTTTGGATATTAACTTTACATTATAGTCATTTCATATATGATGATGGGGTGGCATTATACAGTATTTTTGTTGGGTATGTAATCATAAACTACATTTGGATAAAATGTCTGTGGTAATATTTTTCTATTTGAAATAAATATTTTTGGTTATTTTTATTTTCTGTTTATAAGATCCTGTGTTACAATATAAACTGTCAGTATGTTGAGAGTCTCAACAAGCTGATCGAATTAACATCATTAAAGAACTAAAACAAGATTCAGGTTGAAAATAGCCCCTGTGAAACAGGCAGAGAACTGTCCTCTTACATAAAACTCCCAATTCAGCAGAGAGTACATGTAAGATGGAACTGTGCCAGTGCTGCTGGCTATGTTTTTATGCTGGAATTAAGGGACACGATGATAGAGAAGGAAACATAAATGGAAACTTAAATTGGTGTTCTGATTTGATGAACATACTTACACTAAAAATCCTGTTGTGAGGTTGACATTCTTGACATTTATATCTCTCTTTCAGAGATGGTTTTGACAATGTTGCGGGGGGTAGAAAGGTTCCCTAGCAAAGGTACCCCCAAACCAGAGAAATGTTAAAAAGCTAACAAGCTTCACAGTGCACATTCTAGTGCCACATGATGTGGAATTAGAGCTGCTTCAACATAGTCCTGTAGTGGGAGCACTGGATTGGGCATTAGAAAACCTGGGTTCCAGTTCCATCTCTGAATATCTTGCAGTGATTATTGAATATTGTAGGAGGGGGAGGGAAGAGTGGCATCTGTTGAGGCCTGGAGAATAGATTTTCTAGGGACCAAATTTACATGAATTTGCTCTAATTGTATATCTAGGTTTGAAAAAGTTCAGGAAATAGGTTTGCTTGCATGACAGTACTGTTATTTTGATATAACTGTCGCTGGTAATGCCCTCTTGTTATGTTCCTTACATGGAATTCTCTTTCACATGCTTGCTACATGATGCTTAACACGAAAGTGAGGACAGAGGAAGCCACTGATTTTTTTTTATCCATCATTTATGCTATAATTGTGCATGCTGTGTTGTACTTGATGCTAAAATAAAGCACAGCAGTAGGAGAAAGGGAAGCAGGAATGTTATATCTATCAGGGACTATATAAATAAGAAAAAATTCTTGGGGAAATAAAATAAGTCATGTCTGAGTATCATCCCTTTTAGTGGAGACTAGAAAGATGATGTCCCTAAACTAGGGATATTAGAATGATGAAAATACTTTAAAGTTTGCGTGTATGCACATGCGCGTGCACATACACATACGCACATGCACATACCCCTCTGCTAAGGTCTCTGCACTGCTGGACCCCTGTTCCCTCACCTCTGTGGCATGGGGGTCAGCAAAGCTGTGTTTAGGGGATTGCTGCAGCTGCCATAATTCAGAGTAGATACTATACTATAGAGTATTTCAGATATTAGTCCAGTGCATAATAATGTTGTCCAGTGATACCTACTGGAAATTCCAAATTTGTGCATACAGACTTATGTCTGCAATAACAAATATCCACCACAGGAATGTGGTGCACAAGAATAAATATGAAAAGAAATGGAAAAACTTACTGCATAGAGAAATAGACTAACTGGAAAATGAAAAGCCCTTTTAAATGTTGAATAGAAGAAGATAAAATGTCATTCTTAGCATGAAATATACAGTAGGGAATTCAGACTAAAGTAACGCAGGTCTGGAAAAGTAAATCTTTCCCCTTAAAAATCAGGAGAAATGTGGTCATGTGTATCAGATAAAATATCATTAAAATATAGTTAGTTGATTTCCAATGGAAAT
Organism: Trachemys scripta elegans; assembly: GCF_013100865.1. Lineage (NCBI taxonomy): Eukaryota > Metazoa > Chordata > Testudines > Emydidae > Trachemys > Trachemys scripta. The sequence continues at coordinate 76,617,713 of NC_048302.1, forward strand.
GTTAATATGATGGAAAGTTTAATCTCCGTGGTCACATACATTAGAGATAATTTACATTTTATCAAGAATTTAGTGTATTTTAATCCTATCTTCCAAAGAATATGAATCCCTCCCACATACTTATCATGCACAAATTCGGTTAGCATACTCTCCACTCCATTAGTGCATTAATAATTCATGATCTTTCCAATTTACATTTATTTGGTGTTTACTTTATTTTATTTTTTGTTAAAATGTGAAGGGTGGTGGAAAGTTGATATTTAATCACCCTTTTTACATTCATACACTCCTAAAGCTATAGTAATATTGTTAGGGTAAGTGTTAGCACTTTGGAAAAACTATCAGTGAGGACTATCTAGATCTCAGCTGTTCCATATTTTGTTCTCACCTTTGTTTGCTTCTAGAGAAAGCCTAATATGAGGCTGCTGTTCCTTTTTGTATTTAAAACAGAAAACAAACAAACAAACTCTCAAAAGTCTAACACCACATCTATCTAGTGGGGGTCTAGTGATTGACTAACCTAACGGGCAAATCCCAAATGTTGAATACTTATCTCTGCAAAACATGGCTTAAAATTTCATGACAACAAGATTTCTTGAGATTCCTGGTGCTGCCTGTCTCTAGTTGGAGAACAATTTTCTCATGATATTTTGATAGTTGCACTTTTAATCTCAACTATAAGTGCTGAAGCCCAGAAAAAAAGATAAATGTGGGGGAGGAAGGGGAGGAATAGCTGTTTCTCTACAGTGAATCAAATCAAAACACCTCTCAACTTTGGCATGTTTGAAATCCAGTTTCTGATTAATCCTCTCTCTAACAAAGTTAATTTGGTTTCTTTTTAGAAACATTTGCCCAGTGTTTCATTTATCCCTCCTAGAAATACCCAATTAATTGATTCTTAAAGGAAAAATTTCAAAGGCAAGCAAATTCTTGATTTTTAATTTATCTCTGTGTATTGTACATAGAGAAATACCTTTAGTGTCTGAATCTGGTAAACAAACACAACAAAAAGAGTATAAACTTAATAAAAAAGGCCCTGATTCTAAGAGAGGCAGAAGCCTGCAACTTCCAATGAAGTTGCGGTTTTCTGCACCTTTCAGAATAGGGCCTAAGGATACAACTTTTCAACAATCTTGCACCCTTTTACTTGAACTGAATATATAACAAATTTAGCTAATTTGCAATAGGTATTCTCTTTACAATAATCTTACTCCATTTTCAGTTCAGACGCTGACAGAGCAAAATAACAACATGCCATCATCCACCTTTTTTATCCCTAGATCTGGTACAGTATGTCATTGATTTGGCAAAATAATTATCAACGCTTTCAGTAGGAATTTTAAATTGATATGTCTATTTTTCTGGACAAAGGATAGATTATTAGTATCACTGGAGAAGTAGAGTAGCTACCCTCTTCTATTTTTAAGAGAACCAATCTTATTCATAAATACTGTCCCTTGTCACAGCTGAATGCAAATAAAACACTGAGTTACATTGTATTATGGGTGGAAATGCCAGAATCAATGAATCCTTATATTCACAACCCTATTTTTCACCCCTTCTAATTTCCAAGAGGGAAAAAAAACTCTTTCGTGCTGGAATTTCACATTCGTTAGTCTCAGCCCAATTATGAATTATTCTGGAAAGTCTGAAGAAAACAAGTGAAGTCATTTTTAAATGATGGTGCTGTGAAAAATTTACATGTTTCAGTTTTGTAGAGTGTTGTGACCTTTTTTTGCTCTCCCATAACTCAAAAACGGCTTGGTGTTAAAAGTTCAAACTTGTCATGCAGTTAATCCTTGATGAGAACAAGTGCATGTGATGTGTCTGAAAAGACATGGTTTAGAAATAAAAAAGTTACCACTCTCTCCATTTTGTTAACTCTTTCAGCTTCACCCATTTATAGTGGAGGTTTTTCCAGGTGTCTGCAAATGTTATCCACACCAGGCATTGGCACATCTCCTAATGCTCATCAGCAAGTCTGATGTTCTTTCTTGCTACTGACTTTACATTCAGAAAGGAATCAGGAAAAGGTGTCCTTTTTTTATGTTGCATCACTTGCCAAATAATATATTAGTCAAATTGCTTGCTATTTTGGTTCACATTTGACAATTTTTGTTTGTTTGTTTGTTTTTATGGAGACCTGCTTCTAATCAAATCATGTTTTGTGCCACCAGCAGAAATCATCTTGAGACACCAGAATCTCTTCCAGAAAGTAGGACTGTGCAAAAGTTTGATGAGGTCTTTGAACCCATCTTCACTGAGAGTGGGTTTAAGGATCTAGTGGGACCATGTATGTCAGGCCCGTATATCTCTAATGCTCATCATTTTGAAGGGATATCACTCATTTTAGTCCCAACATTACCTATTTCAGAGTAACAGCCGTGTTAGTCTGTATCCGCAAAAAGAAGAACAGGAGTACTTGTGGCACCTTAGAGACTAACAAATTTATTAGAGCATAAGCTTTCGTGGACTACAGCCCACTTCTTCGGATGCATATAGAATGGAACATATAATGAGGAGATATATATACACACATACAGAGAGCATAAACAGGTGGGAGTTGTCTTACCAACTCTGAGAGGCCAATTAATTAAGAGAAAAAAAACTTTTGAAGTGATAATCAAGCTAGCAGAGTACAGACAGTGTGATAAGAAGTGTGAGAGTACCATTACCTATGTTCCACACAAACAAGGGGTTCCCTCATTTTTATTGTTTAAAAATATTACAGCTATGTAATCATGGAGTCAGAGAACTAAAATTATAGAAAGAATGCTTTAGCATTGTAAGTTTCCTCCATGAATGATTTTTTGTGTCCTTCAGTTTGGGTTTTTGTCCCGCACTGTGTCCAGATTTGGCCTTGGCAAGTTGAGTGATATGATTAGGCCAAGTACTCACAATTTCAACAGAACTGGACTGAGACTATCTGCAGAAATTGCTCGCTAGCCGCCTCCTCCTCCCAAATGACAGGGAATTCCTTGTGGACTATTGTGATCTCTTTAAGGTGGGGCTGTGTCTTGATGCCCTCTTCACTGCCTCCAGGGGTGATTTTGCTTCTGTGGTCTTTTGTAAGCACTGAATGGTTGCTCCTCACATCTTCCTTTTTTAGGGGAGCAATTGTCAGTACCCGCTTCATGGTTTTAGGTTAGGCATAAAGCAGTGCCCAACTCCTTGTAGCCCTGTCCAAGAGAGTGAGAAACAGTCCCTCTTTGCTGTTAGTTGATAGACCAAGTGGCAGAGCCAAGAGTGGCCTGTTGTGTGGCTGCTTTCCCATTAATGGCTTCAGACCCAAACCAGTTTTCTTTTGTAGGTTAAGGACAATTTATTTTAACTCCATTTTGTGACAGGATTCTCAGCAGCCACATCTTAAGCCTGCTGGATACTACTACTACTTTCTTCCAGTGTCTGTCAGCCTATCTTGGGGTTAGGTTGCGTCTTATGCTTTTCTGTCTTTGATGAACTGGAAAGCAGTAGCCCTGTTAGTGAGCACCTAACTACCTAAACAACAAATAGGAGGAACAGGCATACAATGCCCTGAGAAGACCACAAGGAGAGACCCACATGAGAAGAGATTACTTTTCTGTCACTTTCTGCCCCCCAGTGTGTTTCTTGCCTTCTGTCCCCTTCTCATCTCTTGCTAGCAGGGTGCTGAAGGAGGCATTGCCTCCTTTTACCAGCTGTTCCACACTGACTTCAGCAGGAAGGAGAGACCTTGGATCCTATAACTTGTCTGCTACGCAGCTTCCCTTGGAGCCAGGAGAAACAGTCAGAAATCCCTGAAACCCTGCTGGATGCATGATATTCCAATGGGCTTGCAAAATGTATGAGCATCACTCAAACCTTTAAAAAAAAAAGAAAAAACTGTCTTCTTTGATTCAAGGGGATAGACAAAGTTTACTGCTTTTCTTGTTTGCATCTGTTTGGAATGAATCAATCTCATCTCTGTATAGGCACTAAATAATGTGCTCTTGCTTGAGGTCGCATCTGAGTCACTACCATTTTTTTGAACATTAGCTAAAGAATACATGCCAGAGTACAGAAAAATACCTTTCTATATGAGTTCATTATATAACCAAATCACATGTGCATGAGGCTAATTCATAGATATATGGATTTATAGGCAAGCGGGGCCATTTATTGTCTAGTCTGACCTCTTATATAATACAGGCCATAGAATTTCACTCAATAAGTGTTGTATTAAGCCCAGTAATTTCTGACTGAACAAAAGTATATATTTTAGAATGAATGTTACATTGCCCACTATCCAATGTTTTATTTATACCATATGTTTAAGTGTGTCTGGAAAGCAAGTCACTGTTAAAGGGTTTGGTGATGATTACCATTGCTCTTTTTATGTGTGTACAGTTGAATTACATGATTTTTAATTTTATTTTTAAGCACTACAGTATCAGTATGTATTCATAAATATTTATAGCTGTGTAATAAATGCAACCAACCCTTTACATTTAAATTAGGAATGTGCTATAAACCAACAAAACTCAGTGGCTAGAAGACAACCCTGTATACATGCTGTAAATAGAATAATGATTTCTGAAATGTTTAGTACATCTATCATTTTTACATGCTGGCGGAAAGAATGCCCAAACATACATGTATATTTTATCTACTTTAATTTTTAGCATTTTAATCCACGGAGTACCTCACTTTTTATTCAGAATGGACTAAATAAGAAATCTATGATTACTTACAGAGTCTTTAACAATAGGAGACTATATTAAGCTGCAGAGGAAACAAATGGAGTCCATGAATTGAATTCTAGTTTTCATTATCTCTTATTTGTGTATCAGACCCTAAAGCTGTTGATGCTATTTTCATATTCATCCATCTAGCAAAATGTTTGGTGTTGGAGGGTAGAATTTATTGAACAACTGTAATTTGTAGGTTAATTTTATGTGAGAAGAAACCTCTCTATTTTAAATGTGATGATATACTAAGTTACAAAGCACTTTAGAATGTTTTCCCCTGCAGAAGACCAAAAGGGTCCTAAATCCTCTTTGTTAATTATTAAATTATTGTTTAAATAGGATAAAATAATGTGTAATGTAGGACAAAATGGTATTAAAGTAAGAAATCTAAATAGCAAATGAACCTAGTTAATCTAATGTCTTATATTCGGTTCTGAAATGTTCCTTGTCAGCACTATAGTGTATTTGGCCTCTGTTCAACCTCCCTCAAACCATTAAGACTCTTTATTTCCCTTCCTTTATATAGGCTGCTTCTTCCATGTATTTTTGTAGTTTGTTTACCCAAGAGATAGCTTGGCATAGATGCAGTATCTGGATTTCAGTGAGGTGTTTCTTTTTATTCAGTTTTTAAGCTGGATTGACTTAGGATATGTCTAAACTATGAAATTAGGTTGAATTTATAGAAGCTGGTTTTATAGAAATCGGTTGTATACAGCCGATTGTGTGTGTCCCCACATAAAATGCTCTAAGTGCATTAAATCGGCGGACCGCGTCCACAGTAACGAGGCTAGCGTCAACTTCTGGAGCATTGCACTGTGGGTAGCTATCCCACAGTTCCCGCAGTCTCCACCACCCATTGGAATTCTGGGTTGAGATCCCAATGCCTGAATGATGTAAAACAGTGTCGTGGGGGGTTCTGGGTACATGTCATCAGGCACCTCCCCCTCTGTCAGAGCAATGGCAGACAATCGATTCGCGCCTTTTTACCTGGGTTACCTGTGCAGACAACATACCACGCCAAGCGTGGAGCCCACTCAGCTCAGCTCAGCTCACCGTCACCATATGTCATCTAGGTGCCGGCAGACGTGGTCCTGCATTGCTACACAGCAGCAGCTAATTGCCTTTTGGTAGTAGATGGTGCAGTATGACTGATAGCCTTCATCGGTGATCTGGGTGCTGGCAGACGTGGGGCTGGCAGAAGTGGGGCTGCATTGCACAAAGCAGCAGCCCCTTGCCTTTTGGTAGAAGATGGTATATTATGACTGGATGACTTTGCTGCAATGGGATTCCCAAACTGTGGTGCGGCGATAGACGGAACCCATATCCCTATCTTGGCACCAGAGCACCAAGCCACCGAGTACATAAACCGCAAGGGGTACTTTTCAATGCTGCTGCAAGCCCTGGTGGATCACAAGGGATGTTTCACCAACATCAATGTGGGATGGCCGGGAAAGGTACATGATGCTCACATCTTCAGGAACTCTGGTCTGTTTCGAAAGCTGGAGGAAGGGACTTTCTTCCCATACCAGAAAATAACCATTGGGGATGTTGAAATGCCTATCGTGATCCTTGGGGACCCAGCCTACCCCTTAATGCCATGGCTCATGAAGCAGTACACAGGCAGCCTGGACAGTAGTCAGGACCTGTTCAACTACAGGCTGAGCAAGTGCCGAATGGTGGTGGAATGTGCATTTGGACGTTTAAAAGCGCGCTGGCGTAGCTTACTGACTCACTCAGACCTCAGCGAAAAGAATATCCCCATTGTTATTGCTGCTTGCTGTGCGCTCCACAATATCTGTGAGAGTAAGGGGGAGACATTTATGGCGGGGTGGGAGGTTGAGGCACATCGCCTGGCCGCTGATTATGCACAGCCAGACACCAGGGCGGTTAGAAGAGCACAGCAGGGCACGGTGCGCATCAGAGAAGCTTTGAAAACGAGTTTTGTGACTGGCCAGGCTACGATGTGAAACTTCTGTTTGTTTCTCCTTGATGAACCCTCCCTCCCCACCCAGTTCACTCTACTTCCCTGTAAACCACCCCACCCCATGCTCCCCTCCCCTCCCCCCTTCGAGCACCGCTTGCAGAGGCAATAAAGTCATCGTTACTTCACATTCATGCATTCTTTATTAATTCATCACACAACTAGGGGGATAATTGCCAAGGTAGCCCGGGATGGTGTGGGAGGAGGGAAGGAAAAGGACACACTGCAGTTTAAAACTTTAACTCTTATTGAAGGCCAGCCTTCTGATGCTCGTGCAATCATCTGGGGTGGAGTGACTGGGTAGCCGGAGGCCCCTGCACCGTGTTCTTGGGCGTTTTGGTGAGGAGGCTATGGAACTTGGGGAGGAGGGCTGTTGGTTACACCGGGGCTGTAGCAGCAGTCTCTGCTCCTACTGCCTTTCCTGCAGCTCAACCATACGCTGGAGCATATCAGTTTGATGCTCCAGCAGCCGGAGCATCGGCTCTTGTCTTCTGTCTGCAAGCTGACACCACCTATCATCTTCAGCCCGCCACTTGCTCTGTTCATCCCGCGATTCAGCCCGCCACCTCTCCTGTCATTCATACTGTGCTTTTCTGTAGTCTGACTGCCTCCACGCATTCTGCTGTGCTCTTTAGTGTAGGAGGACATCTGGAGCTCTGTGAACATATCATTCCAAGTCTGCCGTTTTCTCCTTCTAATCTTCACTAGCCTCTGTGAAGTAGAAACATTTGCAGCTGGTGGAGGAGAAGGGAGAGGTGGTTAAAAAAGACACATTTTAGAGAACAATGGGTACACTCTTTCATGTTAAATTTTGCTGTTCACATTACACAGCACATGTGCTTTCGTTACAAGGTTACATTTTTCCTCTTATATTGAGGGCGTGCCGGTTTGGTGTGAGAGATCACTCACACCGTGCCAGGCAACAGATTTCGGCTTGCAGGCAGCCATGGTAAGCCACAGTCTTTTGGCTTTTTTAACCTTCTTAACATGTGGGAATGGTTTCAAACAGTAGCGCCCTCATTTCCCATACCAAGCACCTGTTGGGTTGGCCATTTAAAATGGGTTTGCAATGTAAAAGGAGGGGCTGCGGTTTCCGGGTTAACATGCAGTACAAAGCCAACTAACCCCCCTCCCCCCGCAACACCCAATTATCGGGGATGATCACTTCACCCCTCCCCACCACCACGTGGCTAACAGCGGGGAACATTTCTGTTCAGCAGAGCAGAAAGGGGCACCTCTGAATGTCCCCTTAATAAAATAGCCCCATTTCAACCAGGTGACCGTGAATGATATCACTCTCCTGAGGATAACAAAGAGCGATAAGGAATGCATGTTGTGTGCATGCCAGCAAACACCGGGACCATACGCTGCCATGCTTTGTTATGCAATGATTCCAGACTACGTGCTACTGGCCTGGTGTGGTAAAGTGTCCTACCATGGCAGATGGGATAATGTAGGAGCTGTATTTTATAATGTACTATGAGAATTAATGTATGATTTGATTTCATCTTGTCAGCCACCCTTTTTGAATAGCAGAAAGGAATGACAGACCAGAACTATCCTTCTGACTAATTATGGTCATCCTTTTGTTTTAGAATAAGTTATAAAGCTACTATGGTTTCCTATATGTATTACAAATTAGGAAGTAAGAGACAGGATTCTCTATTGTGTCTATGTTAAGTAGATTAGAGGAACATTGCAGGCCTGGGTCTCAATGTAAATTGTCTTGGTTATTGACTGTAAAACTTAGAAAGGTTTAATTTGCAATGCCCGTTTGCTCAATATAAAATACTACTGTTTGTATTCTCAATCTGTTTGTGTGAATGAGAAATGTATGCATCAGGAAAAGATAAGGTGTGAAAGCCATCACAAATGTCCAGATGGTCAAGAAAAAGTGAAAGACTTGGAAAGACCAGGAGACAATCAGAAAACATCCATTGTATCCGATGTTAAACATGTTAGCAGCATTGACGACCTCAGAGGTGAGGCAGGCACCCCCGAAGGCGAGACAACAAATAAGAGATAACGATGGGAAGTCCTACAATAACCATCAAATGATAACACCACTTAAGGACTAATGATGACAGGATGACACTGCAAAATGCATGGACTCAAATGGAAATTTACAACTATAAAGCTCGGGTGTTTTGCCATGGAACTCTGCATTCAGTCCTGCAAAGCCTCGGAGCATCGGATTGCGACCAACAGAACCCAGCTCCACACTCGTGCTCAATCTAACTGGCCATGAGATTGACTTGAGTTACAACAGACTGGTAACTATGAACATCACTGGCAGGACTGTGTGCGTGTGTGTGTGTCTAAAAAGCGTATGCTAACTGTGGTATTCTCAATAAATGCTGTGTATTTACCTTCCTCTATAAAGATCCCGTGTGCTTTGTATGAGCATAACAATAAGGCAGCCCTCCCCAGAAACCTTTTGCAAAGGCTTTGGGAGTACATGAAGGAGAGCTTTCTGAAGATGTCCCTGGAGGATTTCTGCTCCATCCCCATACACGTTAACAGACTTTTCCAGTAGCTGTACTGGCCGCGATTGCCAGGGCAAATTAATCATGAATCATTAAATACGCTTGCTTTTAAACCATGTGTAATATTTACAAAGGTACACTCACCAGAGGTCCCCTGTGTGCCCTCAGGGTCTGGGAGCACGCCTTGGGTGAGTTTGGGGGTTACTGGCTCCAGGTCCAGGGTGATAAACGTATCCTGGCTGTTGGGGAAACCGGTTTCTCCGCTTCCTTGCTGCTGTGAACTATCTACATTATCTTCATCCTCATCTTCCTCGTACCCCGAACCCGCTTCCCTGTGTGTTTCTCCAGTGACGGAGTCATAGCACATGGTTGGGGTAGTGGTGGCTGCACCCCCTAGCATGGCATGCAGCTCTGCGTAGAAGCGGCATGTTTGCGGCTCTGCCCCGGACCTTCCGTTTGCCTCTCTGGCTTTGTGGTAGGCTTGCCTTAGCTCTTTAATTTTCACGCGGCACTGCTGTGCGTCCCTGTTATGGCCTCTGCCCTTCATGGCCTTGGAGACCTTTTCTAATATTCTGCCATTTCGTTTACTGCTACGGAGTTCAGCTAGCACTGATTCCTCTCCCCATGTGGCGAGCAGATCCCGTACCTCCCGTTCGGTCCATGATGGAGCTCTTTTGCGATCCTGGGTCTCCATCACGGTTACCTGTGCTGATGAGCTCTGTGTGGTCACCTGTGCTCTCCACGCTGGGCAAACAGGAAATGAAATTCAAACGTTCGCGGGGCTTTTTCTGTCTACCTGGTCAGTGCATCTGAGTTGAGAGTGCTGTCCAGAGCGGTCACAATGCAGCACTGTGAGATAGCTCCCGGAGGCCAATAACGTCGAATTCCATCCACACTACCCCAATTCCGACCCGCTAAGGCCGATTTTATCGCTAATTCCCTCATCGGAGGTGGACTAAAGAAACCGGTTTAAAGGTTAAGTCGAAAGAAAGGGCTTCGTCGTGTGAACTTGTCCAGGCTTAATTCGATTTAACGCTGCTAAAGTCGACCTAAACTCGTAGTGTAGACCAGGCCTGAAACACAAGGAAGCTGAATGACTTGTCTGAGGTTGGCTCAATGAGGATTAGAACCATGAATCCTATTGCCCCCAACACTTTGCTCTAAACATGAAACTTCTCAGCCTTCTTATTACCTTAGCCAGGCAAAGAGATGTATTATCATGATCTGCTATATTTTTGGAATGTTTTAAAATATTTTTGATTCCATGTTTCTTTGAAGCATGGAAAGCGGGGTCTTGGACAATATGGGCCCTATGCTAGTTTTCTGGAGGTATGTGTTCATATCTGAATTTGTTCTATTGCAGCTGGTGTTCAGGCCTTTCTAGGCTATATGATACATAAGGACATAGATTAGTGCTCATTTTACTACCAATATCATATTCTTTCATGAGTACCTCCTCCAGTGGTCAGCATCTACCACCAGTTACCAAACAAAATAGTAAAATATCAATGGTAGCTCATATCTCTGTGATAACTGCTAGTAAACGTTTTTTAAATGGCTATCGCTTTGTGATCCTAATTTTAAAGCAATGTTCTCCAAGTGCACAATCCATCTTAGGAGAAGAGGTGCAAAAGTGGCCTTTGCACTACACTGATCCAGGGGCAGATGTTCTCTGGCATAACTTGGAGCAGCCCCCTGGGATTGTAAATTACAGCCGTCTAGCCTGGGCTCCCTATCAGCACTCAGCCACCCAGGGCTGCCCAGAATTCCTATAACAGACTGTATTCCCCTCCTGCCCCTGGCACAACCTCTTTGTCAGGGTTTGCAAGGAGGCCTGTACAGAGCTGCCTTTGGCAGCTGTATTCTTGCCTTTTCTGGGGTAATTCTTGCCTGGCTGACTGGCTGGCGGGGTTTTATTTCTACATACAAAGGACCAGAGTTGTGGTGGAGAGAATCCCTTCCTCAGTATTTTAAAACTACAGTTGTGACCAGTGATCCCTGAGACATAATTATTTGTTTCTGGAACTTTATTAAAACCTTTGTCAGATGGTCTGTGCTGATTCCAGATGATTCACTAGCTTTGAGGAGTGGGTAATTACAAAGCAGTTCCTGAATTCTGATACGTTGCTGGGAGGGAGTAAAAGGAGGAAAAGCTGAGAAATGTGGTGTTCTTGATCCATCCAGGAATGGGGAATGGTACTCAGTCAGTCAGTAAGATGTTAGAACCATTGAATTGCTCCCCTGACAAGGAAAGCCAAATGCAAGCCTGGCAACATCAAGGTCTGGTTAAGGAGAAGGAAACGAGTCGCAGCTCCTTTAAGAGTTTTCCCTCTCCTTTGGTTTCAAAAGGGTGATGAGGTGAGGACATCACTTGAGCTAGGGTCTGGCAGGAGGGCTCAGGTAGGCCATTGTCCCACTGTACACCAACAGAAAGTCATGTATATGGACTGTCCTGCTTAAAGGAGCTCTTTCTTTCCTGGACCAGCAGGTTCTATCCTCCCACTCAAGGAAGCTGAGAAGGACCAGGTTGTATCATCTGATGTGGGCAACATGCTAGTCACCATTTTTTAGGATTGGGAAGGAATTTTTTCCTCACCACCAGATTAGCCAAGGCTGAGTGGGTTTTTTGAGCCTTTCCCACAACAACTCTAGGACCAGTTGGTTATGTCAGGAGGTAAGATTAAAATTGTTGCATTAGCAGGTGGCAAGTGTTCATTGCCGATACTCATTCCACAGGGGGTCCAGTTTTCTGATTAACTGGTATTGGAAGTGGGTATAGGGAAAGGTATCCCCTAAATAAGCCAAGGAACAAGGATCAGGACTCCTAACATCTAGTACAGCAAGGAGACAACCCCTTTTTACTGTCCCCCTTAATTCTCACATTAGGGGAGTGAGCTTGAACCAAGTTGGAGGGGTATGGACTGGTGGAAACAAGTGAGTGAGGAATGGTGATCTGCACTGTACGATGAGCTATTCCCAGATAATTCCTAGTTCTGTTAAATTAATAAAGTTGAATTGACCACATCCCTCTCATATTGTCATTGACATGTGTGGAACAACAACACTGTGCCAGTATACTGATCCCTGCATGAGTCTGAGAAATTGGACTTTAAGAGCAGTCTAGGATATTCTGATTCCTGATGAATTTATTAGCTAGCTATAAGATTTCTTTACAAAATGAATGAGGGAAACAGAGTGGGAGCATGCTTAATTTGTAAATAATTTAGAAAATTAGAATCATTATGACAGATTCAAGTCTGCCCCACAATGTGAGATTTAAGGGAGACCAGGTGGTGGTAATGTATTGGAGGGGTTCCAAAATTGCTTTTGTGTTAATTGATATAGTAGAGGAGAGATCTCTGGAGAAGTATATGTCCCCAGGTAGTTGATTGCTTTGGAATTCCAACAGAGAAAATATGTCAAAACAAGAAGGGAAACATAAGTTATTGAGTGGTAATACCTTAGAATTGAACCAGTTAGTTTTATAGCTGGAAATTTATGAAAATGCTTGAAAAATTTCAAAGATGATACTATGGGAGAAAAAGTGATTGTTACAGAGCTCAAGTAAATCAGCAGAGTAAAGAGCCAATGTGACTTCCTTTGGTATATAGAAAACCATGTCATGGTGAGCTCATATATAGCTAAGGCAGAAAGTTTAGGATCTTTGTTTTTAATTTTAACCTGCAATCTTTAATCAGAACCTCTAAAAAGTACCATATTATAATGTTCTAAATTAAAAACTTTATGGATTGCATTGGAACACTTGCACCTGGAAGCTGTTTAAAATGATACACAATAGGAACTAAATAAGCCTCAAACCAAAAAGACATTGATCCATGCAATGAAAGAACAACATTTCCTCCTGATTAGCTGCGCAGTAATGGAGTGGGAAACTTAAAATTATTGGTCCACGGAGGAGGAACGCTCAGTCCTTTGAGTTTGCTCTCTAGCACACTGTGGCTTGGCACAGCAAGGTAGAAAGGGATTCTATAGGCTAACTCCTCTCACTGAATTAGTTATCAGATATAAAACCAACTTCTGTGATCTCGTGTGTTTGTGTTCTTTATAAGTCCCAAACTATTTATTCTTAACAATAAAATAAACCTTTTAATATTTGAGAGGGTGAGTCGTCTTTTGTTTGTTATCATCACTGTTTGTGAACTTCGCAATACAATTTCCTAACAGCGTTTCAGCAGGAGGACTTCAGGTTTGCCTTGCTTTTTTTTTTTTTTTAACATGATCTCTTTCAGCCTTCTCAGATAGTACTCATGCCATTAAAAGAGCAGTCTGTGTGACCTTGTTCTAAGGGGTTAATAAAGAATGCACAGCCTCATGAGCTTGATTCAATTTTCTTTATGTGAACATGCTGCATAAGTGACCATTATAGTATTTGTCTGGTTCTCTGTGCTTCAGTTTGCAGTTACCAACCTTTTATATGAATGACCACATCTGGTGTGCATTTGGTCATGTAAGGTGAGACAAAAGCAAAATAGATTTTCCTTAGCATTAAATCAAATTTCCACACAATGTACTCTCTAATGTGGATCTCAGATGTATCAGGTCATATATTATTTAGGTATATTGTATTTTGTGTAGATTATTTTGTTTTTGTTTTTTGGTATCACAAACTCAGTTTTAATAAATGCATGAGTAGATGAAATATTTGAGCTTTATATCTAGAAATTCAACACTTTCAACAGATTCTTCAGACTTCAAAGAATTTAATATTAGTATAATAAAAGGTCTTTTGAAGAATAATACTGGAACATAAGAAAAATGATTGCCTGAGTGTGCCCTATCATTTTGAAAGTGTTTTATTGCTTTAATTTCCTGTCTTAGTAAAGTAACAAGCGGCATAATAGAAGATATACTGTTACAGAGTTTGCAATTTATTAGAAGGCTTGAGCTGGTTGAAGACTTTGTGATGTGAAAAAGAAAACCTCTATTTAGCTGAAAAATGGAGACGAGCTACAACATTAATGTTGCAGCAGCTTTAAATGGAGTACTATCTTTGACTGATCAGTTGCCTCTACAAGCCGAGTATGTTTGCATGTAATAAATCTGTGAGCATGGGCCTCATTCTGTGCTAGTTGTGTGTCATCAGGTTCCTGGAAATCTAATGTTGTTTCATTTGTGAGGTGTGTATAAGATAACTGTTGCTATTTGGATTCCATAGCACAAAGGTCCCATTATAGCCGAAATGACCCATAAGATAAATTTTCATTCATTTATTACATTTTTGCATGCGTGACTGAATTTTAATTCCAGGCTTTGTCAACCTACTAATGTTCTAGTAAGCTTTTTAACCTAGTTATATATGCTTTAATTCACTGTCTTTTACTTAGTGGTCTGAAAGTGTAGAAAGGTGGGAGCTTATCCCATGGAGTAACAGAAAAACTACTTATTTTTCTTTTTTAAAATTGTAGATATGAAAGATGTGACAATATGAATAACTTGTACAAATATATTGTAAAATTACCTCATAAAGAACAACAGTTGTTTCCTTAGAAGGTGGCATAGGCTATTCACATTCTGTAAAAAAGAGAGTGTAGTCAGATATGCAGAGATCAAGCTGTATACTTGTAATGGAAGTTACATGTTTATCAGTGCAGAGCAAGAAGTACAAGAATCACAAGGGCTTCCTAATCCCACCACTGTTCTGCCACCAAAGGATTACAAAACATCTGTTCGTAACAGATTGTTTGGTATTGCCACAAAACAAAACAAAAATAATACCATGTGGCCAATCCCTTTGAAACAACAAAGAGAGCAGTTGATCTGAAGATTTGATTAATAATAATGGTCTTTAGTGGATTCCCAGACCATATGAGTCATTGGTGAATTACATTTATCATTATTGATTATACTTGGTGGTGTTCTAAACAATAATACATTTTTAAAATTTTCATATTCCTAATGATGAGTGATGAAGTACATAGCACATTGTATGGTCTCATATGACTTAAATTAACACAGCTATAAAAATCTAACATTTTAATGTCATGTGTTTAAGCAGCATATTGGACTACTAGGGGCTAAAGTGCAAACCAAAGCCCAAACATTACTGGTACCCTCAGTTATCTATGCTAGTCTTTGAAAGAATAATGATTTGAAAGCTTTATTGCTAACTGAAGCACAAAAGATTTCCTCTGGGCTTGCCGCAGACAATCCTCAGGCACATTAGACGAGTCAACTAGAGTTAGTTCAAAGTGAATTGCTCCATTTTAATCACGGTGACTTTACCCTCTCAGTCAATATGCTATAATGGCATATTGTCAGTATTTTTTCCTTTTAAATGACTAGCTTTGGTCACTTTATTTTAAGACATATTTTAGAGTGTTTGTGAGATTTATAGATTTAACAGCTCTTCAAAGAGACTTTCTGTCTGTCTTTACAACCCTGAAAATTTGTATTGCTGCTATTTCATCACCTTGAGGCAGCTCTTAGTTAAAATATGTAGAGCTTTTTTTTTACAACTGAATGAGTTCTTAGTATGATATATAACCAATTATATAGTTATAATGAGTCCAAATTTTAAAAAGCAAATAAAAAATGTTGCACTAAGGATTACTAAAGACTAACATTACTCTCTCCTAATTTATTCACAAATAGGAAACAGGTATATAGCCATAGTGTGCCAAATATTACTGTCATTAACTTAATAAATTCAGCATTTTGATTAGTTTTATACTTAATCTTGGGGTTTTTTATGCATTTTCTAAATTGTGTACCACTTTCACACACACTCAGATCACTTCCTAAACTAAGTTGCTCATGACAGCAAATAGCAATTAATGATAAGCAATGGATCCCTGTTTTCTTAACAGTTTTATTTTGAACCACCTGTGATTGGATGTTGCTGAGCTATTCTTCTTCTTATTGTGGAGCTGAATAATGTCTCCTGACTATTCCAGAGAAGCTATATCTGTTTTCACAGTTTTTCATGAATTCTAAGAACTCCATTCCAGACTTTGTAGGACAAACAAACAGTCCTTCCTTACTCAGAGTTTTGCTGAGTAAAGAGTGCAGTATTGGATCTTATAGTAATGTTATCACTTCTGGTTTTTGTTAGTATAGGTTATAGAACTAATGATAAAAATCTTTCCCCCTGGACTTCTATGTATTTATGTCCCTGATCCAATAACCACAGGGATCATAGAGGTGTATTTTATCTTCATTTTAGCCCTCTTGATATTGTTTTAGCCCAAGGGGGAAATCAAATGAGATACAGAAGATGCTAAACTCGCACAACTCTGAGGTCATTAACAACTAATTAGAAACAGCTTAGAGATCTCAATGATCCTTTGGTTAAGATGTGAGAGAGGGATCAGAGAATGTTTAACCTCTTCATTGCCATTTTATTATTTCAAGTCAGTGGCCAGAACTGTGCCACATTTTTGACTTATTGTAAAAGACGGCCACAGCAGAAAATATGGTTGTAAATTTTGCAGTGATAGCATGGGTGGGTGCTGGAACATAAATAGATCCATAGATTTGGAATGTTAAATGCATTTACCCTAACCATATATCATAATCATACCACAATGACTTTTATATAAAGCAATTTTTTAAGATTTGTCCAAATAGGTACAGAAAATAAATATACAGCACTTCTTTGCAGTATGTAAATATAGAGGGCAAAACTGACCTATGCCACGGAAAAACCTACAGAAGGAGGAAAGTTAATAATTGTGACATATTGATGTTGTGTTAACAGCATTGCTGTTTGCCCTCGTGGGTGCAGTAGTGCCTGTTTAGAATGGTCAAATTCTGTGGAAATTGAGAATCATTGAATAATCCCAGTCCTAACACTGTAGATCTCATGGCTGTTCATGAAGTGGCTGCCCCTTCTCAGGCAGCATGGGTAACTTTGTGGCTATATTGCTGTTACACATGGGTGTGCACAACCTCCCAACTGCAAGGCCATGCATTTGTCTCCATCCCGCCCCCCATCATGCTTGTCTGAAGCCCTGCTAGAATCTAATGCATCCAGCTGGACTACTTGGACTAAAATAGGTTTTACCTGCACTGACTCCTGACAGCCACGAGAGGCTGCACCCCACACTTTTTCTGTTGCTTGGGGGCATCTGTGCGGAAATCAGTGACTATCTCTCAGTCACAAAATGTCACCCATGGAACTGTGCAAAACTTGGCACCGTTGACCTCTCCTTTTGAAGAGGATTAGAAACAGAGCTGCATGGAAAACAGATACATTTTTCATGAAAATTTTAGCAAAAAATGTGTCATTTTTTAATTACCATTGAAAGCTTTTGAAATTTGCAAATTTTCAACCAGGTCTAAGAAGAGTCCATGGAGTAAAATTTAGTTCTGTGTTTAACTTAGCATTAATTTCTGGCATTTTCAGTGGACTCTGTGCTAGGAAAGCATATCTTCTGCAGAGGATGCTTCCAGCTCTGCCCCTCATCAACTACCCATAGCCCTGAAATTCCTACATAGTCATAAAGGTGTGATAGGGCAACTGCTAGCCCCAGAATGTGAAGAAGCAGAGTAAGCAGACTCAACTAATTTTCTTCCACAGTTTCACTCCCTGGCCACATTTACCTGTTGTTTGTGTGACTTTCCTACTTTTTGCACAGCTGAAGGGAACATGGATCCCATGGTATTTACTAACAATTTCAAACAGAAAAGGAGTTCTGTAGATTAGTATTTCTCAAATTTGACTTGCCTCCTTTGAGAGGCTCTGATAGATTTCCAGAGAGAGACAAGTCCAGCAAAACAAAGAAGGGAAGATCATTTTATTTTTCTAGCTGGTAGGAGAAGTCTTTATTTTCTGTCCTAAACTTTTTCATAGTGTTGCTGTGCACTTTTAGACATTGACTTTCAAACCAGAGAGGGCTGCATTTCTGTGCTGAATGAAGGGAGTTCTATATGTAGCTGGTTTGCCAATTTGTAATCAGGAATTTGGGAATTGCCATATTGGGCCAAACCAGAGTTGCATCTTGTCCAGAATCCTGTCAAATATCCGAGACCTCAGAAGAAGATGCAAGAATCTTTTTCAATTGTCAGTTATGTAATAATCTGGCATCTGGGAAAGATTCTTCCTGGGTTTTGTCCTATGTAATGTATTCATTTTGATTTATAAAAATATAAAAGCGTCAATTATTCAAAGCTTTAGGCACCCTTGATACAAAACACAAAAGCAACAAGAATAACCCCAATGTGCACAATATCCAGAAAACAGAATAACTCTACTGTGATATATCTGTATTTTTATGATTTGGGATTTGTGTCTATACAGATTGTTTGGTCCTCTCCACTTAGAAATGTTAAAGTCTGTGGCTAGGTCTACACTGGGGGGCGTAAATAGCGTAGCTGAAGTTGCATATTTTAGGTCGACTTACCTGGCTGTGAGGACGGCGGCAAGTCGACTGCTGCCGTGCTGCCGTCGACTCAGCTTCCACCTCTTGCCGCGGTGGATTTCTGGAGTTGATGGCAAAGCGATCAAGGATCGATTTTATCGCGTCTTCACTAGACGCGATAAGTCAATCCCAAATAGATCGATTGCCGGCGGGTAGTGAAGACATGCCCTCAGAAATATTTTAGGTGTGGTACTATTCCCCACCCTCTATAAGCAAATCTGTCCTTCCTGTATAGCTCGTAGCTAGATATTTTATTTTCCCATTCATTTTTGTCCATTCACCATGTTTCAGAAATGTCTATGATGTCAGGATTCTCTTCTGTTGCCGGGCATTCTCTGTCACCTATTTTTCCTTTTAAGCTCCTTGTATTGGAGTGGGGGTGTGTCATAGGTTTCACCCCCACTCTGAACTTTAGGGTACAGATGTGGGGACCGGCATGTGAACCCCTAAGCTCATTTAACAGCTTAGATCTGGTCTGGCTGCCACCACTCCCAAGTACTAATTCCCTTCCCTGGGTAGCCTTGAGAGACTTCTTCACCAATTCCCTGGTGAACACAGATCCAAACCCCTTGGATCTTAAAACAAGGAGAAATTAACCATCCCCCCTCCTTTCTACCACCAACTCCTGATGGATCCCGATCCAACCCCCTTGGATTACTTGAAAAGAGGCTGAATTCTGGAGCTTTCCCACTCCAGTTAAAAGTGAAACTGACTCAGACAAAGGGAACTTCCCTCCTTCCTTTTAAAACATTTTGTCCCCCCATTGGTTCCTCTGGTCAGGTGTCAGTTAGGTTAGGTGAACTTCTTAACCCTTTACAGGTAAAAGAGGCATTAACCCTTAACTAGCTGTTTATGACAGGGTGTATGGTTTTAATTTTTGGCTGTGGCACTATTTTGACTTAACTCCTTTTTCTGACACCCTCTTATTTTGTGGTCTGTACCTCTGTGATCACAACTTGTCCCTCCATCAACTGACTTATAATTTCTGTCCCATCCTTTACTACTGAATTCTGAATTATATTTGCATGGTATCTTTTATCCCAAAGGATCCCAAAGTGAATTATTCAGACCAAGACATCTGCTTGCAATGTCAGTAATACAAAGGTAAATTATTATTTGTTTAAGACTTTACAGAACCTAACCATATTACTGAATATTCAATATTAAATTACTCAATATTCAGTAGATAAGTCCTTGTTTGCAGAGTCAAATGGAAATGACCCAGCCAGAAAGATGTTACAAAAAATGCTATTTCCCAGCATTCAGAAGAGGAAAAAGTGGCTATATTTTCAAATAGGAAAAAAATGGAACCCAATTTCTTTGGGTTGAGTTAGACCCATCAGCAGTGGCTTTGCTCAGGGACTGAGGAATTATGCAAGGGATCATTCTGGCATGGTGGTGAGAGGAAAAGGTATGTCCCATCCTCTGTCTCTTCTTTCTCAAACAAGCAACCTATTCCTTTCTTTACGGTGTCTCTCATTTCAGAATAACAAAAAATCATCTAACAATAAAAATATAAACGAACAGTTTATTTAAATCCCTGATACTGTTTTCTCCTGTCAATGCAGATCCATTTTTCCCCCAGCACTACTTATTTTTTATTTTTCTCCTTTATCCCCTTGTTCTCTTCTCCTTGCTCCTTGTTCTCCTTCCTCCTTTCTTTTCTCTTCTTCACTTTCTCCTTTTCTTGTTTTTCCCTATACTTTAGTTTCCTCCCCATTTCTTTCTCCCTTCCTAGCTCTGTCTACTGTCCTGCTGCTCACTTTCTGCACCATAATCATTCATACTGTCAGGAAACTCAAATGCCTAGCATCCAATGACCTCATCTGGGCACAATAAACCCTCACTAAATGACTGTGCTACCTGATTGATCAGAAGAGCCAACAGATCACGATTTAAGCTCTGTAACAGTGGCTGCTCAATGCGTTCCACACGTGCAGTGGTACCTGATTTGCTTCCTGTCCAGCCCTTGCTTCACCACTTGCCTGCTCCTCTCCAGTTCTAGTCCTGCCTGCCTCTGAACTCCTGATTCCTAACTCCTGGTTCTGATCATTGGCTTGTCTCCTGACCATGACTCTGACTCTGCCCTGACATTATGCTCTGAACACCGATAAGACTCTTGTTCTGGTGAAACCAACCACTAGGTTTCACTACCTAAACTTGGTGTGTGACACATACTCTCCCCTGTTTTCCTTCTGCAAAAACAGGTTCCCTCTTATCTCCTTATGACTGTCACAATCCAAAGCTTACATATGACAGGCTTGTGGTGATGTTCCCTGAGACACATTTGAACTCACTTGTGAGGTGACTCCTTCAGGTGACCAGAGTCTGCATGGTTTTAAAAATGGCACAAAGAGCTAGTTGATGTAAAACCAAAAGGGTTACTTGACTGCTGATTACAAACAGGGAAGAATTAGTAGGGGAAGTAGAAGTGGGTGGCAACCTGAGCAGCAGTGACCATGAGATGGTTGAGTTCAGGATCCTCACAAAAGGAAGAAAGGAGAGTAGCAAAATATGGACTCTGGACTTCAGAAAAGCATACTTTGACTCCCTTAGGGAACTGATGGACAGGATTCCCCGGGAGGCTAATATGAAGGAGAAAGGAGTCCAGGAAAGCTGGCTGTATTTTAAAGAAGCCTTATTGAGGGTGCAGGAACAAACCATGCTGATATGCAGAAAGAATAGCAAATATGGCAGGCGACCAGCTACAGGCTGAGGACCAACTAGCAAAGCATCAGTTCTGCAGAAAAGGACCTGGGGATTATAGTGGATGAGAAGATGGATATGAGTCAGCAGTGTGCCCTTGTTGCCAAGAAGGCTAATGGCATATTCGGCTGCATTAGTAAGAGCATTGCCAGCAGATTGAGGGAAGTGATTATTCCCCTCTGTTCGGCACTGGTAAGGCCACATCTGGAGTATTGCATCCAGTTTGGGCCCCCCACTACAGAAAGGATGTGGACAAATTAGAAAGAGTCCAATAGAAGGCAACGAAAATGATCAGGGGGCTGAGGCACATGACTTAGGAGGAGAGGCTGAGGGAACTGGGCTTGTTTAATCTGCAGAAGAGAAGAGTGAGGGGGGATTTGATAGCAGCCTTCAACTACCTGAAGGGGGGTTCCAAAGAGGATTGAGCTCAGCTGTTCTCAGTGGTGGCAGATGACAGAACAAGGAGCAATGGTCTCAAGTTGCAGTGGGAGAGGCCTAGGTTGGAATTAGGAAACACTATATCACTAGGAGGGTGGTGAAGCACTGGAATGGGTTACCTAGGGAGGTGGTGGAATCTCCTTCCTTAGAGATTTTTAAGGCCCAGCTTGACAAAGCCGTAGCTGGGATGATTTAGTTGGTGTTGGTCCTGCTTTGAGCAGGGGGTTAGACTAGATGACCTCCTAAGGTCTCTTCCAACCCAAATCTTCTATGATTCTATGAAAAGGGTCCCCAAAAAAGGACATTCCTAATTTACAGGGACATGGTAAGCCATTGCTATAGCTTACTTTGGTAAATCATACTATGGAAGTGACTTTCTGCACAGGGCCACTGCAGAAAAATTTCATATTCAAAGTATAAAAAGGTATATGTGGTGTATAATATAATCTTCCTGGCTAATTGTGAGTATACAGTCTTCATTGTCTAAACTTCTACCTTTATAATATAGTTGAAAGGAGCTAAGAACTAGGAGGTTTTATAATAGGAAGATGTGTATTTTTTCTAACTTTATTCCTGTTGCCTAGAACTAGTTGCTCTAATAGAGTAATGTTTTACAGAACTAGTCTGAGCAATATTTCAAGCAAGTTAAGTTTCCTATAAAAGATACCTGATAACCAAAGTCAGTTTTAGAACTATAAAAAGAACCACTCAAAGGTCACAACCCCACTGTCTAATGAGGTTTTTAAAATATTATTCAGTGTCTTGGGCACTTGTATGATTTGTAAACACTTATTTGTTGTATTCCTTGGAGTTTAAAATGTAAAACTAACGGAGGCAAGATGTTTCCAAGTATGAACACTCAGCTACTTTGACGCTAGGCTACCACAGTTTTCAATCAGACTTTAAAGAAAGTATTTGGCAGATGAAAATTAGTTTAAAACTTCGAAACATGGAGAAAAATTATTTTCTACCATATGTTATCTCCACAATACTTAATACTTCACAGATCCTATGATAGGTCTTTATTTAACTATACCTCATTTTTGTTCCAGTCATAAATTCTCTGATCAACTTCCTAATTAGTCGAGATATAGGGTTTCCAGGTACAAAAAGTGGGAGTTTGGGCTTGTTTGACACATACTCTGTCTTTGGACTGTAACAAACAGTTAGGCCTTCATTGAACTCATGCAGGACAAACCTATGAATTTTTATTGATTATAATTAATGTTTAGATATAGTTACAAATACAAACATTACATGATGCAAAAGAAATACTACTAATATGCTGACCAGTCCATTAGATTTATCTAACCATGCTGATAGGACAATGTCAGGTCAAAATCAAACTGAAATCTAGTTTTTGTAAAACAAAGTTTATTTCAAAAGATGAGATCAATAGAAGGTAATTAGACATGAAAGATGAAAACTGTTGTATAAATGGAAAGTATTTTTATTTTGTGTATCTACAATTCCTGTCAGAGTAGGACATAAAACCTCTGATTCCTCCTTTCTCATCAGACCTTTCTGGTGTTCACTTATGATAGGATTATTCATTATACTCAAGAGTATGGCTTGCCATTACTTAACATTTGGTTCAT
Organism: Trachemys scripta elegans; assembly: GCF_013100865.1. Classification (NCBI taxonomy): domain Eukaryota; kingdom Metazoa; phylum Chordata; order Testudines; family Emydidae; genus Trachemys; species Trachemys scripta. The sequence goes on from NC_048302.1 coordinate 76,641,008, forward strand.
CCTGATGGTTAAAACATAATCATAGCATATTGAAGGTGGGCGGTATTATCTATTTGTATTTTGTATCATATTTTTACATTATTGCAGGTGTAAGAAATACCTGTCTCTTCTCAACTCACAGTACCCATTCTTTTTGAGGGTCACTAAAACATGTCGCAACATTTGTGCATATTGCTTATTTCATAGATGTAAAGTGCCTTCTTTTTTTTAATAATCTGACATTTTGGCTAACTATCCATTGTTTAGTTATTCTGTAACCGGACTCAATTTAAAGATCAGCTACGTAAAATATAAAAATATTTTAAAACATGCTATCTATCTATCTATCCTCCAAAATGATGATTCCTCTCTGAAATACATCTATAGCTTTTAGAAAAATTTCCTGTATTCAAATCTCAATACAGCCCCTAATAAGAGACTTTATATTCTTTATAACCATTTAAAATTGAGTGGGAGTGTGTCAAATATCTTTTCAGATATCATACCCTGTAAAGCCAAAACTAATGTTATCTGTTTTCTTAGGTATTTTGTATTGTGGATGCCATATGCCTTGGGGGATTGATCCTACTGTTGCATTGAGGCAAAAGATACATACATTTTAGGTTTCTCTCCTAGGAAATAATCAGATATTCCTTTATTTCCATATTAGATAATTTACACTAATATGGGCATTTTCCAAATTAATTTTATAATAGAACATAGTTTGATTGCCACAAAACAATTCTTTTCTGGCTGTTTACAGTCTTTGCTTAGCATAAATGTTAGGAATTCCTTACATTTACAAAATAATTCTTTGTTTTAGCTTTTGATGCTATTTAACAATTAACATTTATTTTTATTTTATATGAGCTACCTCCTAAACAACAATTTTATCTCTTTGGGAAGGAATTTGCAGCCTTATAAGCCAAGTGATAAGTAGAAGGAAAACAGAACAGTGATGTTTATAGAAGAAGCATCTGAGAAATGTCTGTAATATATTAATATACAATCCAGTCTGAATTTTGTATCATGTCTTTCACACAAACTATTCCAAAACATTTTACAGAGTTAAATAAAAATGATACCAGTAGGGGAGAGTTTGGATTTATTTTCCTGTTGATACATGTGGGATTTTCCATGGGTAAGCCACATTATCGGTGATGGGACATGCTGCATATGTTTAAAGCTCCCCATGCATCAATAGAAAGATAGATACCTATTGACGGAGGGAAACATGTTAGACAACTGGTCCCAGAGGCCCTAATTTTTATAGTAATTGTTAAATCATTTACATTGTGCATTAGCAGCAGCAATACAGCTCCAGTAAATGGCTGACACATCTGCTGTTTTGTATTTACTGTGTACAGAAGGTAACTACCAAACTTGATAAGTACTTTTAAAAATGAACTGTAAACAAGCTATAGATTATTTTAAAGGGTCATTCACTTGTTCACAGCACGCTGCCTAACACAAGACCTTCAGGAAAGAGCCATGAAGCCCCTTTCTAAAATTCATACTCTCTTTCTCTCTCTCTCCTTTAATATAACTGAAAAGTAGAGTAAACCTTTGCTATAAACTTAGTAATATGGGGATTTGTTTATGGTCTATTTTGGACACACTAGATATTGTCTATTAGTTGATTTTTCACAAACCATTCTTTTAATCATTCACATTGTTTAAAAAAATGATGGAGTTGTGATTTCCAATCAAAGTGTCTAGAAATCATCTTCTGGGGAAGATGCACCTGTATATTAGATTTGTGTAAGAAAACAGGGAAATTAACTACAGAAATAACATTTCCAAGTGCATAATTGACATTTTGTAGTGGCACAAAGGTCATATCAGAAAGCTGCATACGTGCTTATATCAGAAGAACCTACTCTATTAATCTCTAAATTGATGCAGTGTTTCTCTGCTCAAAATATAGTACTTAGGCACAACTGTGAAATGTTAGTTTATGGTGCCTTTTTATCTGATTGAATTTGTGACAGTCTCACATTATTTTTTAAAACCATAATTTTGGCCAAGATTGCAGATGGTGTTTTGGGGGGAATGTTTTGATTTCCACATTCAGTCTCTCACTCCCTGAGCCAACAGAGCTTGGGAGCAGTGCAAAAACAGAGCACTCAGCCTCTAGTAAAAGAGTGCCTTGTATCAATCTGTTGTGATGCCTTCTGTGATGATGGGCTCAAAAAGGAGGACTCCAGCTCTAATTGACTGGAAGGAAGGTAGCTGCAATGCAGGGCCTTAGGTGTGGATGGCGAGAGTGAAATGCTTCCTTCTCCTCCTCCTCCTGCCCTGAGAGGCACAGAGAGCCACTCTCTAGGGGAAAACAAATGGATGAAGAAGTCATAATGTCATCTCATGTTAACATAAGGCGACTGTTAACAGTCTTGTATGAACTAGATTGGAGGAGTGGGGGGAGAATAGTTTTTCAAATTGTAAGGCACACAAGAGTCAAGGCCTGTTAGCATGAGCGATATACTCTGAATTTCAACACTTAATCAGGGTGATGGTGTCATGGGACACCCCAATGTATCATGCACATTTCCACATGCTTTTTAACAACTGCCTTAGGGCTTGTCTACATGGTGTCTTAGTTCGCACGAGCCTTGGTGTAAATTCTAATGCATACCAATATATTGCTCATGTGGTCCCTGCTGGTATGTGCTAAAAGTTCCTCAGTGTGCATTAATGCAGTCTTGTTTCAAACAGCACAATATTAACACACATTAGGGAACTTTTAGTGCCTGCCAGCAGGGTCCACACAGGCCAGTTAGTGCTCAACATACTGGTGCATATTAGAATTCACACTTCAACTGGTGCAGACTAATGCACCATGTAGACAAGCCTTTAGTCTCTTTCACAGCATGGCGTATGCATTGTGGTTGTTTAGGGTTCAATCCTTCAAGATACCTTCAACTCCCATTTTCTTCATTGGGAGTTGAGAGTACTCCGCAACTTACAGGATGGAGTCCTTAATGAACTATTGAGATTTAACTGTAATGCTCTAATCAATTCATTTGTTTTAATCTGCTTAGGTGTTAGTAACTGTTCATGATTTAGTTGAGTTGGTCACTCCTCAAATGAGTTCATTCTTTCCCCAGAAGTGGATTTATATTCTAAGACTCATAGGTGGCAGTTTTCCAGTTTTGTACAGTGAGTGGGCTCAGAGTGGTTTACAGTGTAGTATCACCAATTTTCTTACAGTATCTCAAATTGTTACAATCTTTGACAGATTTGATTGTAACAATGGACTTTCTCTGTCCAAATTAAAGATCCATTTTTGTTAGGAAAATTGGACTTTCATATTTTCTTTAACTATAGTAAATGTCCTAAGGTACTTCCCCACCTGTGTCAGCAGGTCAAATGGGGTTTCAATCCTGAAAGTGGTTTTACTCAAATACTGAGATCTGCCTGCACAAACTCATTTGCAGGATTGGGTACAGAGCCTGTTTAATATTTGACTTTTAAAAATACCTTATCAGTAGTAGAACTTGTACTATTTGTTTTGTAGTAAGTGCTAGCAGTGTTCTCAACACTGTACAAAACACATAAAACATGCTGTCAGTCCTGAGGACCTTAAAGTCTAATTGCCTTTTAGTTAAAACTTGTCTGTCTGCATTTATGTAGTATCTATCACAATAGCATCTAGCTGCTGTTCTGGACATCTAACTAACATTGTATCCTAATATAACTGACACTCTGATAACTGCTACACCCTATCCATATATAAACTGATACTGTGCCCCAAAAGTTTTAATTTTTGGATATTGTTCTGTGGGGCCACTGTTCTGTTACCTTCTGCTAAAGTTCAGTCTGTAAGGATCTATACATTAACACTGAGGTGCACTATAGAAGGTTGAAAAGATTTTCTATCTGTATCTGTGAATGCTTTTTTCCATAGTTAGATAAAATTTGGAAAGTTGTAATGATGCATGTGTGGTGGTGGTTGAGGAGAAGGAGGGAAGGTTGTCTAGTTTTAGTTTTACTTTTTCAAATCTGTTAACTTCCTCTTGTCACCTTGCCTTCAGTATTTAACAATTCCTATTCTTTTATGCCTTTCCCAAAATTATGGATGAGGCCTTCAAAATAAAATAGTTAACTTATGAAAACAATGGCTCATCCAGAACTGCTATCTTCCTTAGGGTAGGAAGGCAGAACAACTTTGGGGATAGAAGTGGTTGAGGTTTGTTGCTTATACCCAGTTTTGAACTGACATCCTGAATGAAAAACAGAGAATCAATTTCAGCCTTGTGGTATGTGGCTGTAAGGGTAATCCATCTACAAAGCTGGACTAATAAGAAATTGTAACATTTTTAAAGGAAAATATTTAAGCCTGTATAAAATCATTTAGATTCATTATTGAACTTTCGAAGATTAAATCAGAGCAATAGCCATCCAGCCCTAGTGAATTGGAGAATTAGTGTGATTGATGCTGGATTTAAAATTAAAACAACAACAACAAAAGCCTAAATTGCTGATATCACTTTTTAAAGTATATTGAAACCAGTCTCAAAAAAATGCAAGTCTCAAGAGCTCTGAATGTCAAAAACAAAAATAAATCATACTGTTTAGGTAAAGTATATTTTTCAGGGTAATCTGCCAGTTGGATGAAGACTGATGGTTAGGAGATTTCTTTTATCTATGGTTTAATATTTCTGTGCCATGGTGAAGTGAAATTCAGTATCTTCTAAAAGTCAGACTCATTTTTAAACTACAAAATCTTGACTTTATTTCAGAAAGTTAAGGGGCATGGTGCAGTTATTATTTTTCTACTAAATTCATTTTGTAACACTTCAGACCTCTAATTGCTTCTTGTTGGATTGTACCAAAAGGAAAATCTGCTCAGATCAGAATATCAGAGTACAAAATATAGATCATTAACTGACTTTAAAGACTAAAACAATTTATGAATTTTTGTTTAAAGGTAAAATGGAGATAAAGCTGTCAAAAACAAGAGGTTGAAGTGAGGTAATTCTTAATCCACCATAATAGGGTAGACTATATTTTAATTTATGTTGAAATGCAGTATTAAGAACCATCTCAGCTCTCAGTTTATTAGAAGCTGCAAGCTGTAGTGCTTTTATTCTTATTAAAATGATAATCATAAAGTAGTCCAGACCTAACTCTCCAGTCTTGTCTTTTATTGCCTCTTCTTCAGATTCATCCTCCATAGTGTGAACTAGAAGGACAGATTTGTAATCTGGGAAGTTTTCCAGATTCAGAGCACTTAACACTGAATGCATTAGGCTCATGCTTTTCAGGATATGGTTAGTCCATCATTGCTGAATGTGTGGTCTGTTACATGCATGATGGTAGGCATCTCGGCATTTTCATTTACCTTTTCCTTATATGATGAGAGATTTTCTGGTACAGTATACAGAAATATATTTAGAATTCCTGGATAGTATAAGTAGTAACAATAGATCCATTGCCTGGAGAAATAATTATTCTGTAATTTTTTTAAAAAATAGGCCTGCAGGTGTCACTGAAGTTTACTGGTTCCTTTTGAACTCTGTGAAAATTCCAAAAACGGTTGCACATTGTGTGTGTGTGTGTGTGTGTGTGTGTGTGTGTACACACACACACCAAACACACTTTCTCTTGGGGTTGAGAAGGGATTGGAGAAAGATAACATGTCTAGCTGCATGGATATTCTAAGAGTATCCTTCAATCAGTAATGTGTTTATATGAGGAACCATGCTTTAAAATTTGCCTTTTCACTTTAAACAATTTGATTTATCTCACCAATCTTTGGATTTCTGTGTAGACAATGTAAAAGCCAGGTCTTCCTTCCTTCTGCCTAAGTCACTTAAATGCCTAATCATTAAAATGTTCAAAGGTGCCAAAATGATTTAGAATCTTATGTCCCATTTTCAGCAGTGATTTAGGAGCCTATACTTCAATGACTTAAACACAAACCTTACACTTCTATGTCACTGACACTTTAAACATTTTTAGCCTCTGTTCTTACTCTAGTAGTAGATCTATGTAAAATTCCACACCAAAATATGAATTTCTATAGCTATTTTGATGAAATTTCACCATTTTTTCTGGAAGAAAAGGTTACATTTTGCACTCCTGATCCCCACATTAGTGAATAAAGTATATAAACAAAGTGTGGGCTGTGTGCATAAGCTTTACAATACTGGACCCAAGAAAATAAAACCAGTTTTTATCAAGAAATGTTTTCATTACCCTGGGATACTGGTCTGTTACCTAGGTCTGTCTTTACATTTCAAAAGGTCCCCAGATCCTCTGTATGCTAGCAGGAGATCCCATGGCTTTCTTTCATTTGGTAATAATATAAATGTAATAAGCTGTTGGACTTCTTTCATAAAGAAAAACAAAAACCACTGTAAGTTTCCCAACCACCTGATCCTGCTGTTTTGAGAAAATGGAAAATCCAGCATTGTTGTACCCCACTCTTGGATGAAAATAAATAATCTCATAGATAGAAACAAATAAACTTTTCAAATACATGTTCATGACAGATAACAAAATTGAATGATATATATATTATTTTCACTAATATGCTTTTACACTTACAGAAGCTTCATTAAAATAATAAAGACTAGGACTGTTCATTTAGGGGTACAAAATATAGATCATTTTGGGGAGATGGAGCAGAATGAGAAGATCTGACCAGAAATAACTCTGAATGGTTTAGAAAATGCCAGTTGGGTACCTATTACCCATAAAACAAGAACAGTAGGGAAGTCTGAAACTAAAAGTAATGTATTCTGTTTTAAATCAATTAAAATATCTTTTTGTATTTCTTAAATATGCATAGAAATTATGTTCCAAACTTTAGATCTGGTAAAGATAATATTTTACAAAACCTAAGATAAATAGAAATATTTTTTTAATCCTAATTGATTTTTTTTAAAAAGTTACCCTTATAGTATTTCTTAATCACTGCAGAATTGTTCTATAGCATTATTATTAGTATTATTTAATTGTATTACAGTAGCATCTACAAGTCCCAAAAGAAATTGGAGACCCACTGTGAAAAGCACCTTGCTCCCTGCCCCAAAGAGTTTGCAGTCCAAATAGACAGATATGGGAGGGGAAATATGCAGTGTTATATAGCTGTATTGGTCCCAGGATATTAGAGAGACAAGGTGGGTAAGGTAATACCTTTTATTGAACAAACTATCTGAGGGGAAAGTGAGGCATAATTAAGTAGAGAGGTGGATATGATGATCTGGGGAATATCTGTACAGAATTCTGGTTGTTATGAAATTGTATGATGAAATGTCTCTATTGGATGACAGGCACATGTTTCCCAGACTTGATACAATGTCAGGCCTTTGAACCTTTAATGATGGCCTATTTAGGTGGACAGTGGATATACTAAAGAGGTTGCCTGAGCTGTGAAGCTAGTCCCTCAAACTTCTGTCCAGCAGGGGCATTAAGAAACCATGTGTTGGTAAGCAGGAATATAAAATCCAGAGACTGATAGGAAGTTTTGGGCAAGAGAGACAAAGAGACTGGCATACTTTTATAGCCAGGACAGGTCCAGTTTAACTTGGGACCAGCTCTGTTCTGCTGGAAAATGTCCAATCAGCTCTACTTTCAAGGCATGAGAATCTGATAGTGACTAGAAATTGCTTATATAGAAGCAAAAGTGAAATTGGCTAGTTCAATTTAATTGTCTAAGCTGTGAGAAATGCAAAAATAAACAACATGGATGGTGAATTATAAAGATTTTTAAAATAATTTTAAAAATATTTTATTTTAATAATCAATGGTTTTTAATGATGGTAATTTTGTTAAATTTGGAGGGTCAGATTTACATTCCTCTTAGTCCTTAGCTTCAGTAGGAAGTTTTGTCCAATTAAGAACTGAAAAGAGGCTGGCATTTGGCCCAGGACTCATATTGACAGTAGTTGATGTTAACTTTTAAAACTCTGAAATTCGCGTACACTTGACGGATATCGAAGCAAATGGCTTAATACATTTTTTTAAGAATTAGGTGTTTCTGCAAGAATGACATCTGCAGTTACACTAACTAGCATAAAATTGCAATAGCTGTCAGTCCTTAGGCTTCAAGGCACAAGGTAATGACCATCAGCTGGGATTGAGAAGAAATTCCCTCTGATGGTACACTATTGTCCATTTCAGGATTTTATAAGGGTTTGGGTTTTTTTAATAAGTCTTAGGGAGAATTCTCAACTGGATGCTCTACTGTTTGTTCCAGTATTAAATATATTTTCTATATTTCATTAGTTTCTCATTCTGAGGTATGCTGCTAGGCATAGAGATGTAAGTATCCCAGTTCTGTAACTGGTTATCACAAACCAGAATGAGAGTTTAAAACTCATGAATGTCTAAATTATTGATCTAGGTGTTTTTTATCCTTTATTCTCACAGCCTCCATAGTTTTTCATAGCCTTTTCCTACCTGAGTTGGGGCTTAGATTAAAATATTTGATCAGCATATTGCTGGTATCTTTAAAAAAAGACAGACAACACCGTATTGTACAAAATGATCCAAACTAGTGTTGTTGACACTAATGTTATGTTTTAGATCTTTACTATAAAATACTATAATGTGATTTGCAATGTTAATAAATACCTTCACTATCTAGCAATCTCTGATACCAACTGCATGTCTTCCTGTGTTTTCCTACGGAACGGTGTACGCATCAACTTGCATATTAAACTCAGGATCAGTGCCTCTCTTATCATAACACTGAGATATATTTATGGTGAAATCCAGGATAAGTTTATACCAGAAGTTCAAGAGAGAGTGAGTAAGGATAAAGGAAACAAAAGGGTTACATATAAAATAAAACCATAACATGCTTTCTAGAGACTAAACTTAACTGGCTAACCTCCTGTCTGAAGAAGTATCTCACCCCAAATTACCTCTGCAGTATTTCAGCCAAGGCTAATTGAGATCCTGTTTTCATGAAAGTAAACACACTGCTCGTTTACTTCCAAGATGCAGGATGATGGAGTGTCTTCTCTGTTCCCCAAATATAGTCCAGCAAACCTTTGCCTTAAACTCCTCATTTTGTTACCAGGTGACATCTGTGGGACATTGACCCTGCAAACCTTTGAAGTATGTCTAAAGATAAGGTTCTCTTCTCCTCACCATGTGCTCTTCTCTCTTGACTTCAAATGTAAATGTGCCTCCATAGTGTTAGCATACAATGATGAATTTACATTATCACAGGGAGACAAGCGCATGAATGTCTTTTGTCTGACAGCAAAACCTGTTTCTCCACCTCTACTGTGACACAGACTCTAAGAACATAACACCTTAGATAGTATCTGTACATACATTTCACAACAATATTAATAACCACCGTGACCAGGACTTTCATTTAAGACCTCAACATGAGATTCTTTGGTGAACCCAAATGTACATACCAGAATCAGGATATTCTTGTAACCCCCTTGACAGCTGATATTCTGGAGTTCATGGGTCGCACTGCTAACCATGCTTTATGTGCTTTTCAAACATAAAATGCAGTGCAGTCCCTGCCTAAACAAGCTCATAATCTAAGATGACAAGCAACATATGAAGGATGAGGGAGACAGATAAAATATTCAATAATTTGTTTGCCTATGTTAAATAGTTATCAGCTATCAGAACTGGCAGTCTCCCTAGCCATTCATTATTAGTTGGTAGCTTTTTAGAGGCATTATGATAGAACTAGGTCTTAAAGAAGAATTTGAAGGATAAGTTAGTGACTTTATGGATCACTACAGGAAGGTGCAAGGATGTGGAGCACGGTAGGACTTCCAGAGAGTGGGGAAAGAAGAGAAGGAAAAGACACTAAAAGAGATAGGAACTATCAAAGAGGTAGAAGGGGACAACAGCATCACAGAAGACAAGATTTTGAGAGAGAGTGATTTTCAGTGTCAAAGGCAGCAAGGAGAAAAAGGATGGACTAAAGGCCCTAAGATTTGCCCCATCTCCTACCCCCAAAGTCACTAAGGACTTTTAAAACAAGAGGAGTTTTAGTGGCGCAGAGAAGGTAAAAACCAGATTGGAGGGGATCCAGGTTGGAAATGGAAGACAGGAAGTATAATAGTCGTTGTAGGCAGGGGATTTGAGTTTAGAGTTGAAGGAAATGAGGCAGTAATTGAAAAGGCATGTAGGTGCAAGGACAGGTATTTTTGGGGATGGGAGAAAGCAAAGGATTATTGTATTCTGTTATGTGCTTAATTATAAGAAGGCTGGTAGAACCCACTATTATGAAGGTTGCCTGAAACTTCCCAATGTAAAGTGCAGTTTTCAGTTGCTTATAACTTTGTCTAAGTTTAACCGTTTGGGCTATAATTTTACATGCTGATTTTTAATTTTCAGCAAAAAAAGTTCAGCCATTTCCAGGAATGAGTTGAGAGAACAATACATTGTTTTACAAGTTAAAAAATTCTGTCAACCTTTTATTTGATAAGCTCCAGTATTCCCATGTTTTGGAGTAGGATCTTGAAATTTAGCAGGAGGTGGCATTTATATCAAGGATGTGCCTTTTGCCATCCCCATGAAAATCTGCCAGAATTTGGCCAAGCTATAAACCTTTGAAAAATAGCAGCTCTCACATGCTCAGTAGAAGCTTCATAGAGCTTCACAGCTAAATTCCCTAAAGCACAGGGCTACTGGGAAATGCACAGGACTCTGTAATTGCTGGGCCAGGGCTGGGCACCAAAATTGAGAGCAAGAAACCTCTCTCTCGCATGCGCTCTCAATGTCCCCTCTGCTGATGCCGAGGCAGTATGGAGGAGGGAGCTGCCTGATTCAAATGCAGAGAGGACAAGAGCTGGACCTAAGGGAGGTTGGGATAAGGACCCTGGTTGAGGGAGGAAAGAGGCTAGGACTGAGAGTTAGGTGGCAAATTGTGATTGGCTGAGCAAGGGAATATGAGCTATAGGGAGACTGGGGCTCCCTGAGTCAGGAGACTGGAACTGGGTTGAGAAGCAAGTGGTAGGAAAGAGAAGGGACTGGAACAGGTAGGAGGGGGATAGAGCAGATGGGATCATGCTTTTGGGGGGAATAGGCAGAAAAATGTTTCCTTTAGAACACACTTCCCTCTGGAATCTGGCATGAACCCATTCCTCTGCTGTCAGCAAATATCACTGAAATCCACTCCTAAAGTATCTTATTCCCCCTGTAGTCGTGGACCACAAAGAAGATTAGAACCTACTATACCTTTCAGTTACAACATTGTTCAAGTAGCAGAGGTCCATGCAACAGATCTAAATATTCTAATTTTGCTGATGACCCTTGTGGGTGTCAATATAATGCCACATGAAGGAATTTCTGATTTTTCCAGTTTGTATTTAAAAAAGAAAACCTAAAAACATTTACACACATTAAGAACAGCCATACTGGGTCAGACCAATAGTCCATCTACCCCAGAATCCTGTCTTCAGATACTGACTAGTGCTAGATCTTCAGAGAGAATGAACAGAACAGAGTAAGGATTAAGTGATCCAGCCCATTGTCCAGTCCTAGGTTCTGGCACAACTATGTTAAAGCAACATTATTCTGGTTGCAAAGTCAAGCACTCAACAGTTAGGAAATGAAATAATGTAGGTTGCTTATGCAACCTGAATTCAGTCCCCTTGTGCATATGCATTATGACACAGTCTTTAATTACATGGAACGCATGTACATTTTCCCATCTTATTTCTGGTATTTCCTAATTTTAGTGCTACACTTTGCAACCTTAATAATGTTCTTTGAATGTAGTGTGGGTTATTTTCTTGTGTAATCTTATATATAAGATATCCATATACAGCAATTTCTTCCCTTTTAACTCACCAGTCTGTTAACAGAAAAGCTTTTACATGGTCTAAGGATCAATCTCCTTATACAACCAAGGGCAATTGCAGACTATTTTCTATAAGAGTTTTGTAGTTCCATGTACTGAAGAAAAATCAGGTAGCAAATATCATTCTGACTTAGCCATTGACTTATGATTCCATGCTATTTCTACAACACTTACAATTATTGATAAAATATTTCTGTTATAACACTGTCAAGTAAAATGTCAGATTACCACCCTGATTTCAGTACAGTTGGCACATATTGCCCAGCAAGTCACATTTGAAAAATTGTTCTGGAGTCCAATAAATTATGTGTATATTTGTTATAATATCATCTCAGACTCTTCAGCAGATCTTGTGTTATATTTTGACCATTGTTTATCATTAAAACATATACTTAATTCACAGGCCTGCCTCATTTTGAGAGACTGAAACACACATTTCAGTTAAAATAGTCTGTTATGTCACATACAATTTTGAGACTAGATGAGAGGAAGATGCAAGTGCTAATATTGAGATGGCTATAGGAAATGACTTGAGGTCTAGGCAAACAGGAATGCAAATAACTTGAAATTATATGGCATCCCATGTGTTCATTGCTTCCCCAAGTTAAAACCATTTTAAAAGGATGTTAAGGTAGCACATCGGGTATAAATTCCCAGGACAAATAATCTCTCCACGTAAATATATATCTCATCTTTTTTTCCAGATGGAAGAATAATAGGTTGATTCTGGTTTTAAAAAATGAATTGATGTACCCTCCCCAAACATCATCAATATTTATAATATAGGGTTAGTTAACTTTTTTAGTGTTGCAGCTGGGTATCTTTCCTTGATCTTCTTCACAGTATCTGAGAAGGGAATAATTCAGTAAATCCTAGTAAAAGAGCCCTTTTATAACACCATTTGCAATATAATATCAAAGTCCTTGTTTTGAGTTTATAATCCTTTGGTTTGAACTCTTGGTCCTTTCCCTTCTTCTTTCCCATTGATCATGTATTGAATTCTTCTCAAGTAAATTTATGGAATTTTAAATGGAAGCATACCAGATAACTCTTTCAGATACAGAGCTGCTATCATTTTGACAGCTTGGGTTTGACTCCAGAAGGAGAGCATTCATTTGCTCCAGGTCATGAAGCAGGCTTGCAATTATGGCATTATTAGATGGATATTGACTATTGCTCTATATTTCTTATTCCATGTTTAACATATGCTGAAGTGGCTCAGCCTTTTCATAGCCATTAGTGGTTCTATTTAAATAACATGGTATTAGGGCAGTGAGTTGTTGGTTTTTTTCCCCCCTTTACATACATGTATGTGATAAGTTATCACTCTTTGCCTTAAACTCCTCATTTTGTTACCAGGTGACATCTGTGGGACATTGACCCTGCTTTATTTATTTATTTATTTATTTTAAATTGAGGCCTTGATGCTGGAAATGTTATACACATGCTTCACTTCAAGCCCCTAACTAGTCGGATTGGCTGCAGTGAGGACTACTCACGTACTTAAAGTTGAACACATATGCAAAGGTTTTCAGGATTGGGCCTTTACATTTTATTGACTTATTTACAAATGTTAAAAATATGCCTTTTTATTTACTTATTTCCATCTTTTTGTGTTCTTGTCCCTTGCTACTATCTTAAATACCTCCACACATTCCTTAGAAGTCATTTCAGATTCAGATCTAATGCTCCTCATCTCATCACTATCAGCAATTCTTCTATTTTACCTTCATTCTGATAGAATCCATAAAATGCACAATTTTCCATCTTGTGTATATCTGAGTCACTCAGAATAAAATAATCAATTTACTGAGGAGTGAAAATGGTTTTCATTGGTTCCCTATTGCTAGAGTCAATTCTGTTTTCCTTTTATTATTCAGTCTTCTGATTACAGTACCCATTCAGAAGCCCAGAGCCACTTGCCAGCCATATGTCCATCACCACTAATATGAGCTATATAAATGGGATCAGGTGGGAAAAGGCAATAAGTCATATATGATAGAATTCTTTCCTCAGTTGTCTTTTAAATGACAATTTGTGTCTTCAGCCAGTCCAGGAGTACTACATGCTGCAGGCTCTTGAGATGTGAATTTGAATCATGATTCACATTCTTTGGTTCCCCTAGCTGGCAGAGACAACACAAATCTCAAAGGAATTTATGAGGACTGCACTTGCTGAGGGTGAAAACAAACATCACAGTTGCTTGACTGCCTTCCTTGCTAGAGGAAAGATTGCATTTGAAGTAGGCAATTTTAAGATACAGGAGGAAGGAATCTGGCTAAAGTGGCTATATTTTTTCATCACACCAGCAGTTTATACTGTTTTTTAGACATGGACAATTAATTTAAAATTTTTGGAAATTTAATATTTGAATACATCTCAAAAAAAAAGTGCAATGAATGGCATCTAAATCTCCATATGAATCGACCAAAACAATTCCCCAAACTCTACACAAATTAGCAAATTTCTTTGGTCAATTCAAATCTGTATTTTTGGGTGAAAAAAAGTTTTGTCCAAAAGATTTCAACCAGCTCTACTGCAGTGGCTGCCACTAGCAGCTCTTTACTGAAGCACATAACAGAGGTCACCCCTTTTATTCCATCCTGGAGACTTTGGATAATAGATTATGTATTTATTTATGTGTAGTACTGTCCTGCCTAGAAGTCTTAGGCTAGGTCTACACTACCCGCCTGAATCGGCGGGTAGAAATAGATTTCTCGGGGATCGAATTATCGCGTCTCGTCAGGACGCAACAATCGATCCCTGAATCGATGCGCTTACTCCACCAGCAGAGGTAGGAGTAAGCGCCGTCGACGGGGAGCCGCAGAGGTCGATTTTGCCGCCGTCCTCACAGCGGGGTAAGTCGGCTCCGATATGTCGAATTCAGCTACGCTATTCGTGTAGCTGAATTTGCGTATCTTAAATCGATTCCCCCCCCCCCCCCGTAGTGAAGACCTGCCCTTAGTCATGGACCAGATTCCGATTCTGCTAGGTGCTGTACAGAGAACTGTGTGGGTTTCAGTTTCCATTTTCACATCACAAATTCACCAATTTTTTTCCCTTCACACTACATTGTAAGATCTTCAGACAAGAAATAACTCTGTACAGTGCCCAGCATACTGGAGCTCCATCTCAGTTGGGTCTTCTATTGGGAGCTCCTGAAGCAGGGGGCAAAATCATGACAAATTTGCGAGTGTTGGCAATACTGTAATTGTCACACACACATCAGGAGTGGGCAGGGGGAATTTTAAAAATCAGAAGATACTCTAAAAACATGGTTTTATATATCTTTTTAAAATCTCATGATTTTGGGACAATTTCATTATTTTTTGGCAGGAGGCCAATTTGTGCTTTTGGAACTCTTGGGCTATTTTAGGGGTTTGCTCAGCATCTGACAGAACTGGGACCCCAGACAGCCAGTGCAGATTGCAGAATGTGGCTACTGTTGACTTTCACAGGGAAAAACTCTGAACTGGTCATGCTCCTACATTCTGCTGAAACTGGAATCTACAAGTGGTTTAGATATATTTAGATAAATACACCTGAATAAATAGCTTTTATAGAATATTTTTTTAGTAATTAGGCTGATTTAAGTTAACTGACTATTAAGAAAACAACTGTCAATTATTTGTGTTTCCGGAATAAACCTCCAATTTGTGACTTCCAGCTGAAAGGATTTTTTTTTTTTTTTTGGAATTGTCACAGTGCATTAAATTGCAACAGTTTAAATTAAACTAAAACATTCCTTCAATAAAAATCATCTTGGAAAAAAAGGTACTGTGACAAAAGTAAGTGGCATCTTGCATTTTTATTATTGTACACTCAAATTATTTGGTTAATATATCAATATAATGCCAACTGGTGATGAATATTCTTCAAAAAGCTAAGCAAAATGTGCATTGAGAAACAAAGATTTGCAACTATGTTTTTTTTTTAAATTAACTGAAATTTACGTGATATTTTAACCTTTGCCTCCTGTCATAATTGGAAACATTGTAATCGCTACTGCGTTGTGAAGTCCATTGTACAGATACAGTGAACTGTTATGCAATAATTAATATCCATCAATAACACATACTGTATAACACTGGCAGATTTTGAAAACAGTTGGTCCCTTTGCCCCATCTTTCTTTGTTGTTCTGTTTATTGTGCCCAGTTAATGTGCTCTTGTGCCATAATAAGCTCCAGCTAAATAGTAATTGCTCTATTGACAGCATTACTGTACATTTTTGACACATCATTATTCATACTTAACCACTTGACCTGGAATAAATGTTAAAGCAATTACCACTGAGAGCTTTTCTATGAGAAAATTGAGGCAAAGTTTAGAGATAATCAAAATGCAAAGCTGATCATGATAGCAATTGGAAAAATGGCAAATCCTATTAAACAGATTTTTATTAGCCAAGTTGATGCCAGTAGATATTATCTGGTAATTTAGTCTTATTAAAAAGAAAATAAAGCAGCTAATTGTTTACTATTCTGGAACTTATTCCATCTTGCAATTTGCAACTGAAATTAGGCTTTATGTGGCTCATCTATTTTGTCACATTGAAATATTAAAATCATTTCGTTCAAAGCACATCTGCTCAATTGTTCCTGTTTTATAGGAAAATCCTTATTTAGTACATTTTATACCTGTTGAGGCTTTACAGGTATATTTGTGTATGCCATACTAATATTTTAGATGGTTAAATCTTATAAAAATAAACATTACCATTTTAAATACAAATATTTAATATTTTCTCCTTTACATTTCTTTTTTGCGAAAAGAAAACCTGGTTTTGGTTTGTTTTTTGTTCTGTTGGTTTTTTAAAAAGGGATTTTTAATCTGCTAAATACTCAACAGAAAATTATTGAGATTTCCAAGACTAACATTCTCTTCTGATAGTTAATTACACATTCTTCCTGGTTGCATTTCTGTTATAGGAAGGAAATCAAATGTTCTCCTATTTGGTTGTTTTTTTTAAGTAGCATTCACACCGTTTTGCTGAAACCATTTTCCAGGGCTCAATTGCAGCACAGTGCCTCCCGCACGATGCTTACAGCAAAAGCTGTAATTATAAAAGTATTCCAAAAAACATCAAGTAAGCCTTAAAGGGATAGTGTAAGTTTTTACTGCCCCCATCTGAACTATGAGGCTTGCTTGAAAACCATCATTAAAATATAGAGTACTGATTGTTGATATGCCACTATTGTTGTCATGGGAGGAACCATTATAGGGGCCGGAAAACTTACAGTGGTTTATATTAATGAAGCTTTTACATACTTAATGAAAGGAGAGAAGGGTTTTGTTGGTGTTTTAAATTATTAAAACATTTTGTTTCCTTTTTTCCTTCAAAGACTCACATTTTGAACATCAATAAGAACTTCTGCAGCAATGTACTATCAGCTAGACAAAGGCTGCTTTGTTTTATTTTTTGTAATGTGTTCTCAACTTCACATTTACTACTCCAGCATGTCGTTATCAGACTGATAAAAGATTGCTCTGGAGGCATTTAATGCCTTAATTCTAAACTTTTCAGTTCACATTATCATTTCTGATTAGTTATAAAGGGGCTCTTACTGTGGGGAGAAAGGACCAATAAAGATTCATCACCTTTGTTTTAAAAGCTGGCAAGAAAGTTGCAACCCCCCTCCTTTGACTTTAGCTCAGGAATCTTATAGTAATACTTTATTTTTAAGCTGACTACTTTAAAAAATGTTGTTATAATATTTATCATTAGCAACCTAGCTCTGTCAGAGCCAAGCCTTTACGGCCTAAGTGTTACGAGCTTTAGGATTTCTTCCATATTTGGTATCATCTCATATTTCTCACTTTCATTGAGATATCTTTACGCAACTGGATCAAAAATGGTTTAAACTTACTAAATGCATTTCTTGTAAGAGATAATATTCTGTACCCTTAAGGGTTGCTTAGCATTTCTGCTGAATAGAGCCTTAGTCTTGCTCATATGTCATATGTTATTTCCTTTATTCATACTTTTTATGTCCTTTCCAATTTATTATCTCTGCATAGTACATAAAATATTGCTTTGTTTTATACAGAGCAGCAAAACCCAAGAATTTTAGTGTGGGCTTTTACTTCCTGACCTCTGCCAGGGCATAGACCAAGGAATCTCTTAGCTCACCAAGCAGGGATTCAAGATTTTAACGGGTGCTTTGTACCAACAATTTTCATATTTCAGTGTGATGGTTTACTGTAGTTGAGCCATATATAACCTGATTTCAGCTGTAAACTGCAAGATAATACAGTCTGCAGAACAATGAACAGTTAGCTGCCTTATTTTCTTTTTTTTAAAAAGGGGTTTGTACATATTGATTCAAATCAATTAATTTTTAGTTGCCTTTTTTTCTTTCAGTATAATCGTTTCTCCTACTATGTAAAAGCTACATATGTCCTGTAGAAGCCTAGCACTCACTCTACAGTTGCCATGGGAGATAGGCAACCTCCACTAACACTAAAATGTTGCTTCTCAATGAGTCATGTTGTGGAAAATAGTGAAGTACCATACTGACAACTACAGTTGTTAAAAAATCATGTCAGGCCTTCAGAAAGAATAAGGTTAACTTAAAAAATCATGTGATTTTCAAAAAGTAATAAATTTTGGGTTCTTATTTACCTTCTGGTTTTTGAGCCTTTAGGGTTCAATTTTTCAATCTCAGAATTAGAAACACCAGAGTTACGAACTGACCAGTCAACCACACAACTCATTTGGAACTGGAAGTACACAGTAAGACATCCCCTCCCCCCCAAAAAGCAACTACAGTACAGTACTATGTTAAACGTAAATTACTAAAAAAATAAAGGGAAATCAGCATTTTTCTTCTGCATAGTAGTTTCAAAGCTGACTAAGTCAATGTTCAGTTGTAAACTTTTGGAAGATCAACCATAACGTTTTGTTCAGAGTTATGAACATTCCAGAGTTACGAACAACCTCCATTCCCGAGGTGTTTGTAATTTGAAGTTCTACTGTATACAGATACAGGAGTGCTAGAAATTTACTTTTTTTTTTTTAATGAATACTGAGATTCTCATGTAATCATCCAATTGCCAGATCTAGTGTTTTAAGAAAAAGCACCAAATACAATCAAGCTTATGATAAAATTGTGAAAGTTGGCAACACTGAAAAATAGCATAAGTTCCAGAATACTCTTCCACCTCTGCAAGCTGAACCAGGAAAAAATCCAACCTAAGCAACGGAACTCATGTGTTTCACATGGTAATGCATTAGGTTACTCACCTGAGCAACTAGACAGATCCTTGTGACATTGATTTTATTTGGGGGGTTCAGGAGAATTGCCCTATCTTAGATACACTGTTAATGCTACATCTTCATGTTAAAACCTCATAAGGTCACCAGTGTTAGAAGGAGAGAGAAAGAGAAAGGGAAAATTCCCTACTCTTCAAAAACACTTTAAAATTAGTATATTAATCTCCGCTATTGGAGAGGAGCTCTGTAGCTTATATAAACACATTTTTGACTAACCACTAGTGGCCAACACAAAGACTTAAGCATATTTGGTTCCTTTCACTGGAGGAGACTGGAGAACAGTGAAACCAGAGACTTGCATGACACTTCCAAATCCTATTTAATCATACATTAAGAGTTTTGCAAATGCCAAAACAACTTTTTAAATGTTTCCATGCTTTATTGCTCAATAAAAGGTGTTTTTGCTGTTTATGGTTACAGGATGGGAAATCAGGTATGAACAGTGAAGGTGACAAGTGGCTGCTATTTTGAGAAAATGTAGTGAAATCAGTTCACTCGCTCACACAAGTTCATGCCTGCACTTCCAGGGACTAAAAGAAGTGAAGTATTTATTTTGCTTATGTGGTGTTTTTTTTAATTATGAGACAAGGGAACAACAATCCCTATTCTGCTTCTTAAGCAGACTTGGTGCCTATGGAACTCAAATAATGAACAGAATCTTTGAGGTTCAAATATGTTTATCAGATCTATTGAGGCATCTACGAAGGTATAAATGAAGGATTATTTTGGCTGCACTCCTGTTTCTGCATACAGTAGAACCTCAGAGTTACGAACACATCAGGAATGGAGGTTGCTCGTAATTCTGAAATGTTCGTAACTCTGAACAAAATGTTATGGTTGATCTTCCAAAAGAAAGCTACCATATAATTTTATACAGGTTGTACAAAAATTCTTGGTGACGGCAAATGGATCTTCAAAGAGGGGAATAGTTTGTCCATAAAGTTATTTTTTATCCTAACATCTCTAATGTGATTTTTCATGTCCTGACACTGGCTTCAGTAGAGGCCATTCTATATGCAAATGTGGAAAAACTGATAAGCATCAGGCCTCACCTAGGTGGGGCCATTATTTATTGTTGATTTGTGTATGTTTGTCAACCCACGCATATCTACTAACATAAAGATTCCTGGTCTTACATTAATTCACAAGAACACCATATGGATCTGGAACATCTTTTAAATATTTAGTTTCATAAAATATTTTTGCAGCACAGTGCAAATATAATTCTGCTGCCATACAGCACGCCTCGTGCTGTTTTAAAGGTTAAAATGCTCAAATGAGCAGTATGAGTTATTTTCCTCAAATCAGTATGATGGACATTCAAAAGAAAAGCGTGTACCTCTCAGTATGAATAAACTCAACTTAATGGATAGTCCTTTTGCAATGCAGACTTCTGGAATGTCTTTTTACTGATTTTAAAATTACCCAAAAAATTGCCAACCTTCTGCCACAGTTTGAATGAACTTGTGGCATGCAAGTAAGCTGATGTTCATCAGCTTTTCAGATCTTGTATAACACAATTTAACTGAAAACAAGAAATGTCAGGCAAGAAGCCCAGCTACTATGCAACAGCCAAAAAGCAAGCATGTGAAGCTACCTTAACTTCAGTGGACATAAACGCCACAAAAAGTTGCATTCTATATTAGTTACTTTTGAAATCTAAACTCATGGTGATACCAATCATGACTTGATAGAGGCATAGGACAAGAGTTACATGATCTTAGTCTGTGTTACCAATTTTTTAAAAAAATTGGATAACCCATTGTGGACAGATTTTCAGGTCACCTGTTGTGTCCCTGGTCTCCGAGTATGATTATAAGTATGCTTCATATGATGCTGTTATGATGACACTCTGTGACAATCAGGTTGGAAAATAATAAACTATACATGCAGAGATCTGCGAACTATCTGAAGATATCTGCAGATCTTCACAACAAACCTTGAGCTCTTTAATGTTTCTAAGGGTATTGGCAACAAGAAACAAGTTAATGAAAGATCATTAACAACAGAAGCAGACAAAACTATAACTTTACCTTAATATTCAACCTCAGAGGCTTGACCTGGTACTTGTCTGCTGCTGTTTACAGATATTTAGATAATATGTCTTGTTTGGACATAAAAATGTGGAAAGCTAAAAGAAAACAAATCTTTTCATTCTCACTGAGAGTTGTTTTTTTAGCTTTCTGATTCAAGGTAAATTGATTGCACGTATTGATTGATACTTGTTGAATGAATTCAGTACTGTAATTTTTAACTGAACACTAGACTCTGCTTAGTTGGCATATATTTATATATATGCAACTGCTTCTACCACAATGGGACTAAGAAATAAAACATTTTTAAAATTTATATATATAAATATAATAATATAAATTTTAAAAATGTTTTATTTCTTAGTCCCATTGTGGTAGAAGCAGTTGCAGAAAATGACCCATTTGTTGCCATGTTTTCTTCCCTGGTAATTGAAGGTTATTAATGCCCCAAACTACAAAGTGATACTGATATATTAATTCCCTCTGCACAGGGAAGAGATCTATAATGTAATTTAAGAACCATGTACTTTAGCCCCATTTTCAATTGATTGATCCTGTTGTTTTTACCACATATAAGACAAGGATGGAAATGATAAAGAATTTGTGTAATTAGAAATAAATTAATCAGCATACATTTTCTTCCAGTGAAATACAGGCAGTGCTAGAGAAAATGCCTTGTTTTGTTACAGTACTGGTATGTTATTCAACAGAGATGTAGGGCAAAAATATTGATTACAATTGGTTTTAGAGCTTTAAATACTGAAGGTGCTATCTCAGCTTTCAGCACTGAAGTGGAAATGGAAACAATGAAGTTGCAGTGTACCCTGGCATACAGAACTCTTAGCAACACTGGGCCTGATTTTGCTGTCATTTCAATTATAGTAAATCAGAAGTAATTTCTTTGAAGTCCTTACAGTTACATAGACATAAAAGTGGTGTAAGTGAGATCAGGATTATGCCCACTGTCTATATTGTAGAAAGAGCACAGAATTTAAATGAAGCATTTATGTCTTCGGTGCCCAGGGCAAATACAAGGTACATTAATAATTCAGTGTTTATTTGAAATATTTTATTATAACATATATTTATTACTAAAAAAATTTAAACAGCAGAAAAAGAAGCCAGTATTGCACATGTTCAGCATTCTGGACAAGGTATTTTTGAAATAAGATTCTTGGCAGAATGTATCATTTCTTTTAGTACTTCACCTGTGACACTATAAATAATACATATTTATTTAAGCAGTGATATTATACACTGCTATTCCTGTTGTACATAATTTATAGAAAGTGATCTCCCGACGTGTAGGTAATGTTCTCTGTGAAAGGAAATATTGAGAATGAGAGAAAATTTTAAAGGGATGGAGCAGTTACCTAAAATGAATTTGACCAAGAGATGCATTTTGAAGATGAACATTGCTAAATATTTTGCAAGGAGATGAGGATTAACCTAACTTTTTCAGCAAGTGAAGTTTGTAGTGATTTTCTGAAATATATAACTTTGTTTAGAAAAAATAGTTGCCAAGTAAAGTGAAAATCAAATTTCAAGAAATACGGAATGCTCACCCACATGTATAAACAGGGTTTATGTTTTAGAAATATAGCTTGTACTGCAGATTGCTTGCCAAAACATCTATTTTGGAGTTTTTGAACAAAAGTATTTCTTTATGCATTTCAGTGTTTCCAGCTTTCAGGATTCTTTTGCAAGTGACGTGAATGATTTTGGCTGGGGCTCGTGCCAGACGAGCCAGAGCTCCAGCCCGTTCATGAATTTGAGCTCTCTGGCTGCCTACCCCACTTGCCTGCCTCTTGGGTCAGAATAACCCATCAGAGCCACTGCAGGCAGAGTTTTCTCCTGCTTTCTCTTTCTCCCCATAGCAACCCAAAGTCATTCTCACAGGAGGGGCAAGGGAACAAGGGAGCCAAAGAGCCCTGCAGCTCAGGACAGCTCTTCCCCCTCCTCATCCTCCCTCCTCTTCTGTGAGGAACAGGGAGGTACCCCTGCTTCTCCCGCACCTTTCCTCCCCTCCCCCCAGCATCATCCAGCCTGAGAGGGGCAGAGTGGGGTGAAGAGTTCCTGGAACTGCCCCTCCCCTCCCCCCTCCGCCCGAAGCCTGAGAGTTGTGGCGAAGAGCACCAGGAGAAGCAGAGATGAGGCTGAATTGTGGATGGGTGGGAGGGGAGGCTGAACTAATAAGGGGCAGAACTGCAGGATTGGGGAAGTGAACTGAGGGGGCTAAGTTGATAGAGGGCGCATCTGTGTGGTTGGGAGCTGAGCTGATGGAGGTGTAGGGTAGGGTGGGCTGCACTGATGGGGTGTGGGTTGAACTAATGGGGTGGGTTTGGATGGGTGCATAACTAATGCCTGGACAAGGGGTGGACAGACACGGGGGTGAGAGTATTTTCAGCAGGGGCCAAAATCACCTTATCCAGTACATGTGGGGGAGTGGGCAATGCTATTGTTTTATATACACCTTAGAGATGGGAGTGGGAGCTCAAAAATCAAAGGACAGACCAAAAACACCACAATATAATCTTTTAAAAAAAAAAAAATCTCATGACTTGTTGAGTGAGATTCTTTGGTTTTGGGAGGTCTGACTCATAATTTCCTAACGGGGCCCCACTCTTGATTTTTGATGTATTGAGGCTGGCAATACTGGGATTTTGTGCACCTTGTCTTCATATAAATTGAAATTCCCCATTAAGCCATGTTCAGGGAACTATGCAGGGAATCAAGAGAGTGGAATCCACTTACAAACTATGTTCATATTGCAAAGCCACCTTTGAAATCTTGACCCAAGTCATGTAGGAGGGCCAGAAAATAATGTTTCAGGGCCTGATTAACTTTTGCCCTGCATATTATATAGTCATTTATATCACTGAAAAGTGGGTGCAAAATGCTGCTAATTTTATCTGGTATAAGTGACTGCACAGTTCAGGATATGCAGAAACTAGAACCATTGGGTCTGTGTTGCTGAGAATGCTATTCAAGAATGCTGAGAAATGTATTATAAGGATTTTTTAATAGTAAAATGGTTTTACTACCCCAGACACCTGAAAACTGTACAATAAATAAGGCTTTGTTTTAAAAAAATCACACACAAAAAATCCCCAGTATTTTTTGCCAGTGTTTTGCCCTGTCGACGTGCAAAATTTATTTGTGGTTTCTACAAGTATTTTTAAAAATTGAAAGGCAATTGCGCCAAGTGAAAAGTTGTTGTTTCTCCTGGGAATCAACTAGTGGTCAGAGTCCAAATGCCAGAGCCAAGGGTCGTAACAGAGTCGGGGCCTGGAATCTGAAGTCAGGGAAGGCAGGAGCAGGGCTAGTTCCAAGGCAGCAGCAAGGCTGAGACAGGAATGAACCAAGGCTGGGTGCAGGGTGGCATCTCAGCTGGAGCAGGGTTTGGAGGAAAATGAGCACAGGGAGTCAGAGAATCCATAGGCGAGTGTGTTGAGCACCCACTGATCTTCTGCAGCTGCTGGGCTTAAGAGTAAGCCACCTGATGGCCTTAGCCAATTACGTAGTTCGGCTGTGGCCCAGCTACGCTCATTGACTGCCCCATGAGTAGGTAGGCACAGCTTCAGGACCTCATTCCTGTCAGTCATTCAACTTGTCCAGGAAAGTAGAGATGCCACCCTTCTTGTACACTCTTCTTTGGATTTCCCGTGACACATTTCCTAGTGGGGCCAGAAACAAAGAAGCTGTGGACAAGGCAGTCACAGACTGCAGCTACATAGAGGAGTAGAAAATTGTACTTATTCTGTACATAGTTCTGTTAATAATAAAAGGCTTATCTTGGTACCAATCTTTGCTTATCATAAAGATTCTACAGTGACAACTATTTTATCTCATTTAACTTCCTCACTGTTTCTGATGGGCCACAACATTTAACTTGTAGCCAAGAAGGCAATAGACTTCTCCTGGAGCAGATGAAATGGCCTTATATTTTATTCAGATGAATATGTGCACTTTTTTCTGTGTATCATTTTCTCTGAGGCATTTTGGAAAATAAGGGAGGGGGAATGGACAAATAGAAATGTGTTGCCATACAATTGTCTATTGTTGCAGCTCAGTAATATATTTAGCATTAGTTTTCTGTAATATGATTTCAAAGTTAGTAATAAGATTACACTTTCATATCACAGTGGTGGAAACAAATGCTAACATGATATAGAGGAAGTAGTAGTGCCACAAAATATATTTGTCTCTTGAACCCTTACTTTCACATACCAGCATGATATTTAATAGATTTTAAGCTCTTTTGTCTTTGTCTTTTTTTCCTCTGTGTTTGCATAGCGCATAGCATAATGAGTTCTGGTTCATAACCAGGGCTCCTACTTTCTATGATATACACATTATTAATAATATTTTAATGGGGGATAAAAATGTGTGCTGGGGTTGTGGGCTGTGGGATAAGAATAGTTTTGCTGAGGGAAATAGAGCTATAGTAGGTTTAAATTACAACTGTGTGGTATACACTATTTGCATCTGTATTCTTTAATCTGGACAATGGAAATAGAAACTTTCTTTACAAATTAAAGGTGGTACATCCATCTAGGTGGTACATCCATCCAGAGTAATAGTTTCAGGATTAGGTTGTTTGTTTGTTTTTCTTTACAGAAACTTTTTCTCCTTTTTGGCCTGCATTGTATTTTACTCTTTAAGGGCCTGATCCAAAGGTCATTGAAGTCAACAGATTCCCATTAATTTCAATGGATTTTGGATTATGTTCCAGGTGGTTTGGGTAGGATGCTCTGTTTGAAGGATTAAAATGTACTTTTTCATTAGTTAAGTGAAGACTGAATTTCAAATGGGTCATAATATATTAAAAATAAAATTGCTAAATTGTAATGAATTTTGATGCTGTTAAACGGGAAGTGGGAACACACAAGGGGCTTATTCTTTGTCACTACTTGCACATAACTCCCATTGATCATAATGGGAGTTACAGGCATATTGGAAAGAGAATGCCTCCATTGTAAGTTTCTGTTAAACCTGACATTAAGGAGGCATTTTTTTAAAAATTTCTGTGCTCATTTCAAACTTTTTTTAACCATGTTGGGTTTGAAATGCTTTCTACCAACTACTGGAAAAAATGTAGATTTTTAAGAAAGAAAAATACCTCCAGAGCTGTAGTCTTGTCTTTGCCCAGTTGTATAAGAAGATGCCAGGCGATCATGTTTATTTTGACTAATGTGTGCAGCAGTAGAAACTAATATGGCTGCCAGTGGAAATTGCTAATATGAAAATGAAGTGATTATGCTAATCAGGTTAAGGAAAAGGACTCATGTACAGTGTATTTCACTTTCTTGTACTATATACTATATGAATTAGAGACTCAAACGAGGTAATTGGAATTTAGTGTAAACAAAACCACAATATCATCCATCTAAACTTTTATTTTATTGTAATTAACAGAAATGCCTTAATCTGGATATTTACGCAGGGTCTTCAGAGAAACTAATGAACCACTCCACTGTATGTTCCTAAAATATTTTAATTAGTTTTTGTATGGTAAAACTTTACTGGAATAACACAGGCTATTGCTTTTTGAGATAGTTTGGTAGTGCTGATTACAAACTACATTATTACCCAGAAACTGTATTCGTTATACAGAATTGGATGGTTATTCGGTGGTTGTTAATTATTGAGCACCAATAGTGTTCTCAACCCTGTACAAAATGGAAATGGAGAAATCGGTCATTGCTCCCAGGAGTTTACAGCCTACATCATACCTAGACAGTGCAGTCCAACATAAAATAATCCATACATATTAATGGCATACAAAACATACCTGATACACAGCTAGAACTTGCATGCTGCCATTGAGGGTACTTCTTTCCTTAGTGCTTAGATGTACTAGCTTTGCTGCATACACAACTTTCAAATGGAAATACTGGTTAGCTAGTGCAGTATCCTATGTTCCAGTATTTATTTATTTTTATGTATTTTTCTTTACAGAAGATATTGTTTTAACTACCGGGTGATGTTGCCTAGAATGTGCAATCTACCCAGAAAATAACTGACACCCTAGTGACTGCACAAGTCTACAAATCAAGCACATATTTTTCTTACCTGTTTCCAAAATCACTTAGGTGGAAAGTGCATGCACACACTCATTCACAAACTCTCTCTCATATTAGTGATGTAGGATCCAAGTTTGTAAGATTCATAATAATCAAGAGCAAAACCACAAGTGTAGATGCAGCTATGCTGACAGAAAGGTGCTTATGTCGGCACAGCTAATGCGATTTGAGGAGGTGGCATGATTATGTGGGCAGAAAAATGCCTTCTGTTGGCATATGCTGCGTATACACAAGGGGGCTCTGTTGGCATAGCTAAACTGGTATAGTTGTACTGGAAAAGCATCTGTAGTGTAGATGAGCCCTCAGTTTCACCTCGTAACTCATTCGCACTGATTATTTGTACCATGAGTCAAGTATTTTCCTCAACTTTCCTTTATTTCCTACTGGCCTAATCTCACAGTTTTTGCTCAAACAAAACTCCCATGTTATACTGTAGTAGTTTACTACACGTAAAGACTCAGTCATAAACCATCCAATAGAGCCCTAGACTAGTGAAGTTCCTGTTTAAAAATCAATTTTAAAATCCTCCATAGTCATTGATCTCAGTTCCAGAGAGAGACTGACAATTATAGGTGTTGCAGAGAAGACAAACGAGATCTCACAGATTGTTTGGACACGCTCCATCCTGCAATCACTATAATAACCAATATGAAGAACCCTATGCTCCTCTCAGAAAGCACCCTAAACAATTTTGGTCTCTTTCTCTTAGAAGTTCCTTAAAATAAAGATTTACCAAATCAAATGAACCAGTGATGCGGGTATCAGTTACTTGTGCTTGCAGACTGAGGGCAGAATATGAACCTAGATTTTATCAACTTTTTGTCACTATATTTCAGAATCCAAAATCTCTCCCAAAAGAGAGTTGTGTGCACAGAAAGATAACATCAGTTTGTGCAACTCTGTGGTCATCATAAATTATTAATTCTATTTTAGAGATGTATCAAAAATACAGAGAGATTGAAAAGCATTAAGGAACTGCCAGTTTTCTAAGACAGCTCATGCCCAATACGGATCTCACACAGGTATAAATTAGGAGTAACTCCATTGGTTTTTTGGGAATTACACTGGTGTGAAATGGGTGTAAATGAGATTAAAATCTAGCCCATATCTTGATCAGAGTAAGAAAATAGGACTCAAACTACTATATAAAAATGTACTGCAGACCTGTAATGAATAAAAAAATGACAGTATTCTGTAATAATTTTTTCGAAGATTTGTAGTTTCCAGTTGGAGGGGACACCTAGAAAGAATGTAGAGGCAGAAAACATGCTTGGTCTGCATTGTGTACTTCCACAGACCCTAATACAAGTTTGAGCTATGCCCTCTATCCCCAGTCACTGTCCTGCCAGCTCATCCTGTCGGAGGAGAAATTATGGAAGAATTTCAGGACTGCCTATGCCTCAGAATTTCTTGGGATAAGATTTTCATTAAATTCACTTTTCTATGTATGAGAACTCTCTGAGCCATAGTTTCTATTAAATTGAAGCTCTTTTGAGCTATAACGTCTGTTAATTTATTGTCTTCTCTTTCTTTAAGTATAAAATTATACATAATTTATGTTTTTAAACAATGAATAATGAGATTTTATACATTAGTCTATGTCAACATGGTGTGAAGTTTGCCACGGACAGTTGACCAAATCGGATCATACTTTCATGCCAGACTATCTAGTGTAATGTCAGAGAGGGTCTGGTATGGGTATGATATTAACTGGATGTGCTTTCTGCATTGTGTGATCATGTATCCTGTATTGTTTAAAAGATAGGATACAATTATTTTAAATTGAATTGTTTTTTTAAAAATATCGAGTGCTTTGGGTTTTTTGTTTTTGTTTCATTTGTTTTTTGTAGAGGTTAAGAGTGTCACATAAAGCAACTATCCAAATCCCATACATATTTCCCCATCTACTAGCGAGTGTTTCCGAGATTAATTTTAACTTTTAAAGCATTGTTTTCAAGGGATTGCTATCATTTGTCTGACTTGTCCTGACATTTTAGTGATTGAGAGTCTTTTTGTTTGGGAGACAAAAGAGCAGGGTGACAAATGAAAATCAACCAAGTAAAATAAATATGCATATTTTTCTGAATCACCGTGCCCTTTTCTGTGCTAGGGCAAACCAGTTTTACTGTTCGTTGCAGTCTCAGTACAATAAACACTACTGTTACAGCCAGGCTTTGGAATGCCACTGCTGCAATGTGGTAAAATGACTCAAATACCAACAAGCATTATGCAGAAATGTTGCCAGCACAGATCCCAGCAACCAACATTGTTCTGCTAAATGTTCTCATGAAGCCTTTGAACTTCCCAGTACCACTCTGAATTTTTTTACTGGAATAGTATATGTACAAAGAGCTGTGGAGGGCTTTTTGGGGGGGAGGAGTATTTTATTTTATTTTATTTTATTTCTGTTGATATATAATTGAAGCAGAGATGTTTAGTCCTTTTTTAAAAAATGTAAAAGATTGTAAAGATTCATACATGCCACATCATCCATTTCATAACGTAATTTAATTGGCAATGTCTCCCGTATGACATCTTGCTCTCCTTAAAAGAAAAAAGAGATGTATGTTGTCAGGATAATTAGCCCTCATTTCCTGATGTAATTATTTGAAGTGAGTTGATTAATATATTATAAGCTTCCTTTAGGGAAAATAATAATGTGACCCCCTTGATAAAAAAGCCTAATTCTAGGTTCTTATTGTTTAACTCAGATTCCTGTGCTGGCAGAAGAAAAGTTCCATCATCTAGCTCAGTCATCCTGTCATTCTAATGGAATTGGTATCAAATGATACTATTTTTAGAGGTGAATGTAAAATGCAAATAATTTCCCGTGACTGTTTGAATTTCTAAATGAATTTGATTTTGTCCAGTTATTATTAAAAGGCCAAGGAGGATTTTGAAAATTTTACATGACCCATTTTCATTAGGGACTTAGGCACTTAGGAGCTTAAGACTCATTGAAAGTCAATGGGACTTGGGCTCCTAAGTGAACAAGACACTTCTGAAAATAGAATTTAGACTCCTATAGGCACTTTTGAACATTTTACCCTAAAGCCCTAATCCTGCAAATATTTATTCATGAGTTTAATTTCACAATAAGTAGGCCCGTTGACTTCAGTGGGACTAAATATTGCATAAAGCACTCCTTCCATTGCAGTAAAATGACTTAATCCCACATTCTAATCACTATTTTGGGATGTATAGGAGGACGATTTACAGTTCAGCAAAATTATCTATTTTTATATGAAAGAAACACACAAACAAAATGATCAAAAAACTAGTAGATGAATGCCTGTGCTTTCACATAGGTGTGGCAGTTGGGCCAAGTAATTCACCATCTGTTCTCTGCATGTGGTTAATTGTCCCTTAGCGTTCTCCTTATTTTAGCCTCTTTGTGGCCAGTGAGGGTAGCTTTCTTTCTTGGCATTCTGTGTGATCAAGTCTTAGAGTGGTACTGATAATGGTATCACCATATACCTAGGTCAGCTGCTTTTACTTGTCCCCAGTTCTTTATTGCTTGTGATCAGGTTATTTCAATACTTGTGGCAGGCCTTCACTCCAATATGCCTGTGTACTGTTTCATCATACAGAGTAGCAGGAAACACCTCATAAAACACGCAGCTGTAAACCTGGTATAAGTACATTAGTGTACTAGTGAACAGAAAATCATATACAGCAGCAGTAGTCCTCATAGGTATGTAGTATTTTGGGGCTCTTGTTTCCATGCACTGTGTTGAAGTGAGCATTGTTGCTGTATGCACATGTTCCCCAATGTTTGTGCACAGAGCTGCCCTCTCACTGAAGGCACCACTAAGCTCCTTGCTAACCCAGGTAGCTGTTACTCCCACCGTCTCGGATCAGCTGTGACACTCCAACTGCCACCGAACTTTTGGATTCCAACATTCCATCTGGTTGATGATTGAACCTGATGATATTCTTAAAAAAGAGAGCTGCTAGCCATGCATGTAGCTGTTTCCATCACTCAAGAGACATTGTAGGCTTCAGAGTGACAACAGACAGTGAGAATCCTGGAAGATTTGTGCTGATTTGTGCAGGTGGTGAATGAGGGGCGAGTGCTGCTGCAAGGGGTTATGTGGGTAGTTGTGTTGATTTGTGTGAAAGTTGTGCTGAGAGATTTGTGTTGATTTGTGTGAGTGGTGAATGACGAGGGTGTGCTGCAGGCAGGAGCTGTGTGTGTTTGTTGGGGGTGTGTGTCCAGGTTGTGTTTTTGAGGGGGTGGTTTTGAAGGACTATGGCAGTTGGGCCAAGAGATCCACCATACAACTAGTGAAATTGTTGCATGCAAATTAGCTCTAGAGTAAGAGTGGTGAAAGGTTGAGTAACTTCTGATATCACAGTGCTCTAGGTAGGATTCTTGGCATGGCATTGATGCATGTCTTACTGTATCTGTACACCCCCACAGGTATAATTTGTACAGTCAAAATGTCTGAGAACTTAAAAATCGGAAGGTAACAGACCACAAGACCCAGAGATGATTCATCTTTGTGATATTCTGAACAAAAATATCTATCCACCCTGCTTGTAGCTGTTTCCACTGTGCACACTGACAACAGACATTTCACGCCTCAGCATGACACACAGTGACATTCCAGGATGCACAGATTCCCATCCACATATCCCTCCTTTTCCCTTGAGAAAATTCTCTTAAAATATTTCATATAAAAATTTTTACAACTTTGCTCCTCATGTTAGCTGACTGATGCCTCCTCCCATCCCCCAATTCCAACTAAATGTATCAGCGAAGGACTAAACCAAGAACTCTCTCTCACATACAAGGATGAAATGAGCAGATAAATCCATATGATGAAAAAGGGGTAAACAACCAGATGTGAATTTGGCAAATGGCAGAGAGCTCATGAATTTGGGTGAATTTGGTCACAAAGTGTCTGACTCTGTCTGAGCAGTTTGCCTTAATGCTGTGTATAACACAAGTAAAACTTCAAGACTCTTTTCAGTTGGATGATAATCAAAACCCTTTATCATGCTTGCCATGTCTTCAACCCTCCCCCTGCCAAAAAAAAAGTGATGATTTTTCTCTTGAGAGTAACCAATTGATGTGCAGCATTCTGTGGAATAAACGCTTGTTCAGAATAAATGCTTAAAGGTTTGCTTATAGGTGTCATTGTGTCTCACATGCCTGCTGTGACAATCAGCTTGCATTTGAATGTGCATCTTGACCCATAAATGTCACCCTGGTCCACTGAGCATCTTGACTCCAATATTTCCTGTTATAAAATGGACAATGAATACACCCCCCCACCCTTTTTTTTTTAAAGAGGGACCTGTGACAATGTATGTGTGTGCGCACTCAGGATTTTAAGAGCATGTCATCAGCCACTGTGTGGGAGATAACAGGAGAATGAAGTTGCTGGACAGTTTTTGAAAAACACAATTATAATTTCTGTTTCCAAGCCGCTTCTCCCTTTCATAGGGCTGAATATATCCTGACTGTTCACCATCAATGGCTCAACGTTGTGCCTAAGTGTGGAGGTATGTCCAGCTTTGGGGCAGATCAGACTGCCATTGAACAATGGGAGACGGGGAACACTCCATTCCTGTGCACACATTCACTGTGTAGCTAGCCATTGCTTAATTTCACAGAACTTCAGATACCAAACATGGAATCCAAAACATCTTAAATCTCTGCCCAGAATGTGAACTTTATCTGAGGATAAAATAAAAGCATAAAGGCTCTATTTTTTTGGGGGGGGGAAAGGGGGAGAGAGATATCCCATCTCCTAGAACTGGAAGGGACCATGAATGGTCATTGAGTCCAGCCCCCTGCCTTCACTAGCAGGACCAAGTACTGATTTTGCCCTAGATCCCCAAGTGGCCCCCTCAAGGATTGAACTCACAACCCTGGGTTTAGCAGGCCAATGCTCAAACCACTGAGCTATCCCTCCCCCCCCAAATGCTTCTCCGTGTACTTAAATTTAAGACCAATGGGGCTAGTCAGGTGTTTAAAGTTAAGAATATATATAGGTGTTTGCAAGATTGGGGC
The DNA here is from genome assembly GCF_013100865.1 of Trachemys scripta elegans. Lineage (NCBI taxonomy): Eukaryota > Metazoa > Chordata > Testudines > Emydidae > Trachemys > Trachemys scripta. The sequence continues at coordinate 76,674,196 of NC_048302.1, forward strand.
TTAAGGAGTTTTTGGGAAAGAGTGTATTTGCAAAGGTCTGTTGGTGAGAGGGAACTAGGTTCACCAGGACACTCTGATTACTGATTACTTGCATCCGAAGAAGTGGGCTGGAGTCCACGAAAGCTTATGCTCTAATAAATTTGTTAATCTCTAAGGTGCCACAAGTACTCCTGTTCTTTTTTCTGATTACTATAAAAATATTATAGGGTTGTCATCTCTTGATGATTCCATATTTGAGAGTATCAGTTTAGAAGTGAAAATGTTTTTTCCCCTAACTTCTTGCCTTGTAAACATACTGTGGAATGTGAAAGGCAAGTTGTGTTCTCTCTGGTTCATGCATCACCACCAGTAATAAACACACTTCAATCAGATCAGAACTTAGGGCCTGATCCAAAGCCCACTGAAGTCAATTGAAAGTCTTTGCATTAACTTCAGTTGGCTGTAGATTTGGGCCCTTGGGCCCAGAGGTTTAAAGGTATTCAGTCATTGCTACACTCATTGTTGCAACACCTAGCTGATTTTAGAAGACTAAATCTCAATTTCAAAAAGGATTTAGGAGCCAACATTCCATTGACAGACAGTGGGATATAGGTTCATGTGTACCTAAATAACTTTTGAAAATTATATTTAGGATCCTAACTCAGTTAGGCATTGCAACACTGAACTGAGCAATGCCTTTAAAAATATAAGCCTTCATTTAGATTCTTTTTCAGTCTAGGAGATAGCTCAGTCAGTCATAGCTACATGAGATCTAGGAGTTAGTTTTTTTTTTTTTTTTTTAAGTAAAATATTTTTTTAAAATAATAAACAGACGATTCAGAATACACATGGCAAACAGATCTGCAGAGTAAGAAAGTATCATTTTTAGCTAGGTACATCAGTGACCATGACTTCACTTTAAAAAAAAAATGCATTGTTGTCACTGATTTGAACTGTGTGGTAAGTATCTGCAAAGAAAGCAATATTGTCAATCCATCAATATAATCAACCTGTAATTTTACCTCTTCCTTGCCAAATCTCAACTCTTTCACCTAAGAAATGAACGGTACATCAAGCCTTATGATATTGCTTATATTCTGGCAGTGAAACAGTTCAGAATTTATTTTTATTTATTTATTTGGTCAACATTGGATAGATCCATAACTGGTGTAAATTGTAACAGGGCCTTTGAAGTCATTGAAGCTATGACAATATACACCAGTTGAGTATCTGTGTAAATATATATAAGCAGATTCTCAACTGGGGTATAAAAATATGTAAGGAGACCAGCAATATTCACAATGTTCAAGTACTTTTCCTACACTAAAAAATTATTTAAATAATTTTAAGATTTATCATTTTCCAGTAATCAATAACATTAACTAACAGTACATATGTAAGGAAAACTTTATTTTTAAAATCTCTGTAGCTACAAATTGTGATATATAGTCAAATGTGTGCACTGGGACAGCAAGAATAGGATTTTGATGTAATGTACAAGTATCTGATACGAGCTCTGATGAAACTGTCACCTTTTGCCATAATCTATAATCAAAAGATTAACGTTATCACATTGTGTTCCTCTGTTTTCACTGGAACTCCCAAATTTGATGGATTTCATTAAAGCAGTTTGCTGTATCTGCTCTCTACATTTAGGGAGTGAAAAATTCTGGTTTTGATACTGTTAGTTAAATTCAGATAGGACAATCACATAGTGCCATGAAGAGGACTGAAGGGGGGGAAATGGTACCATTTGCCTTAAAAGGAAACTAGAAGTCAAGATGTATTGCAGTACTAAATCTCTGAAACTAGTGCAATTTGTTTTGTGAAAATGTACTATTATTGTGGTAATGTTGCCAATCACCACCATCACCGTGTCTAAACAGAGAAAAATATACATTCAGAAAGGGAAAGCTGTAAATACCTAACTGAGGTTGTATGCAAGGATTTAAACTAATAGTTGTATTTCTATGAACATTTTTAAATATGTGGAAAGAATTATATTCAACAAAATTGTGATGCTCACTCATCTCATCTAAAAAGCTTTGCTCATTCAAATCAGAGTAATTAATCACAGAAAAGAGAGAGAGAAAATCTCTGAAAGAGAAGGGAAATAATTCAGCAGTAAATCATAGAGCAAGACTAACATGAATCATAAGAAAAGGTACCAACTGCTATGATTTAGGTGACGTATAAAAAATAGCCTTTCGTGGATTGACAGTTATAGGAATAAATGATAAAATTATTCAGCAGTGGTGTGTTCTCTTCTTACCATTTGTCATTTCGCATCTGATTACTTCTAAAAATTTAATTAAAGGGGCAACAGAAGTGTGTAGACCTTGCGTGACTCTAACAATCTGATACCTTTTTAAGCCTTTTTAAAGAAAACATATGACTTGTTCATATCTTTGTTTTGGCTAAATGCTAGTCACTGTTAAGTGCATGTGTTTTCTTTTTTACATTCAGTTATGTTTTATAGCAAAGATGGGTTTTAAAGGCAAGCATAGGTTCTATAAAACATCTGAAAACGAGATGCTAATTTAAACATACAATGAAAGATAAAATACAATATGTACACTCAAATCAAGCCTGATAGTTTGTTGGAGATTTATTTTCCAAATGAAAATAATAATTTTAAAATCAAATGTAAACAATTATAAAACTCCAGATTATATATTGTGTGTTCTGTAAGTAACCTCCTGTGCTTCTAGTGGCTTTAAAAATAAACCAGTTCTTAATGCATAAGTGAATCACAATTTTAAAAGAATAAATTCTAAACACTTATTGAGTCCTAACAAATAAAAGCTCCTCTTTGCATGAATTTTGCTTTTCCTATTCTTTTTAATAGCAATTGTACTGTATTCTTGTATATTGAAATAGTACAGGGACTAGCTTTTACTAAATAAAATCCCTCAATAAGGTCTTTACCTTCTTTCAAAGAAAAATAGAATCCTTGAGATCTATTATAACCATAGCACAATGTACAGAGTAATGTACTTTTAAAAATACACCTGATTGTGCATTTTTATGTGCAATTAAGAACACTCAGTATTGCAAGCCCAGTCCATTCTCTTTAAAGTTTTACTTCAAAACAACTTCAGTGTTTTAAGTGACTAAATTAAAGCTTTTTAGTGTTTCCCTCTATCTCCCAGAGCAGAAATTAAATCAGTTTTAATTTATTTTATTTGCTAACACAGAGGATATAATTATTGCAGCAGAGTCTTTTTAATTGTTTTCAACTAGGTGCTTGTCTTTAAGTTGCAATAGACTTCTAATTCCACATTGTTGATATTCCCTTGTTAATTCTGACAAAGCATCATAAATCCAGGTATTTAGGTTTATTGAATTTTGAAATGAGGTGATTAGTTGAAGCATGGATGAATGAACTGATGCAAAGCAAAATGAATTTTATGATTTACTATGGTTTACAAGCTCCCTTGGAACCATTATGTGCAAATTGTAAAATATATTAAGAAGTAAGAGCTCACATTTATAACCGACAATGTAAAATTTTCTCAAAAATATTCAAACCATCTGCAAAAACACAGTAATTGTTGAATAAGTATTTAGCATACACAATTAATTTTTTATTATAGATCTTGGCTTTATACTCCATCGTTCGAGTATGTAAAAAGTGTCATAATAGTAGATGCTCAGGATCAGCTGCCAATGTTAAACATTGCAAAACAATTTCCATTATAATCCCTGCTTTCAGATACTCCCATTTTTTATAGAAAAGATATATTCTGGATTGAATTGCACATTATCCGTCTCTGCATAAAATAGATTTCTATTATTATTTGCACCTAGGTGACTTAGCAGCCATTTATTTTCAAAAGATGAAATAGAAAAGTCAATGTGCTTTGGGCTTCTAAATCATTTTTGAAAATGAAACTTGGTAACTTTTGAAAATTGTACCCTAAATTGTGCCTTGAAGCCCTGAACAAGTTGTACAAATTGCCTCATCCCAGGAGAAGCTCCAAGGGCACTGTGCCTCAGAGAAACTCTCTGAAGCACAAATCCCTTCCTGCTGCTCCAGGGCATAGTAATTTGGTTCTGGCTTGTACTAGGAATATTATGAGAACCCTACATTCCAGCTCAGCTGTTCTGGCAAGTGCATTATGTGACAGGGGAACCCAGGCTTGGCCCATTCCCCTGCTGCCCTCTCTCCTACCTGCTCTGGGCTGGGGAATTGAGTGGGAGTTGAATGCCCATTTGTTTATTTCAGTGCACTCTGACCCAATGTCATAAAGTTTGGATAGCCCATGTAGGATTTTGAGTCTTGTTTACTCCCCTGCAAGCAGAACTTCAAATCAAGAACCATATAAACACTGTAGAGTGGCTCTTGAGCTGCTGTAAATTGCCATAGTGCCATTAAATGGAGCTTTGGCACTTTACACCAGCTCAGGCTAGAAGAATCTGCCCTGTGAGCCTCTCTTAATTTTACATAACCAGTTGTTTCTACCATTAACTTACTTTATAGGGATGCTGCCAGCTTGGAGTCATGGTCTGTGCTAAGTCTGTTACAGGCACAGCACAGATCTCACAGCCCAGAAGGAGGGAATGTGTGGAGCTTGAAACCACTTTTTTGCTTTCCTAATTTGGGGGATATTGTGGGGGCAGTGATCTGGTGTAACTTAGACAGTCCTCAAAGACTGATAAGTGATGGTGTCCTCTACCTGACTGCCTATGGGACAATACACTGTCCAGAATTGCAGCCCTGACATTATTGTCTCAGGCCTAGCCTCAGCTCATCCCCTACACCAGAGCTTGTACTGTGGGTAGGTTGGAACCTTGTTGTAGGTTGCCATGCACAAGCATGCACCATGGGGGATTCTCCCCTGGATCTGAGTCTTTGAAAAGAGCATAAAAGGGCCATAGAAGAGGGGAGAATTCCTCCCCTGTAATCCAGTGAGTTTAATACATGAGGTAAAAGTAATTTCAAGTTCAAAACCTGCACAAGTCCTGTGCTATTTTTCGAACAGTTTTATAGTTACATCCTCCTACTTAAAACAAAAACAAACAAACATTTTTCTCTCTGTTATGTAAAAGAGCCACATAACCAGGGGGAACTGATTCATTATATGGGGTAATGTGGAAACTGACTAAGCAAAGTATTGACTAATGTACAAAGTGACCTGAAACAAGACAAGTTTTTTCTCTATTCTTTGATTTATAGTAATCTTAGATGTTACTTGTAATAATAGGTAACAGATTTCCAGGCAAAAGCATGATTTTTAATTTGACAGTGTCCCTTTCAGTGTTTTAACAGGAACATTAACTTGGCAGTCTTGTGTACTATATCTAATCCCATGTTTCTGTTTTCATGCCTTGTTTAATATTCTATGTCTGGCCTAAAATGTCTACCATAGAACACCACACATGCAATGGCTGATGTAATGTTGCTGTGGGATCCAGAGAGTCTGTGATTCTTGACTTTTTGTGATTGTAATTGTGCAAACGCTGACAAGTTTTTTGTCACATAGTATGAACAGTGGAAGTGTCATAAACAAGGTTGTATTTTGCATTCTGATACCCAAAGTAAATACAAGTACAAAGATCTAAGAAGGGACCTCCTATCGATCACGTAGCTATATAACTAAAATACATAATGTTCTGTTAGGTCTGCTCTGTAGATTTTCCTCCACTGTTACAAGCAGAGAGAGGGGAGCTGGTTCTGAACTGGACTGTGGAACATGGAAGAGGGAATTCTACTGAATGCTCCTTCCTGCCCCTTGAGCTTGTAGAAACAACTCTTTCAAATCTGCAGTGTTGGAGCTTAATATCTCTAGAGGGACACACAGACACACATGGTGAGAAGGAGCCATGGTAGGGGGGAGCCTCACTCTGAGGCTGCAGGAATCTTGCAAATATACAAATGGGAATTATTGCTGCTGCAAGCATTATTAACTATGGCTCTTTATCCATCCACCCTTGGGGCCTGGGAATTTGTGTTGGCTGTGAAGACAATGATAGAATGGTTTCCTTTGGTACTATACTGCCTTTGAGAGGAAGAAAGCAGTCATGATGGGCTGGTACAACTAACGGATATGGTTTTCTACAGCTCCCTGACCATCCCAAACAGTTTCCAAGTGAAAAAAGCATTCCCAGGAAACTTATGAGGAGTTTCCTGGGCCGTGCACCCTTTCCCCCACCCCACTTATTGGTTTTACTACAAGAGTTTAGGATTTGGGCCTCTGTTTTTGATCAGCTGTATTAAAATCATAATACTGTGTGTGTGCATAGATTCTGTATGAATAGAAACTAGACTTTGATGTAAGTATATAGACACGTACAATTTACATTGTTTGGTTTTAAATTTTTACTTTTTCTACTCATTTTTCTTATTTTCAATATGGAGTTTGGCAGATAGGATTTACTTTTAATACAGATTTGTGGCAAGAAAATTATCTCATCAGAGTTCAAGGAGGAAATAATAATGTCCCAAAGACAATGTTGAAGTAAGCAGAAAGCATTATTGGCTCTGGGATGCAACAAAAGTCCAATAGGAACAAAAATAACAAACAAATCTAGCACAGGTTATTTCACCTTGTCAAGTATCTATCTATTTCAATCTTGTTAGTTTTGCGAAGTTGATCTCAAGAATCTTTAACTTGAGTAAATGATTCAAAAGCTGCTCACAATCTTCCTTTCTCAATTTGATTTGTTCTCATTTACCCATTCTAATGGACAAGTGGAGGGAGAGTCTACAAAACCTTAACAGATTATATATTTAATTCTACTAGTGGTGTTTATTCTGCCCATGTACTCCCTGTGTTGTAGGCCATATTTGCACTGCTCTGCTACAAGCAACCTGATACTACTTCTGCCACAATAAAGTTACTTTAAAAACTTCAATGCCTGTAATAACATCAGCAGCCACTATTATAGCAATATGTTGAGCCATACCGCCAGTCTGGAATGAAAATGAGGTGCGTTTCAGCTGCGGAACAAGAATTCAAATGTGAATTGGAAACAAAGGTCCTTCAACATAGGCAAACAGAACAATTGGGTTTGGACAAATTCAGAAGGTTGTTGAACCCTTAATTATCAGTGTATGGGGAAAGTGTAGCAGAGTGTCAATGTTGTGTTTTACACACCTTGACAGAAAACATGCCATCTTTTGTTTTTTATTCAACCTTTTGTTACAGAGGTGAAAACTGTATCATATTTAATTGGCTACCTGCAGTTCATTAGTGGCAGCATCATTAAGTAATACTGGAGCATTTGTAGTAGCTAATCTTCCAAGCACTTAGCATTCGTGTTGACCTCGTTAAAGGTAACAAAGGTCAGGCTTCAGTTCAGCAGAGTCATCCGTTCACCAAGGAGACTGGCATAGCAAAGTAATCTGTGTGTGTCACTTTTCATTAATCACGCTACTTTCCTCTTCATGAAATGCCAGCAGATAATTGTTACTAAATGTGATTTGCAACACCCTGTGCTGTGGTCGAAGGACCAAAAATAGGCAAACAGATAAAAACATTGTTTAGCTTGCAGGCAGCAAGTGTTTGCTATTCAAAGGTACATCATGCATAAACATTGATTTAGCCATGAGCTGACACTTATAAAGCTTTTGCTGTTTCCAGAAAGCCCTATGGTCAGGCTAAGTAATAGCCAAGGGCAAGTGCTTTTACCTGCATGGCAAGGTTACATTCTATATGAATTGTCTGATCCTGAAATAAATCAGTTTTCATAATATTAAACTACTGCAACATTGCTATAGGTCAGAACAAAGTGCACTAAATGAAACACTTGCATTTGCAGTGCGAAACTTGTTCCATGTAGTTTATGCTGATTTTGGATAAATATTTCATTAGGAACTTGATTTGCAAAGCATTTGCACGCTTTTTTGATCTAAGAAGCCATTTGAATCAATCTGCTTTTTCAAACAAAATTTATAGAACTAACTTAGCATGATTTCCACTTGCAGTTTACAAACTGCACTGAAATATGAACTCAATTCGAAAAGCATTTCTCTGTTGTTCTACAGTAATAGGTGTTTACACATTTGATGAGTTGTCCAAAGAAGCTACTTTGCTACATTGCTGATTCAAATTCTGTTCTGTTACACATGTATAACACCCAGTAACTTCAGTAGGGATTGCACTGGGAACTGCACAAGTGTACCATAACTAAGGGCAGAATTTGATTCTATGGATGAGTTCACCAGCATACCAATAAAGTAGAATTTCATAGCTATACTTCTGCAACATCTAAAGCTGATTCAGCTGCCTGTTTACAACATGGAATAAGGCAGAAAAAATAACTTTGACTTTGTTGTCTATCTTTTAGCTCTACCATCCATATTCCACAACAGCTTGTAATGAAGACCCTCTGCTTTCACACTGATTTTGAAATAGTGTTAGTGTTGATTTCAATGGTTTTGCACCAGGGAAGTGAAAGCACAATCAGGTGCAGAGAATTCAGAACCCTTTCAAGTGATGCTGATTGGATTCTCCTGCCACTAACGCATATCTAAAGATGACTGACAGGACCTACTGTATATATGAAAAATAAGTAGTGCTATATAGTACCAGAAGAACATTACTATACATTATACTACTTTAAAGAATTAGAGTACAACTAATCGAAGTATAATTTTGCAATTCAGTCATTGGGCTGAGGATCTGGAGATCTGCATTATATTCCTGGATTGCTGTACCACAAATTTTCTGTGTAACCTTTTGAAAAGTAGAGCAAAGTAGACCCCTGCTCCCAATTTGGACTGTTGAACACTGTTGTGGTTATTATTATAGTAATAATCTCCTTATGCCACATTTTCCCTATCTGTAAGTAGAGACAATCATGCTTCCATACTTCAGAGGAGCTTTATGAATCTAGACTCATTAATATTTTTGAGGCATGTGGATTCTGTATACACTTGGTCGGTGAATTTTTCAACAAACCTTTTTTTTTTTTTTGTCAGAAAATAGTTATTTGTCAAAACTTAAACTTTTGGGGGAAATGTTCAATGAAACTTTCCTTGACCAATTTCTCAGGTCCCGGTTGGAACTTCTGGTCAAAACCAGAGGGGAGGGAGAGACCAGAATAGCCAATACCTTGGTGGTTAAGGCATTCATGTGGGATGGAGAATATTCAGGTTCAACTCCCTGCTCTGCTTGAATCAGACCAGGGACTTGAACTTGTATTTCCCACATCTCCTCCCATTATAGATAAACCCATAACTATTTGAATAATTGGCCCTTGGCTTTTATTTTTGGGGTGTAGTGGTTTGTTTATTTCTTGTAGTATAAAGCATCTTTTACATTTTTCACTAACTACCTTATGGTAAATGGCTTTACACCCATTTTGTCAGACAGCCATGGATAACCTTAAAGCTGAATGCCAAGCTTCTTTAGAAAAATAAAAAAGCCAAAGAGAATCCCTGGTGCTTTGTTGGTGTGTAATAAGGAGGGCAACAATAGAGAGGGTTGTTGAGTGTGTTTTTTAAAACAGTTGTTTAGTTTTGAAGCTATCCTGCAGATCTCAGCTGCTATTCTTCAGAATGTATGAGAGGTAAGGTGTTTAATGAGGTAATGGTTTGTCTAATGACATTTGCCATTATTAATTGGTCATTATTTTATAACATATGAAAGGCTAATTAGGATGCCATTTCTTGTTAGTTGGCCTTCTGGGGGTGGAGAGTGGCCAAAGCAAAATCAAAAGTTCTTAACTGTAGGCCGCCCAGTGCTGCAAACTCTGCAAATCTCTGCACACAAGCAACTCTTACTCACATGTTGACTTCATTCAAACTGTTTGCGTAAGGACTGCTCAGATAGGCCCTGCTCCAGCAAAGCACTTAAGCATACTTCACTATAAGCATGTTACTAGTACTGTACTTCATGCATGAGTGGATCAGAGCCATAACAGTTTGAAGGATCCGTGGTTATTCCCTGCTACAAAATTCCCAACCCAGTGGTAATTACTGCTATTGTAAAGCATGAAAATATAAAGAAAAAAAATCAATTCTTTATTTTACATGTCAAAAAGTTGATGATTGAACTGCACATGGCTACCTATATAATGTAGGTAATTGCAATATAGGCCTTTTCCTAAAGGGTAAGCACCCTTACAGTAAGCTGTTGCATAGTGGTATTTAATTGTCAATTATAATCAGCTAATAATGTAACACGGACAGACCCTGGTCATTGGCAGGTGGGATTGAACCTGGGCTCTTTAGAGCTATATGCACGAGCCTCTACAGCATAAGCTAAAAGCCATATAGCTCTTAGCTAAGGCTGGAGAGCAGACTCATTAATCTCTCTCTCTATGTGGTCTCAGTGCTACTACATGGGACAGAACACCACACCCAGCAGGTGTGTGGGTTACAATAATATTTGTAAGTTTGCATTACAGAGACACTAGGCATGTACTCAAGGCAGCTAGCCTCTCTCCCCGCTGACACTGCCATGGTTACATTCTATTTTTAGCGTACTGACTCAATGAGAGCTAGCGTGAGTTTATCTCCTCAAGCTGGGAGCCACGTAGGCATACCTTCTGAGGCCTCTTTTTAAGTGGTACATAGATCTTGTGCTGGCCGTCTGCACAGGGGTGACTTTCATCCTAAAGAAGCAAAGGAGGAACATTGTATTTTTAACAATTGGAAAAGCTGAGATTTTTTGGGAAGTAGAAGATAGACGTAACAGTAAATTGTGACTGCCAATTGTGCACACATGCATAGGGAGATCTAGAGGGTGCCCAAGTCACTGAATATGTGCTCAGCCACAAACCACCTCATCTAGCCCTATTGTTTAACAAGGGGGCCCTGAAATCCTGAGCTTGTTTTCAAGAAGCATTGTCATGATGGGTAGTAACATCACCCATGGGTAGATATTTAACATGGGATGGGAGTTCTTGGAAGCTGACATGCATACATTTGGGTTTTATCAAAGAACTCTAACTCTTTAAATTTATTTTTTAGGATCTTTCTTACTGAGATCCAGTCACTTCAATAGGAGTCTATCCTATTTTGTTTGCATAGTATCTTGCCCTTGGGGCAAGTGTAGGTCCTTTGTGGAAATAGGGCACCAGAGGGAAAAAGTCACTCCAACATAGGCAGCTAGATACTTATGCTCTGACCAAAGTAAGTCAATTACTACTTTTTTTTTTATTTGTATTGCAGTAGCGTTAAAGCCACCAGTCAAGATTTGGACCCCTTGTTTATGATGCATTATTTTAATTACATTGATATTGTGGTTGTCCTCATTATGCTAAGCCCTGTATAAACCTTTAAATGACAGTCCCTGTTCCAAAGAGCTTACATTCTAAATAGATAAGACAGACAAATAGCACATATGTGAAATGTCAAAGGCACGTATCTTGTCATTATATATGTAAAGATGTTTTTTCCCCAGAATATCTCTCCTCTTCCCTGGTGCACCATACACCCTACCCAATGTGTCCTTCATCACCTCATATAATAGATTGATTGACTTCCCTCATCCCCAGTGGCTCAGTCAGAATGTGCCAGCTTTTCCAGAGTGAAACATGTCAGAAACCTGGGCTGTCTACTCCAACTCCAAAGTATCTGGAGGCAGCAGCTTCCTGCCACTTCTGTCCTCCTCCACCCCATGGAATAGCAGTCCATTACTTTAGCCCCTCAACCACCTCATCTCTGAGATTTGCTGGTATTTAACTCTTTCCAAGATCTGTGCTGCCTGTCACCTATTTGCCAGATCACAAGCTGCCCAGGGAGGGGCGGGGAAAGGAAGACAATTGAGGAAGAGCTCTGTGTAGCTCGAAACATATTTTGAGGCTCTGGGAGAGGTGGACTATAGTTACTTTTATATACCTTGTTATGTTGGCGAATTATACGTTTGCTGTATTGCTGGCAATTGGTAAACTTAAAGAAACCACAGAAAGAATAAAAATAAGTTGAGATTTGTAACACGATCAAATCTAAACCGATCTTCAGAAATAAAGATTATTTCACATACCTTAATTCAAGCTAATACAATTTTACATGGAGTGTTGGAGGCTCTGTAAAATACATCCTTGGACTCCAACTTTTGTATATTAGGTTTTAAAGGAGAGACTTGAAAGAGCAGATCCAGTTTCTGTTTTGCCTTCTGTACTTGAACAAATTTTGCTTGCAAATAGAGCATCTTTAGTATGAAGCCCAGAAAAGGAAGCTAACACTTATAGCAAGAATTTTTTTTTAAAGTGATGTTTCAGGACAAATATATTTTAAGATCTCCTGACTTATCCATAGAAAACCAGTTGGAGGAGGTCACTCTTTCAATCATTAAAAGAAGATTTTTCCATAATAGGAGCCGTAACAGTCATTTTATTTCTGGCTTTCAGGAGAACAAGAAATATTTTCAGCTATATATATTATGATAACTTAGGTCAGCATGAAACTTGTTTGGAAAGAGAACCCATAAAACTAATCTGTGAAATATTAAAGAGTGAATCTGTTCTTGTGAGATATCTAACATGATTTCTTAATTGAAGATTAAATAGCATTCTGAAAAGAATCCATGTTTTGGATTAGTAACAAAACCAAAGAGTTGGTACTCAAGTCAAGGTTTCCAAAAGGGATTAGTTATTTTGCTTCCCTCAATTTTGGGTGCCTAACTTGAGACATGTTAAAGGGGACCTGATTTTCAGAAAGTGGGCACTTTAGTACTTCCTGAAAATCAGTTCCCATCAAAGGACTATAGATACCACAGTGAGGGGCACAGTATATAAATATAGAATATTCACTTATTTTATATAGATGACCATAATACAGCCCCTGGACGTATACAATTCCTCCCGCCTCACAGGGGATTTCTTGCTCTTCATGGTGATCTCAGTTGTACAATACAGGGTTCCTGTAAAAAAGACACTCCCATTCTATAGGTTAGTTGAAATTTTAAGGCTGCAAGAAAATAATGGCCCTCATCTAAAAGTCAGCAGTTACTGACAATTACTACACAGTGGTATATGAATATTACAGTTATTCCCTATTCTAAGCCTAGGGAAATACTGCAGCCACTCATTTACCATATCTTGGTATCTGTTAGAAAACCATAACTTTTAATGACAACCACTGTGCAGTTTATGGCCATATATTGCAACCAGTTATATATCTGCTTATCTCTAAGAACATGAGTAGTCTCGCTGAAGGATATGGCTACTCACACGCTTAATGTTCAGTACCTGTGAAAATGTTTACAGAATCAAGGTCTGTGTTAGTTCCCAAGAACAACTATCACTGTGGAAGGCATAAATCAGAGGCAAAATTTACTTTTATAGTAAAAAGCATACATGCAGAAAAGTGCATTGGGTGAGAAACCATCTGATTGTTTTTCCTGCATGGTATAATTTATAAAAAAAAAAAAAAAAAAAAAAAAAAAAGGAGCCAAAGCCATATCTTTGCGTGATATTTTTTGAAAATTCAAGTAACCTTTAAATATAATATGTATCTTTAAAACAAATACTGCACAAAGCAAATATCCAGTGGTCCTGTATCTGTATACATTATTTATTTCCACTCTTTATTGATGTCCTTTACAAACTCACTTGTGGCTCTGCTTCTCTCTACCACTCATGAGTTATATGGTCATCAATAACTTGTACAAATAAATAATGTATCCACAGTCAGTTAATTGGATAGTCTTTATTTATCTGAGATCTCAGTTCAACTGTGGCACTTATACATGGTTATACTACTGTACCAAGTAAAATAATTACTCTAATTATACAGTAAATAAAAAGAATTGAGCCTGTATATCCAATTTTGCTCTGAGTTATCTGAAGGTTGTGGTGATTTAGGGAGCTTTCACTCTAGTTGCAAGGTATATTTTATTCATTCACAGCTTAAAAGAAAAGCAACTGCAAAATATGTAAAGCCAGATTGTATAAACATTAAAATTATACCAAAAGTAGACCTCTATCAGCAGCTGACATAATGTCATGTAAAACTCCCCCCCACCCCAAAAAAAACCCCAAAAGCTATTCCTCATAATGTTTCCTTCAGGTTTGGATTATTAATATATCTTCGTCCTAACTTTAGTGGATAAACAGACTCACAGAGTGTACCAGTGTGTTAGCTGTTCCTGATACTGAGTCTTAGAGCTTTGATTTGATTCTGATCCCTCAACACACATCATGTGTTCAGGGATGTGTAAATTTGAATTTGGAGGTTGCCTGCTGACTTCTAAGTAAATAGGAATTTATGCAGGCAACAGCATGCTTATAATTATTTCATTGTTGGGCATCTTGCTAGATCACATATTTGGAGCATATGAATGATATAGGAGCTGGATCTATATGCAAAACTATTTGCAGTTATGCATAGCTGGGAGCTATCTTGGAATTCACCTGTGAAAACTATAGAATGCGAAGTGAATTTCTATGGTAGGCAAGAAATGCAATGTATTTGAATGGTTTATAGTAGCAGTTTTTGCTATGGTCACCAATCAATGGATTTCTGAGCCCATCACCAGGGATCCCAGAGCCTCCATTCTGCTTCCCCGTGCTGTGCGCATATGCCCCAAGACAACATACCTCCTTTAGGAGCCATGTTATTTTCTTCCATGCAGCTGTGCAGTATGCAGCCCTGGAAGGGAGCATGCCATGGAGTCTGCCTGCTCAATACCCCAGGCAAGGCAACTGGTCCATAATCTCCGAGCGAGGGCTGGGTCTCTAACCCGTTGTCAGTGTGAGGGTATGCTTACACTGCAGCTGGGAGCTGGTGAGTCTCCCAGTCTGGGTAGACAGACTTGTGCTAGCAGAGCTCATGCTAAAAATAGCTGCATATAGATTCATAGATTCATAGATTATAGGACTGGAAGGGACCTCGAGAGGTCATCGAGTCCAGTCCCCTGCCCGCATGGCAGGACCAAATACTGTCTAGACCATCCCTGATAGACATTTATCTAACCTACTCTTAAATATCTCCAGAGACGGAGATTCCACAACCTCCCTAGGCAATTTGTTCCAGTGTTTAACCACCCTGACAGTTAGGAACTTTTTCCTAATGTCCAACCTAGACCTCCCTTGCTGCAGTTTAAACCCATTGTTTCTGGTTCTATCCTTAGAGGCTAAGGTGAACAAGTTCTCTCCCTCCTCCTTATGACACCCTTTTAGATACCTGAAAACTGCTATCATGTCCCCTCTCAGTCTTCTCTTTTCCAAACTAAACAAACCCAATTCTTTCAGCCTTCCTTCATAGGTCATGTTCTCAAGACCTTTAATCATTCTTGTTGCTCTTCTTTGGACCCTTTCCAATTTCTCCACATCTTTTTTAAAATGCGGCGCCCAGAACTGGACACAATACTCCAGCTGAGGCCTAACCAGAGCAGAGTAGAGCGGAAGAATGACTTCTCGTGTCTTGCTCACAACACACCTGTTAATACATCCCAGAATCATGTTTGCTTTTTTTGCAACAGCATCACACTGTTGACTCATATTTAGCTTGTGGTCCACTATAACCCCTAGATCCCTTTCTGCCGTACTCCTTCCTAGACAGTCTTTTCCCATTCTGTATGTGTGAAATTGATTTTTCCTTCCTAAGTGGAGCACTTTGCATTTGTCTTTGTTAAACTTCATCCTGTTTAACTCAGACCATTTCTCCAATTTGTCCAAATCATTTTGAATTATGACCCTGTCCTCCAAAGTAGTTGCAATCCCTCCCAGTTTGGTATCATCCGCAAACTTAATAAGCGTACTTTCTATGCCAATATCTAAGTCGTTGATGAAGATATTGAACAGAGCCGGTCCCAAAACAGACCCCTGCGGTACCCCACTCGTTACGCCTTTCCAGCAGGATTGGGAACCATTAATAACAACTCTCTGAGTACGGTTATCCAGCCAGTTATGCACCCACCTTATAGTAGCCCCATCTAAATTGTATTTGCCTAGTTTATCAATAAGAATATCATGCGAGACCGTATCAAATGCCTTACTAAAGTCTAGGTATACCACATCCACCACTTCACCCTTATCCACAAGGCTCGTTATCCTATCAAAGAAAGCTATCAGATTGGTTTGACATGATTTGTTCTTCACAAATCCATGCTGGCTGTTCCCTATCACCTTACCACCTTCCAAGTGTTTGCAGATGATTTCCTTAATTACTTGCTCCATTATCTTCCCTGGCACAGAAGTTAAACTAACTGGTCTGTAGTTTCCTGGGTTGTTTTTATTTCCCTTTTTATAGATGGGCACTATATTTGCCCTTTTCCAGTCTTCTGGAATCTCTCCCGTCTCCCATGACTTTCCAAAGATAATAGCTAGAGGCTCAGATACCTCCTCTATTAGCTCCTTGAGTATTCTAGGATGCATTTCATCAGGCCCGGGTGACTTGCAGGCATCTAACTTTTCTAAGTGATTTTTAACTTGTTCTTTTTTTATTTTATCCGCTAAACCTACCCCCTTCCCATTAGTATTCACTATGTTAGGTATTCCTTCAGACTTCTCGGTGAAGACCGAAACAAAGAAGTCATTAAGCATCTCTGCCATTTCCAAGTTTCCTGTTACTGTTTCTCCCTCTTCACTAAGCAGTGGGCCTACCCTGTCTTTGGTCTTCCTCTTGCTTCTAATGTATTGATAAAAAGTCTTCTTGCTTCCTTTTATTCCCGTAGCTAGTTTGAGCTCATTTTGTGCCTTTGCCTTTCTAATCTTGCCCCTGCATTCCTGTGTTGTTTGCCTATATTCATCCTTTGTAATCTGTCCTAGTTTCCATTTTTTATATGACTCCTTTTTATTTTTTAGATCGTGCAAGATCTCGTGGTTAAGCCAAGGTGGTCTTTTGCCACATTTTCTATCTTTCCTAACCAGCGGAATAGCTTGCTTTTGGGCCCTTAATAGTGTCCCTTTGAAAAACTGCCAACTCTCCTCAGTTGTTTTTCCCCTCAGTCTTGATTCCCATGGGACCTTACCTATCAGCTCTCTGAGCTTCCCAAAATCTGCCTTCCTGAAATCCATTGTCTCTATTTTGCTGTTCTCCCTTCTAGCCTTCCTTAGAATTGCAAACTCTATGATTTCATGATCACTTTCACCCAGGCTGCCTTCTACTTTCACATTCTCAACGAGTTCCTCCCTATTTGTTAAAATCAAGTCTAGAACAGCTTCCCCCCTAGTAGCTTTTTCAACCTTCTGAAATAAAAAGTTGTCTCCAATGCAGTGAATGTTGCAGTGCTGGCAGAGGACTGGGCTAGTCACCTGAGTTCAGATGCAGGCTAGAATGGCTAGCCTGAGCTGCCACTGCAATGTCTATTCAGCTAATTTTAGTGTGCTAGCATGAGCCCTGCTAGCACAAGTTTGTTAACCCAAGTTGGGAGGCTTGCTCCCAGCTGTGGTGTAGACATACCCTGAGGAGTTCACACTGAGCTTCCTGGGTTTTCAGGGAAAAAATGACTCCCCCACCCCCAAGGTAAAGAAAGGTCCCTCCACTTACAGAGGGTCCAGGCATTAGGGGATCATCATCGGATTTCCTAGCCAGCAGTCGCTGCTCTGCGGTCTAGCTCTGCTTCCCTCTGAGCACCACCCGTTATTAGGCATGGATTCTCTCTTTTAAGAAGATGCCTTTCTCCAGGTGCAACAGGCCTTACAGGTGGCACCAGAATGGAGCTAATTGTTCCCAAAGAAGCTCATTGTCCTGGTATATCTTTGTCTAGAACATGGCATTATGTATCTTCCTCAGCTAACCAAAAACTACCACATGAGGAGTAAGTCTATTTTATTATAGGCAGATATAATGCTTTTGTGGAAAGTCAGAGACTCTTAATTTGAAATTGAATAAAATGAATTCACCATTTCCTTTCACTTTTATAATTTTCTTCCCTCTCTACTTGAAAATGAAATTGTTCTCAGAGCACGCTTATAAGGTGCAGGATGCTCACTTTGTCCAAGGATCTTAGCAATGTCCGCTCTCATTGTGACAATTAGAATCTTATACAAGGAGAAGAATTCTAATGCCTAACAGTTTATCACAAGAGATATCAACCAACTCATTCATATTAAGATGAGTAAATTATGTCTGTGCATTCCACATGAATAGTGCTGTCACGGGATATAAGTATAAAATAGAAATAAATGCCATATGCACTGAAATCTTAGGCTCAAGCAAGTATTCCAATTGTGTGAGGGGGGAAAAGAACTGCTGTAACAAGGGCCCTTGGTACCTGCAGGCAAGTCTTTGATTCTGTACCTTTCCATCTTGTAACATTCTGCACTGAATACCCTTGTAGTCTTTTCAGCTTCACTTAAAAGGCCTTTAATAATTAAAAAAGAGAGTGGTGCTACCTTATTTAGTGTTATAGGCAAGAATTGGTCCTTGTGAATGGCAACCTTTTGTCCCTTATAAAAAAAAACTTAAAAGGTACATTGGCAAAGGCTAGATTCCGAGGTGGTTGATCTTGTGAAAAGGAGCCAACATTCAGAAGGGAATTTATAATGGGTAAAAAGTGATATTATGCTGACAAATAAATCTGGCCTTTTTAAATTAAATGGACAGCTTAGTGAAAAACATAGTTCGTTTAAATCAAGCCCTGCATGTATGAATGTAAGCAACAGCAGGTAAATAAAAATGGTAATAAAAGCCGCCTTATTTCAACCCAGCAATACAAAAATTGGTGTGTAAAAGTTATTTTTGAATGTAAATAATAGTGTTGTCTATGGGCTTGATTGTCCCTTGGACTGAGCAGCTGTGAAGGGGCACAGAGGAGAGTGAGAAACACCCTTATGTCCCTATGTGAGAAACCCTGATCAGACATGCCAAACCCATGAAAAAAACATGGAAATTGGGCTTGGTTTTGGCTTAATTGGCTTGCGAGTTGCTTGTTGGCTAGTTTTTGGCTTATAGCTTGTTGCTTGTGGTAGCTTGTTGCTTCTTCTTTTTTTGACCGACTCCCAGCAAGTGGGGGCAAGCAGGGGTGCACAGCGGGCCCACCACAGCTTGATTTTTGGCTTATTGTGAAAGTCGGGCTGCTTATTTACCACTTGAAAGTTGGCAGCTGTGACCCTTAAGTTCATGTGTAAAAGTGAGAGGTCCCATGGGGCTGAGGTAAGTGGGGAATGGGCAGAGCTTGGCTCGCCTAGGTCAATATTCTAGCCAGTGCAGGGCAGGAGGTCTTGAAATTTGCTGCCACCTCTTCCCTGTGCTGTTCTTTGAACGGCTCACTTACCAGGTTTGTGGCAAAGCTTCAAAGTAACCATAAAAGTACTGTGAGAGAGACAAGGCGGGTGAGGTAATATCTTTTATTGGACCAACTTCTGTTGGTGAAAAAAACAAGAACCACCAAAAGAAGTTGCTCCAATAAAAGATATTACCTCACCCACCTTGTCACTTTCATAACCTGGGACCAACATGGCTACAACAGCATTGCAAACAACCAAAAGTTGTTTTAGAACTAAGATGCCAGCCTCACTCCTCTCAAGTGGCACACTACTGTGTGAATAATCCCATGGTCATCACTGGGACCAAACACCGAATACGTTTTTGATACTTTCTCATGGTGTCCATCCTGGGAGTCAACATGTTACCCCCCTGCCTCAGTGAGAGAGAGAGATTTGCTGATGCTTAACTGGGTATCAGCTCTCTGACACCCCCAGTCTGTCAACCAGCTGAACAATCTCCTCAAGACCCTGCCAACCCCTACTTTGCCTTCCAGGTTAACACTTGGTGTACCCCAAGATCCTCTGAAACATTCCTCTCTTGTGTCCAGCCCCTGTCACTGGACAGTCACAGTAATTATGAGGTTCATTATTCCCAAGGGAACAATATATACACAGCTTGGTTGGTACCATTCAGGATCAGGTCCTTTATAAACCACAGCACAGAGATATAGTTAGAGTGCAAACAATCATGTTTATTAACAAAGAATAAGATTTAAGAAATACTGAGTAAGAATAGTGGAAATAGAAATGCACATAAAGCAAAAGTATAACATGCTCCTTAAACTTAACTTTAACAGACTAAAATCCTTATCTAAAGTAGTTTCTCACCTAAAACAATGTTCCAGCATCACCAAATACCGGGCTGGGAGCCACCGTTCATGGATGCAAAAACCACTGTCCTTTCTGCTCCCTCCATGATGGATAATCAAAATATCTTACTTGTCCCCAGTTCTAATCCAGCAAAAGTTTGAAATGCCCTTCATTGTTTGTTCTCCAGTGTGCTGACCCCCAGGTTGACTTCACACCCTCATGTTGACTTGGAATGCAAATGTAGCTCCCATTGTGTTTGGTTTACTAGCCTAAATTTATATCAGAGAAAGGGATAATTGAATAGGCATGCTTTGTCTGGCAGAAAACCTGTTTGTCAACTCTGCCTTGTTAAATAGTTTAAAACATATTTTCGTGGGTACACATAATGTTTAAATATAATCAGTACATACATTTCTCAATTATATTAATTACATCAGCTTTCATTTGATACCTCACAAGATGCTATTTATAGATAAATATCATCAAAATGGTGTGTTGGGTGTGCTGAGTTTGTCAGTCCTGTTAGGAGTTGCTGATACAGAGAAGTGAACCCTTTGCCAGCTGGCAACAATTGGCCTCTATGTCACAAAGCTGTACTACTCAATGTCAGTAAGGATGGCAGAATCTGGCCCTAAGTGAATGAGTCATGGTTCTGCATCCACTTACATGCCAACCAACAGAATTGGCTAGTTGCACAAAAGGTTGTATGCTACTCACTTTAAATGTGCATCTCTGTGTCATAATACCTCCCACTTGTACCTCTGCAATGGTGCTTCTCCATACTAGCCCTTCTATGGGCTGCATACTAAAAGCATGACCGAGCTTCCCAACAAAGACAGTAGCTCCACCACAAGCAAACACCTGTCAATGCTGATATGTTTTTGTTCTTTTTCTGTTAAATTCTTTCCCCCTTTTTATGGATCCTACATGCACTCTCATTTTTCTGTATATTTGCCTTTAATTTTATTAATAGGTTCATGTTCTTATACCATATGGGTATTTTATTTTTCCTTAAATAGGATTATTAAATATTTACGTGTTAATATTTACATACAGTAGCATCATAAATGTCTGTGGCATTTTGCAAATAAGTAAAATACCAAAGTTCCTCCACCTAAACTGCTTACATTCCAAAGGGACAAGGTGGGTTAGGTAATATCTTTTATTGGACCATCTTCTGTTGGTGAGAGAGACAATCTTGCATACATTCCAAAGGGTCAGTCCTGCTAGGTACTGAGACCTCAACTCCCATTGGAGTCACAAGCAGTGCTTAGCACCTTGCAGAATTGGGTACTAACATAGACAACATACCATTTGAGATGCTGTAAGGAGTAAACTATTTTGTACAAAAGCAGTTACATCAAAACATATTATCCCTGTATTGGATTGTCAAGAAAGAGACCTGACCAATATATTCAAAGAGCAGAAAGGTTCCATTTACATAATTCCCCAAAAAGACAAGCATGTTTGGACAAACCACCCATTTCATTGTCCTGGAAATTATTTATGTTCTGATAAAAAGCAATGTAAATGAGTTAGAGCAGTCATGAATATCATTACTTTTGTATCCAGTTACTAACTTTTCAGTATATATTATTTGCACTCCTCATCAATTCATTATAAATTGCAAAACACAAGTTATTCATTTGATAATCCTATCTTCTTTTGCAAGAAAAAGAGCAAGCAGTGATGAAACATAGCTTTTATAGCTTAATTTTCTAAAGTAATGCTGAGTGTCTTCCAGTGCCCAAAAACATCAAGGAAATTCAGAGCCCAGGACTCCTGTTTCATTCAGTGCACAGGATGGATAGTGCTCATGAATGAGAAGCAATCCAATGTTTTGTTTTGTCATCATTGTTCAAGGTGTGGCCTCATGCATTATTTACTGTACACTATTCAAACCCTGCACTGAATACAGAATTATTAATTTATTTGTGGAGTTTTCTGTGGTGTTTATCACTATCATATCAAAGTGCTTCACAACATTTATGAATTTATTTTCATAACCTCCCTGTGAGATGAGGGCATGCTATTATCCCTTTTTTACAGAAGTACAGAGTGATTTAAAGCCAAATATTTTCTCAATTTTGGATGCCCACACTAGGTATGTTCAAAGCACCAGCTCTCATTGACTTAAGTTGTAGCTTTGAATGCTCAGCAGTTCTGCAAATTTACATCCCAGGGTCTCAAGTCGGGCACCCAGAAGATAAAATGTAGTGACCAGGTGTGAGAAGTCTGGTTTAGAGTGCCTTGCCCAGCATCACAGAGAGACACTGTGGCAGGGGCAGGGATACAACGGAGTTCTTCAGGGTAGCATTCAACTCTTTAACCAGGAAACCATCCTTTCCCTTCTTGTAAGTCACCTGGCTTGTTCACCACACAATTCCAACAACTGAGCCAGAGTTTCTATAAACAGCAACTTGATTCATCCCCAGAGCAGGTCAGTCCTGTGCATTACATGAGGCATCAGCGGTGTTGAAAAAAATAGTATGTGATCATGTAATTAAAGACTGAATCGTTATACACGTGCACAAAGGAGTTGCAGTAAGGAGGCTCAGGGAACTTTGATTCTGGCATTTCCTAACCTTTGAGTGCTTGACTTTTAATGATGTGTTATATATTTATCTATTAGGGCTAGTTTGTGCCTGGCTCTCATCCTGGTTTTCATAGTGCTTGGTGAGGTGAAAGAATGCTGCTTCCAGTTGTTATTCCAGGACAGAAGCTACCCCCAAAAGATGCAGGAGGAGACAGAGTCATGACCTTGCTCCACTCCTTACTAGCCATCAGCAAGTGAGCACACTGGACTGCACCTAAGTGTTCATGCCACGTGTCCTTCCCTAGTGTGTTTGTGGGCTTTGGGGTACATTATGGCCTGCTGATGGCTATGTAAACAGTAACCAATCCAGCCTTGGATATTTTAGGCCAACTCCTTATCTTGAGCAGGAAAAAACCTTGACAGGAATAGTTGAAGAGGGAAAATATGGGGAATTCCAATACAACAGTGGAATGATACTAGTACATAACACATTTCAATGTGCCAATTCCTGACTCTCTGGAGAAAAAAAAACCTATAAATATGGTATTTAGTCCTAATTAGCCAGAAGCTGGGTTGATAAGCAACAAATCAACTTTTGCTGATTTGATAGCTAACCATAAGGTTAACTTCAGAATCAATCAAGCATCCACTTGGATGTAATTAACTATGGTGACATATGATTTGATCATACAAAGCCTCATAAATACAAGCTGCCCTGGTAACGCTTATGCTATTTACTCAGATGGTCACTGAATAAATATCAAGGATAACAAAAATGTGCACAAGGATATTTTTTGTAGAAATCAACCATGTCTGGCTGATCATTTGTGATGAATGATATTAGCAAGACAGAGTTTCCTGTGAGAGTAATTTTTATGTATTACTTTTGTTAGCTATGTATGTATGTAGAAACACAATGGCTTGCATGTGAGAAAAATACTATTAAACTAGAATATCTGTAAGTTAGATGGCTTTCCATTAGCTCTAAAATTAAAGGGACATTGTTCAGGTGTGGGGGGGGTTGTATTCCATTTTGTTTTGTTTCGATTTCTGTTTTACACATTGTTTTTAGTTAAAGATAAACTTGATACAGATGAGAAAGAAATGCATAATGTTTTCATATATGTTCCTTCCTTCTGGAGTGTGGGGAGGGCTCCATTGGTGTTTTACTTTATTTTTCTTGTCAGACTTAAAACACCATTTAGCTATTTAGTAGCTTGATTGTGTGAGAAACAGCTCACAAATTTGATTCCAGGTAGGTGTTCTTGCCAATTGTTGTCTGGCTCAAAGGGTAGTTTTACAAAAGCCATTCAGCAGATCATTTTTTGTCCTACCTTAAATCTGAGCCAGATCTTTTACTGCATTGCCCAGACCAAAAAAAAAAAAAAAGAAAAGAAAGAAAGAAAAGCTGTATAAAGAGTAATAACCTTAACTTTCCAGTACATATTTTCTGCTCATATTTTCTGACTAATTTGCAACAGAGATCATAGCCATATGATCTGTAGACATGACATATAGCTGCTATAGCCTCTGACCCCAAACTGAGGTGTTGAATTGAGAGAATTCAGATCCAGCTACAGAAATCATTGATACGTCTTCAGCTTCAAGAGCTTTGCAAGGTTAAGTGTATGATACTTTTATCTCTTTTATTACTCTTCAATAAAAATCTTTCCTATTCAATGAGGATAGTGTGGGGACAGGAAAAGTTAATGAAAGTCTCTGCTTTTGGTTGACTGGGACTGTGATGAGCGGCAAAAAAAAAACAAAGCTACTAATTATATTACAAGCATAGTTCTGTTTTTTTGTTTATGTGTTTTTGAGGTAATAAAAAAAACAACCTAACTTCATTTATTATGATCTGCTTCAGAGCAGCCACTAAAATTCTACTGTTGACTTTTTTTCAAAAACTATATTTTAGGTGCAAAATATATTCATATCAGTATAGAAAGAACACTGCTCCTAAAGCATGGCTTTTGTGACACTACTGTTCACCAACAGAAGAAAAGGAATAATAGTCTTCCTCAATCCCCTTCATATTTCACTGCTGTTGGGAGAGTGGGGAATATATATTGTGATTCAAGCAAGAGTACTTTTGTTAGAAGCAACAAAATAGCATTTTACTGGAGGATACAGAAGTACCATAAATCCATATATTAAATTGCTTGCAGTATCCAGGTTAAGTCACGGCAAACTATAATAAATAATGAGCAAAGAAATACATCTGTTTCTGTAAAGCATTTTAATACAGACATTTTTAAAAATCAGGGTGGACTAGTTGACTTTTGCTAGAGCTGTCATAAATATTGGCTGCAAAAGTGCCACTCACATACTCCTTTGTATAAAAAATCCAGCATTTTGCCTGAAATTTTGTGTGCAAGTGACAAATGTTTTTAAAAATAATCCTGGACATTTTCCCACATTCCAGTGCCTGAAGAAATTTCAAGGCTATTTTTACCAGTGCATTTCCTTGTTTCAGATTGCTTTGATTGAAACTAGTCACATGGTATGGATTCTGTTTCCCTGGTTGATTGAAACTTTCTTGTTTGCTTAGGAGTAATTGCAGAAGCTATTGTGAGTGCTTCTTTGAGTACAAGCCTACACATAGGGCAAGTCTACACTTAAAATGCTGCATCAGTGCAACTGCACCACTGTAGCACTTTAGTGAAGATGGGAGAGCTTCTCCTGCTGGCATAGTTAATCCACCTCTGCGAGAGCCGGTAGCTATAACGACTATGTATCTGTTTTTTTTCCCTCTCATCTCCCACTCTCAATCTGAATTACAAATTATGGGCTAGACCCCACAAGGAGCGAGCGCTGTACATCCCTACGACTGTTTTTGTAGAATAGCAGGGAACTTTTTTCTTCAGGTGTTTAAAAATCCATAGGAATCCATTTCTTGTTCTTTTTAATCCTCCCAATTGATACTGCCAAGAAACAGTTGCATTTTTCTCAAATGAAAATGATTTTCTGGCTCCAAACCTGGACTGTGTCTGAGTTTCACTTGTTAGAGAGCAAACGTGGCTTTAATGCTATCTTTACACTCCTTCCCCTGATCCTGGGGCTGGCTAGCCAGCCAGCCATATTAGGGAGCCTTGCTCTAATATGCACATCTGATTGCCTATGGTTCCCAATGGCCATCATGGCAACTGGAAGTCACCTAGTGTAGATGGGTCAGACATGCCCCCACATTCTGAGATCTGCTATGACGGATCTATGCCACCTAGGGATTCCCCCTAGTTTGGGGAATCCTTCCCCCACACAGCTAAACTGGCTCTATGGCTGGCTTGAGGCAGCTGTAGAGGGGACACGGATTTGGACCAACGTTTCTTCACCATGATAAAGTATACAGTATACCATGTTGTCAGTACACTTCCACTCAGAATCTGCTCAACTGTGCGTGTATCATCTTTACAAACCTATTGTCTGTTTTACATAACTGAGAACTGACTCATACATAAGAATTGCACAGATTAAGGCCACCGCCTTGTTTAATCCTCTCCTTGACCACATAGCCAGGAAATGAATGGAATTTAACTTGTTTAAGGCCTAATTTCAGATCACTTCCCTATTAAACCCCTTCCCTCAACTCTGAAGTAAAGGAATTGGCTTGATTTTAATCTATTAACCCTCACAGTAAATTACAGATCTATAAGTATGGAGCACACCACTACGAGAGAGATCACTAACCAGAGGCTTTTTTCTGCTTAATTGAGGCATCAGAATGATTTCACACACTGTGGGAGCAGCAGCAATCATCTATGCAGAAAAGAGAACCTCTGAAAGGGCCATCTCTTCTAATAGAAACTGGACAAGATGGCCAGGTCTAGAAGCTGCAACATGATTTCCCATTATTAGGCATCTTGTCTTGCAAACCCCAGAGAGATGTGTGGAAAAAATAAAGGTCCAGTTTGCTAAATTTAACTGGGAAGAACAGACGGTTATAGAGAGATCACCACATTTTGGAGCCAGAAATTGGGAAGCAGTTCCTTTTCTTATATAGATGAGGATGCTGCGACAGAGCCCATTAGCAGTGAAGTAGGAAGAGTGATATCTGGAAAGTGAATAGCAGGATGAGCTCTCTTCCCCACAGTAATGATGTGAGAGAAGTTTGCAGTAATGTCATCTTGTAATTCATGCTTCTCCAAATTGAAGGAGGGGGATCAATTACAATATGAAGACTGGTAGTAGAGTGGTCATAAGGTGTATTAAGGGTAGTGGTCATATTCCAGTGCTGGTTCTACTAATATACTCCACAACACAGCAGCAGCATAAAATATGACTGCATTCACTTCTCTGAAACCCAGAATGAGAACAGTGGGTAGGGGCTTCCCTCCATTATATCATTTATATAATATGCTGCTCGGTCACTTGGTTGGCTGAGGGTTTACTGGAATAGCAGTACAAAATGAGTGAGTACCTTGGCATATGGAAGATGACAACATTCTGCTTTTGCTTTTCATAATTACTATTAACAATGTGAAGATATACTGGTGGCAATGGATGGGTTGGGGATTGCACTGGGAAGCCTGAGTAGCACTTTAGGACCTTGTAAAAAAATTTCTTTCACAGTTATTTGCTCCTCTCTAGTACCATAACTTCCATGTAAGTAATGCACACCTTGAAAGCAGTAATGCTTTGGTACCCACAATATTACTTACACCACCCAGACTTATTTTTTGCATGTTCAATAATGATACTGTCTTTAATTATAGGATCACAGATTATTTCCAAACAAATTAATAGACTATATAGAGCTTTTCTGTAATCTTAGATAAATATATGTAGCACCTAGGTAGTACAGAATAATGTTCTGCTCCAGTTGGCTTGATCATGACAGATTACCTTATTTACTGTTGTGATGGCTCTCTACTGGCATTCCTCCCAGAGTGGAAGTCTGTGGTTCTCCCCACATCAGAATGGAGTACCAGGCTAACACTCCCTAATCCCTTCATACTGTTACAGAGTGAGCAGTTGCTTTCACCCCTTGCAGTCCCTCATGACTGCATCCCTCAGGTGAAAAGTTTCACTACCTTCAGCACTGCCAGAGTGGACCCTTGTAGTTCTACTACTCTTAGTTAAAATCCCAGGTTAGCAGTCCCCTGGTTTCAACCATATTAACACACGGAGGCCCAACTGGAATTGTTATCTGTAAGTCACTTGTCTCTGGAAACCTGTGATCAGTAGTTGATTAAAGTTATTCAAAACAGATCCTTCCGTATTGTCCATTCACCCCAAAGGTACACACAGCAAGAAGAGAACAAGCTAAGAATCCAAAAGGTTTACCTGCTTGGGTCTTTCTTAAAAGCTCATCATCTCTCTCAAAGCTTAGCAAAGGCCAACTGCCTCAGACACATCCTGCACATCTCTGCCACAGCCCCACAGCCCTGTTATGTTCTTTGCTCTCAGCATCAGTCCTGTCTCTCACCCCGCAAGCAGGTCAAATATGTAAAAAATTACAGATCCTATGGTAATAGTATCGTATTCCTGTTTGCTTTTCAATTGAGTGTATGGTTAAGAACCAAGAAACTAATTCCCCAGTCACATGGGTTAATCAGTTTTCTTAACTTTCTCATTTCAAAAATATGGATTTGAAATGTTTGCATAAAGTTGAGTATAGATACTGAGATTAGGGTAGGTGAGGAGAATGTGACAAATGCAAGGGATAACTGGGAAGACTGAGGTAGCAAAATGCTGAATTCAAAGTTATCACATACAGCTGCATCCCAATTTAAAATGAACTTCTCTCTTATCCATAGAGTCAGCAATGGTCACTGTCTCGACAGTAGAACACATTAAGGTATGGCTGCCTGATTAATGACTTCCATCCGCATTTTGGGTGTTGCTGACTGCAATAGAATCATTTTCAAAGTGACTCCCATGCTGTATGATAAACTGATAGACGAAGGATCTGACCCTCCTTCACAAGAGATCTTTGGCCACAGAGAAATCTCCACCTACTGTGTTTCTCTATGCTTTAATGTACTAGAAATAAGAAAAGTCAAGCTGAACAATTCTTACTGTGTGGGGATAGGACTGAGCTGGGATGGACTCCAGCAAAACTTAAGATTTAATATGTAGTAACACTTCTGAACTGCTACTGTAGATATTTCAAGTAATGCTGCATAAAAGAAATGCTTTTCAGATGTAATATCATTTTCAGGGTATATCAGGTACTGTGAATATTTGGCAAATATTTTCCTACCTCCATTCTTACCTGTGTGTGTGGCAGGGGGATATATAGAAGGAAGGTTAGCAGCTACTATAAGGTGGGAGATAAATTTCCATTTTAACTCCATTTGACCCTGATAACATTCCAAAAACTTTCTTTTGTTCCTTAAAACCACCCACCCACCACCATTACAACAAAAACCCATGAAGATAAATTAAAATTCTAAGAGAAAGTTACAATTTTTAAGCACTGAAGTCAGGAAATGACATGTCATCTTAACTCCACCCTTTTGTTTGAATGTATTACCATATAGTCTTTAATTCTAGATTCACATACTGTTCCTCAAATAGTATCATATGTCATCAGTTCCTAAACTGTGGCATAGGGATCCCTTCCTAAAAGTCCACAAGGGCTGGTAACATAGGAAGCTAGAGGGAGTTAAATCAGATCCAGACTAAATCGCAAAGAGAGAGAAAATGAAGAACAAAAGTAGACAGTGTGATTAATGTTTTTTCAAAAAGGATAGAATACTTACCTCAATAAAGATAGCTAAAATTATGTAAATAGTTTCAAAATGTTTCTTATCCTGGAAACATTTGTTGTTTTTGATGCTAGGAATTTTTGCATTTGGAAATGGGAAAGATGGTGACCTAGACCACTACAAATGGAAGAAAAGATACCCACAAGACAGGTTTCAGAGTGGTAGCCGTGTTAGTCTGTATCAGCAAAAACAACGAGGAGTCCTTGTGGCACCTTAGAGACTAACACATTTATTTGGGCATAAGCTTTCGTGGGCTAGAATCCATTTATTCTCCTGTATTTTTCACTTGATGCATCTGATGAAGTGGGTTCTAGCCCACGAATGCTTATGCCCAAATAAATGTGTTAATCTCTAAGGTGCCACAAGGACTCCTCGTTGTTTTTACCCACAAGACAGTTTGTGAACTTTTATGAAAGTTTCAGAATACCTCTCCATATGCAATGCAATATTTATCTATAAGCTTAGATACACATGTATACTATTGTTATGGCAGGAGTCACCAGATGGTGCCACTACACATAGTCTTACAAGGTGTTTCTTAGGCTATGTCTACACTATGAGTGATTCCCAGCTCCCATACACAAACTAGCTCTCACTCTCATCTGAAGTAGCATGCTAAAAATAGAAATATAGCCGAGGTAGCATGGGCTAGCTTCCACAAATACATACTCATGGGGTTCAGGTGGGTTTGTACTTTAGATGGCTAGGCTGTGCTTAGCTCTAGCACACCCCTAGGTCATAATATAGACATAGCTGTAGTGCACAAGCACTGTTCACTCTTTGAAGAAACTTATTATGATTTTATAATACAGCTTTTACTGGGGGGAGCTGTGGTTACCACAAAGGGAGTTTACCTTTGCCCTTAATCTCTCTAGAATCAATTCTGGAGGCAGAGTTGCTTCCTGGGATTTTTGTGACATAGCTATCATTGTTCTATAAGGATGTAGAGTATTGCTGCAGAGGCCGGAGGTCATCTTCCATTTTGGAAGGTGGGTCTTGGACTGGAGGTGGCAGTACAGAGTGTGGCTAGGTGAAGCTTACGGTAGGTTCTCAATGATGCATTATGTAATGTATAAATACAAATAATTTAGTAGTTACATATAAACTCTCCATTCCTTAATAAGAAAAACACATGAACCAGACATCAACATTTTGGCTGTGCTCCCTGAAAGAAGGAATTGCCTGTGTTTTGACCACCTCTGTTCAAGGAATTGTGTATGTTGTGTAAAACAAACAAGTTGCACTAAAAATATACCCAAACTCCATGTTACTAATTTCTCCTCCAACGGAAAGCAGACCTGTAAGGCACCAGCATCTGCTGACTTTCAACAGAGGATTGATATTACGGTATATTATTTTTGTCATAACAGTTCACAAACTTAGATGATTTTATATGGTAAGTTTTCTCTTCTCTAAGGTGTATTGTGACTAATATAGCCATGAACTTTTCAATTTCTTTACAAGCAGACACACAGTCATTCTTAGATTCAGTTTAGGGAATAAGGTCGTTAACTACAACTGTTCTGTTTTTTAAAATTGTATTTTAAACTTATTATTTCTCCTTGAGATAGAACCACATTCTCTAAAGTGTCCACTAACTCTGGGTTTCCATCTTTAGTCTTTCAGGGGTAGTGTAAGTTGCTGGCTATTCCCCAGCCCACAGAGGACCCTGCTACACCCAATGTCTCTTTCTATGCACAATTTTATTTTCTAAACATAGGCAAACAAACAAACAAACAAACAAAAAACAGTTCCTCAGCCCACACTGGGCTACAGCTCCCAAGTGATTTCCCCTTTTGCCTCTCTTAGTCCCTTCTGTTTCAGGATTCTTCCTTGCTCTTTTGGCTGAGCAGCACCTCACAAGGCTTTCACACACACACCACCCCCCAGATTCCCTCCCCCCGAGGACTCTGGCAACATCTCCTAGGAAATTTCCTGCTCTCCCTTCCTTATTGACAGTTTGGCTCTTCATAGCCCCACCCTCTTAAATGGCCAAACTGGGAGCACCCGTTCTAGCACAGGGGAGCTGAACCTGTTTAATTTAAAGGAGTCAGCCAACTTATGACAGTCTGATTTTCTGTGAAGCTAAGCAATTGTCATTGACTTCAACTACTCAGCACTTTGGAAAAATCAAACAGTAGGTGTCCAAAAAAGAATTAGTAGCCACTTTTGAAAATTTGGGTCTTCCTGTTGTTTTTAATTAGCTATAACAATTAGTACATTTGCTGTATCACACACCATTTTTTTAAAAAAGAAACAAATCAGGAAAGTAGATATTTTTGTTTTTCATGTGCCTGGGTATAGCTAGATAAGTTCATCCATCTTTGATAATTATTTTATGATAGCACATGATATCCAGTGGTTCTCAGCACATTTCATTTAGAATATTTAGTACAACTGTGAAGCTCTTGTGATAGCTGCATGTCAGAAGTTTTTGTGGCTGAATTTGATTCACCTGAAGGCAGGTCACAAATCTCAGTCACAGTTCAGTAGATCATCCAGATTTTATTGTTCGAGTCAGCCTTGTTTTATAGCTGGCTTCCAAAGCAGCATACCACCAGTGTGGGTTCAGATGAGAACAAACTAAGGAAACATGAAGGAAGGGAGTGAGGAGGCAGAGGGAATGAGCAGGCACCATGCTGCTAACATTCAATTTGTACTTACCTAAAAGTCCTGTGGTTCAGTTCTTGACATTGTCCCTTGTGAATACCAGCAAATTAAACAGTTATAACATTCATCTTTGTTCAGAAGAACAAAGAACAAAGAATGACCGTTTATTCTGAAGTTTAGTGTGTTGGCTATCTCCGCCATCACTTTAATCAAGGGACACACAAGGAATGTGCTAAATATGACTAGTAGGAGGCCGCAGATAACAAGACTCAATATTTTGCTTCAATTAAGAGAGTAAAAATAACAAACCATAGGCATCTCTTTGGCCTTTCCATATAAAAATATATGCCCCAAGTGTTAGTGAATATTAAACATGTCCTTGTCTAAAGTCTATCATACTCTAAACCAGAGGGATAACTTAGAAAACTGTGTGGAAAACTAACAAGATTTCAGATCTCAAAAAATGCATATACTTAGAGTGGTATGACATATAACCAGTCATTTGTACTATGTGACTTTCATAATACTTTTAATTCATAGGATGAAGGTTGAATTTCTAACAATATAGCAAGTTTCTAATACTTATATTCTCAAGGGGTATTGCAGTGTATTCATATGGTATGTAAGGGTATGATTTTTTTTTTTTTAGCCCATCTACTTATGGGGTTCTTAAATCTAAATGAGTCACACTGCCATCCTATACCTGGGGAGTGCTTCTTATTCCTATTGTATAATAAACACCACATAAATGGCTGGGAATATACGTGAGAGAGAACTGGGAGAGGATTATAAAGTATTTTTATGAACAACATTAACATAAATTATTGGCTAAAATTTTTCCTATTTTATTTCACAGAACAACTGCTCTTATACAGTAGTAATGGTTTCATCATACATTATTGTTTAGAGGAAAACAGTTTACACATGGTACCTGTAATATCTACAGTTTGTTTTGTCAGCTTTGCTACTGTTATTCAGTACCTGTCAGGTACACTAGTTAGGTGGTAAATTTATAGCATATACGATGGCTGTGTTTCCCAAACATATTCCTTTTGTAAAAGCCCATGAAATATAACAGCAATGAAGAACACCAGAACTCACATTTGTTTTTCTTGGGACAGCTAGTAAATCTTTCCCCACATTCTGACGCATCTTTCTATTGTACTATTTCTCTATGCAAGATCCTCCTTTATAATTATTATTAATTATGTCATGTAATGCGTACATAGTTTATTTTAGCTTCTGTTCGCAGCTGCCTGTAACCTTTCAGAACACTAAAATCCTATTTTCTGGGTTTTTCCTCTGTTCTAAATTTCATTTTGGAGTTTGGCATTTTATTTGTTCTTTCCAAGCCTTCCTACACCAGCCTTTCTTTTTGTTTTCTTTGTTTTTGTTTTTTACTCTTTCATTATATTCCTTATTTCAGTCTTTGACAAACTAGTTTGTTCTTGTTCTCTCAAGTGTAAACTTATTTTTCTCTTAATTTTTCCCCCTTTTCCTATGCACAAGCTATTAGCTGACATGTTTATTTTCCAGACCAGCTTTTTAAATTTGTTTTCCCTCCCTTCATTTATAAATGATGTAATATATTATTTATATACTATTTCCCAAGTGAGTCCTAAGCAGCATATTTGATAGTCCTCACACAAGCCATTCCATGAGAGAGGCATCTCTCAAGCAGCTGACACCAGTGAACCCAGATAGTTTTTTAACCTCTCCGAATTTTAAGGTCCAGCCAACAACTGCATGCATACTCCATCACTCAGGCTATGAAAGTGATGCAGTGTGCAAGTCCATTCGCTCACTTTTGCTGAGCTTGCATTGTTTTGCCCATTGTATATTCAGTCACAAGGTAGCCTGGAACAAAAAGCTGGCCATCAGAGAGAAATATGGTCTAACTTCAGTACTGTAGATGCACTCGATCAACATCAGCTCAGCATCAATAATTAGACAGGGGTCAAATAATAATGTTGGCATCCAAACAATCTAGTCAAACTTCAGTTGTCTTCACAGTCTTTTAGGCAGAATTCAATGTGTACATTGAAAATACTTCTGTATCTATGAAGTTAAATGTGAACAAGGGATTGGTGCCTTTTACATTATTAACAACAATGTCCTCTTACTATCCTTTTTTACATACTAGCTAAAGAACTACATTTACTTTGTATATGACGTGCTGTCCTTTAGAATCTAATTAAAACTTACTTTTTGGTCCTTAGGTAGAAAGATTACTCTGCTGAGATGAGCTCTTAATTAATGCACAGAGAGCCTGAAAGTCCCACCTCTCAACAGTGATGATTGACATTCAAGGATACATAAATTACACTAATTGAGCTTTGCATCAATACAGTCTTTCCACAGCCAACTCATCAGAGAAGGTAGGTGAGCAGACCAGCATAAAATGTTATTTCACTATGTTGTATGTTTTCCCAAGGGGGAAAAACTTTTCAAATTACTGAACATTTATTATCATGGGAGGCAGTTCTTCCCTTCAGTTTTAAGATGTAGCTTTTGCTTTTTATTATAAAAATCAGCATTTTTAATATAGCTATTTAAATGTTAATAACCACAAACTTCACAATTTACAAGCAGCAAAATCTTACAAGTAAATTATTATATGCAAAAATAACTTGGCAACATTTATTGATCCCAAATTGTGTTGCCTAGCAACACACAAACATTCCCTAAACAGGAGTTGTTTGGAATCAAAGCCAGATTTTATCATTCAGATATTTAGCTAATTCTTAGTGCACTAAGTCTTTGGCTCAAAAGATCCTGCAGAAATCCTGATGTACAATATATATTAATTGCATTTTCAAACAAATCTAAAGGTATTTTAAGGCTCTATTTTTTATGGTAAGTATATTATTTATTACTTTTACTCAGTAACTGCAACTTCTTGTCAATGGAGTAAGACTTAGACATGTTCTCAATACTGTGAATTTTGC
Source organism: Trachemys scripta elegans (assembly GCF_013100865.1). Classification (NCBI taxonomy): domain Eukaryota; kingdom Metazoa; phylum Chordata; order Testudines; family Emydidae; genus Trachemys; species Trachemys scripta. The sequence goes on from NC_048302.1 coordinate 76,708,896, forward strand.
ATTACTGTTTGAAGTGCTTGTCTGCATATTTTACAATAATATTAAAGTGATGTACAGTTTGTAAGAATGAACTGTCTGTTCTGTCTGTAGAAGGTCCTCTCTTAAGTTTTCACCAACAGTCTGATGTAGTGATTTTATGATATTTAGGTATACACTCACTCATTTATTTATAGGAACTGAAATGTAGGGACTTTTTGGTTATGTTTCTGAATTATACTTGTGTGACAGGGCTGGGCTTATCAGTGGTACCCCCTAAGAGTTAGTTCCTAGGTCACAACTCTTACTGGTCTCTAGCATCTCGTACTGCTGGTCACTATGGTGTGATGGCAATCTCTTTTTTAGTAGATAGAAACTTGGCCTTCCAGCCAGGTCACCACTGAAATCCATCCCTTTCTGGAGTAACAGAGTCCAACAAAGCAGAGAAGTACAATATTCCCCTGCCCAATTCCAGGCCCTTGAAGACCTCATACCTTTACTTCAGGACTTACATTGTCTATATCCCCCTGGGCTCTCCCTCTACTGGGTTCTGACCCAGGGTCCTAGAAGTGGCTATGATATCAAGCACCCAGGAATGCTCTGAGACTGCCACCTTGGCTGCTTCCTACCACTTACATTCCTTGTCTAGGGCATTGTTACAGTCTCACAAACAATCCAAGAAAAGATAGAACGAAGGGTTCTTTAATCATTAAGGAGAAGGTAGTTGCTGCTGTGAGGCCTAGGGTAGCTGTCACTTGCAGACCCATTTCCTGCAGTAAGGATTGCCGCGGTGCCCATACTTAGGATAGGGGCATGGACCTATCCCAAGAGCCCCTATCTGCTATTCCTTCTTTCTGAGCTGTCTGTCTCTCTTTTAAACTCCTCTTCCAGCTGGAACAGATTCTGCAGGTGCAGTGGGGCAGGGCCGCTTGGGCCCAGAACTTCTCCTTAACCTTTCCGTTGGCTCTTTTGGTCAGGTGCCCACACCTTTTCTTTTACCTGTGGGCTTGTTAACCCTTTACAGATAAAGCAAGCAGAGAACAGACACCAGGAGGAATTTTACAGCTAACTGGCTGTCTGGGTGTTCATAAACAGGGGCTACCCTCCCCCTTCAATTATCACATGCCTCCCAAATCACAGATGGTGCTGGCCAGCCTGGTTCAGGTCGGGTCCACACTGGCTGGGATTTCTTCCTGTAGGTTTAGGAAACAGAGTTAATAAGATTCATGCTCCTCTAATTTTACTAATAATTACATGAAGAACTAAACAGTACTTTTTACATTTCAAGGACTACATTGACTTAGAATGCAGAGACATTTTTACCTGGCTGATTCTGGGAAACCTTCCCGGGAGAGTGCATCAGCCACTTTGTTAGAGGCTCCTGAAATGTGTTGTATCTCAAAATCAAAGTCTTGAAGAGCTAAACTCCACCAAATAAGTTTTTTATTAGTCTTTTTGACTGTGTGAAGCCACTTTAGTGCAGCATGGTCAATCTGCAGGTGGAACCGCCGTCCCCAAATTTATGGGCCTTTCTATCTCGGTGTTGAGTTTATATACTCTATCACAGCTTGCCATTAATTTAAGACTATATTACAGTGCAAGCCAGTTAAAATGAAGTCATTGAACAAAATCCAGTGGGCTCATCTTTAGCTGATGTCCATTTAAAGAAAGAGGTACCAGTGAGCGCAGGGTGGATTCAGAGAAACCAGGGAGAACTGGGATATATCACAGAGATATTTGGCAGAGGAGAGAAATTGCAAATGGAGTGTGGAAGGTGCTGGAAGCAATCAAGGAGGAAAACTGAATCCCCCCCCCCCCCCCCCAAAAAAAAAAAAAGCCTACATAAAACTGTAGGCATGGCTCAAGTAACAACTCACTTTTTAATCTGTTTGATCTGGGAAACTGACTTTTGTCTAGTTTGTTTAAATTGTCTGGATAACTTCAGCCCATTTTAAAATGAGCTATTGTTTTTTCCTTGTTTTTAATTTTCATTTCACTCATAAAATCTGTTCCTTAGTGCCTTATGTTAAAGATGTCAGTGAAAATCTTGAGTCCTTGTAAGAAGATCAAATTTACATAAGTAAGAAATTGTCCAGTAATTTATTACTTTTACCTGTGGCCCTTTTGGTTTCTAATTATGGGTATGTGTCCATTTAGGGCTTGTAAAATGTTTAGACGTGCCTCAAAGGTATTATTTTAGGATTGTTAAAGAAGCCAAAAGAATATTTAATGACTGTGTGTGCCGTGTTTCAAACATAGAACAGTAACACTTCCTCAAAAACTTTCCAAATTGAAAAAGATTAACTGAAACCTGTGATTATCGATTGCCTAAGATTGTGTTACATCTGGATCAGGAAGAGATGCAATTGTTTGTGTTTAAATGAAAAGTGAATGCATTTGTGAAAGAAAAACTGAAGACTACCTGTGTATTGACAAGGCAATTACTTAACTCCAGCTGCTAATGGAGACTTTTGACACTTGTGCTTCAACTGACAAGCAGGTTATAAAGAGAAGGATCTTTGGGTATATATACACTCTTGCTAGGGAAGAGATGCTTCACAGAGATTCCGCACCATGGTCAAATTGCTAGAAACTAGATAGTTCTAAGATGTTGAACACTAGAGCCAATGGGCTGGATCTGGTCTGCCTGTTGTATTTACAAGACCCTTATGGCAGGTTAAGATATTTCATAATTTAAAATTTAATTAAAAAAACAGTGTAAGCTCTGTGGATATTTATGAAGATAACCTTCTAAATGGTGAATCGAGGCAATGCTATCTTACCAAATCTATACAGAGAGAGGCTGAAATTCCTAGAACAGTGTGAGGCATAATATTCATCCCAATATTGATGAAGCCTAAATGGCAACATTGACTCCTTCACTAATGATCATTTTAATAGAAACACCCATTTAAAAAGCGTTTCCATTTTAATGTTGTTGTAGCTGTGTTGATCCCAGGATATTAGAGAGACAAGGTGGGTGAGGTAATATCTTTTATTGGACCAAATTCTGTGAGTGAAAGAGACAAGCTTTCAAGGTTACATAGAGCTCTTTTTCATGTCTGGGAAAGGTGCTCAGAGTGTCACAGCTAAATTCAAGGTGGAACAGATAAGAAATTAACACATGCCACAAGAGACCATTCAAAGTGAAGTGGACAGTTAACACCTCTACTGTCATAGGACAAATAAGGGTAACAGATTGTTGTAATGAGTTGTAAATCCAGTGTCTCTGTTCAGTCCATGATTTTTGTTTCCTCGCAGAGTTAGGAATTTAAGTTCTCAGGCTCAACTTTTGAAGGTGTTGTGCAGATTTCCTTTGATGCTGAGGATTGATAGGTCAGATATGGAGTGATTGTTTTATGATACGGTGTTTTTGTCTTTTTTTCATTTTTACTGTGTAAGAGTATATGAGAGCATTGTGTTTGTCTTGTTTCACCCACATAGTTGCTATTGGGACAGTTAGTGCGCTGGATGAGATACACCATATGTTGGATAGGCGTGTGTAGGACCGCTGGATGATGAAAGATTTGTTGTGGGAGGTATTGATCATTGTAGTAGTGGAGATATGTCTGCAAGTTCTGCATCTTTTGTTATGGCAGGAGCTGGTGCTGCTCTGAATTGCTATGTCCTGGGCTTTGAGGAGCTTATTCCTGATGATGAGCTTGATGAGGTTGGGGAGGTCATCTGAAGGCCAGATGAGGGAGTTCAAGAAAAGATTTATTTTAGGATGTGGTCTTCATCAAGTACTGTAGGGCTGTAGTTGTTTAATGATATCCTATATGGGTTCCAGAGTGGGGTGATGGGTGACAAGTAAGGTTGTGCAGTCATAGAGTTTTTTCCCTTCTATTGAAGTAGGTTCTTTTGGGGTATTTGAGTGACCTGTTCTGTGATGTGATCTACTTCTCTGGTGGAGTGTCCTTGTTTGATAAAGATGGTATAAGTGTGTTAAGTAAGGTCCATACCCTGAGCATATTCTGTTGTATCTGAATGCTGCTGTAGATAATGGATTTCTTGGTGGGTTTGGGGTGGTTATGGATCTATAAAGGTTAGTGTGGGTTTCTTATATGTTTTTGTAGAGTTCCATTATTGAACTTGATCATGATGTCCAGGAAATTGATGTTGGTGTGGGAGAATTCTAGAGAGAGTGATGGTGGTTGTTAGATTTCCACCACAACTTCATGAGGGAGTTTAGGTCATCTATACAAAGGGTAAAAATATTGATGTTTTGCAGGTATATCATTAGTTTCATGGTGCATTTGTCCAGAAATTCTTCATGGAAATGGCCCATGAAGAGGCTGGCATACTGGGGACCATCATAGTATCCATGACTATTCACATTTTTGTCCAGGGGATTACTGAGAGGTTCGGTATAGGAAGAGTAGGGCAGGTGCTGGAAGGGGGCATCAACTTCTGCAACCTCTCCTTTTCCTCTAGACAGGGGGAGGGCATGGAGAGGCCTAAGATTCCTGTGCAAGATTGTTTGGTTGGAGAGAGATGGAGAAATCATAAATTGCTGCGAGGAGTATATTAGAATTCAAGTTCTCCACCCTCTCCCCAAGAAAAATTCTAGTCAGCTCTGCAGCTTGGGGAGATCACAGGTGGAACCAAAATTCAAAGTGAAGAGAAGAGCACACAGACAAAGAAAGATGGAGAGTAGAAAAGAAATGGGAAAAGGAGGATGAAAGGAAAGATGAATAAAGGGAAGAACTGGTGGAAGTCCTAAAAGTGTTCTGCATCATTTCTGTACTGCAGATGTACATTATCCTGAATGTAACAGTTAACTATGCTAAGTTAAGACTTATTCATATCTGAAGATCACTTTCATCTTCAATATCATTGCAAAGCTACCTTGGAAATCAGTGAGAATTTCAATGGGGAATTATAGTTAGTATGCATCCCTCATTGTGTTCCTCCAGGACCACACATCTTAATTAAAAATGCAGTTCTGCATGGAATGAGTTTAATGTACTTTGGTCTTCTCTATGGCATGAGTCCTTGGACAAAGTTAAACACCCTGCAATATTGTGTATCAAAGTTATAATTACTAGTGTAGCCAGGCTTTCCATAGCATTCATATGGGCATGTTAGTTTCATATTTTTACCGGTGTTACTTTGTACAGGTGCCAATAAAATATGCTCATTTGACAGCTTGAAATGGGCATCTGAACAAATGTTGGGAGCAGGTACTAACTTGGGTACTCAGAGGGAGCAAAAGATGATGAAACTGTCTGGTTTCAGGGTCAAAGGAATGGAGTCGGGCGGTGCTCTGCCTCCCCAAATAGTGCCAGAGGACGTTGAGATAGTTATTGGGAGTCCTGAGGGTGCTGAACACCGTGAAGGGTTTTGAAAGTTAACAGGCGCTGTTACAATCATATATAAATAGAAGGGGGGGGGCGTGGAACCTAAATATTTATTGAAATGTACTGATGATTTCCTGAGGGAGACAACAAAAGTGAAGCATTACTCTGAAATCAGAAGAATCTTAAATCTGACAAGCAAACCCTGAATTGAGAAGTATGCAGACTATCTGAAGATCTTACATAAACACTTTATTGATTACGCCTAGATGGATCCAATCAAATATAAAACACCTCTCCTCCCTAAGGTTGCCAGGCGTCCAGTTTTCTACCAGAACACCTGGTCAAAAAGGGATCCTGTCTGGGCCGCTAAAAGTCCGGTTGGCAACAGCAGGGCAGGCAGGTTCCATGTCCAGCTCTGTGCGGAAAGCAGCTAGCATGTCCCTCTGGCTCCTAGGGGGAGAGGTGGCCAAGGGACTCCACATGCTGCACTGGCTCCGCAGCTCCTATTGGCTGGGAACCATGAGCAATGGGAGCTGCGGGGGCAGCACCTGTGGGTGGGGGCAGCGTCTGGAGCCCCCTGGCCACTCCTCTGCCTGGGAGCCAGAGGGACATGCTGGCCGCTTCCCAGGAGACGCACAGAGCCCCCTCCCACACTCCGAACCCCTCTGCCCCACCCTCCAGCCTGGAGCCCTCTTCTGGGTTCTAAACTCCTCATCCCTGACCCCACCACAGAGCCCGCATCCCCAGCCCTCACCCCCTCCTGCACCACAACCCCCTACCCCAGAGTGGTGAAAGTGAGTGAGTGAGGGTGGGGCAGAGGGAGGGAGGGGGGATGGAGTGAGCAGGAGCGGGGTTTCAGAGAAGGGGTAGGGAAGGGGGGCAAGGATGTTTAGTTTTCTGTAATTCGAAAGTTGGCATCCCTATCCCTCCCCCAACAGCAAACCTATATGGGCTCCCCATAACAAATCAAAGGACTCGTGGCAATACAAGCTCCCTGCCTTGCCAATGTTACCTTCTGCACCCAGATCTCTCTTAACCTTCTTTTTGGTGGGCACTGATCATTGAATAAAAACTGTGTGTTTCTATGGCCCCACGCCCAGGGCATGGATCCACGGATCGTGCATTAATCTCCCCCTAGCTAGAAGTAGTATGGGTTTCAGGCTGGGAGCTGCATAAGGTTCCCAATAATTAAGTGGACGTTGTGAGGAGCATGAAGTTTTATGAATACAAAGAATAAATGGAAAGAAATTTGCAGTTTTAAACTGTTTGATGTAATTAACAAGAAATGTGCACCTCAGATGACCATAGAGAGCATTTGGTTACTCATCGTACCAAATTATTTAAAATATTAATACACCTCTACCCCAATATAACGTTGTCCTCGGGAACCAAAAAATCTTACCACGTTATAGGTGAAACCGCGTTATATCGAACTTGCTTTGATCTGCCGGAGTGTGCAGCCCGCCCCCCCGGAGCGCTGCTTTACCACGTTATATCCGAATTCGTGTTATATCAGGTCGCATTATATTGAGGTAGAGGTGTATATTAAGAGGATTCCTGGGACATTACAATATAATACCACTTTATCATGTGAAATGATCTAACTCTGTGCTCACATTTTTTGAGAGTTTGTGTATTTATAATCATCAAATGGCAATAGCTCACTATGTGCTTCATTAGACTCGGTATCTGTGGAAATATTTATTAGTGGGAAAATTAAGCATATGTTCATAATGTTGGCAGCTAACCCTGCTTCAAACTCAGATGTTCTTCTGTAGTTAAAATGTGTTTTATATTAATTCAACATCAGTATTTTGGCTGTAACATCAACTTTCAAAAAATATTGAGTGTCATCCCAGTTAAGGACAATTTTACTTCCCTTGCTTATGATAAGCAATTAAAGCATTAATATCAGATATTTCATTCTGAACAGTTACAATAATAAAGTACAATCAGCATAACATTATGAGCCTAGACTGGAACCATTAACATAACAGAATACCATTCAAGCTAATAAAATCTGCCCTTATTACATTCTCCACATCTGTACATACACTGCCAACACATGATCAAAGACTGCAGCTGTTTCAGTTATATCATAGTCACATCAGAGTAATTTTACAGGTACAGCAGTTACTATTGCAGGGACATCCTAGTCACCTTGCAGGCATATGTAGTACAGTTGAACCTCATTAAATTGCACCTTGATGTTTCATGAACCTGAAAGTTTGCTATGGTACATCTGTCGAGAACTATGAATGCAGTTTCAGTATTAATAAAGTTTTTTGTCTAATAATGCCTTTAATGGGTATCTTCTTTTAGACATTCAGTTGTTGGGGAAACTTAGTATTTCTAAGTCTTATGTAAATTTCTGGACTGTGATCTCCTAAAGGGAAGGCCCATTTTTTCCTATATGTTTGTCTAGCACCTAGCAGTTTTTAGGCATTGGGGAAATAGTAATTCATTAATTAGTTAGATTATGCTATAACTTAATTTAAGACCTATCCATCTCCTTTAAGTGAACTTTTTTGTATTATACCAGGTGGGTGAAATCCTGGCTCTACTGAAGTCAAAAAGAATTTTGTCATTGACTTCAACGGGGCTAGGATTTCAGCCAGTGTATGTTTACTAATAATCCAAATGGTTTGGCCAGTAATAATCAGTCAGCTTCTTTAGTATTACCAGGATCAGTATGAGAAATCACAGACAGAGAAAGAATGATATGCTTTCTCATTAAGCATTAAAAATTCTTCATGCGAGATATGTTTTAATAATTAGTTTGTGTTTTGCATAGAATAACTAACTTCCTTATTTCAATACAATTAAATCTTTACTCAGAATTCTTAGGACCAAAAATTTAAGGGGGCCTTAATACAAACTTCATTGTTGTTGATGCAGTTTTATACTCCTATTTAATTAGAAGCACAAATGCTATCATTTAGATGTCTAAGTAGTATACCACATTTGCAGGTGGGCAGAGGTCTAAATGTGAGCATTTGTGTCTATAATTAAATGCAGATGCAAATGGTGCAAAATGAAGACCATTTTTTAACAGGACATGTTATTAATATATCATAAAAATCATAGAAATGTAGAGCTCAAAGGGATCTTGAGAGATCATCAAGTCTGGTCCCCTGGACTCATGATCCCTGATAGGTGTTTTCCCAACTTGTTCTTAAAAACCTTAAGTGATACAACCTCCCTTTGAAGTGTATTCCAGTGCTTACCTATTTTTATAGTTGTTCGTAATATCTAACCTAAATGTCCCTTGCTACAGATTACTTTCTTGTCCTACTGCTATTGGACATGGAGAACGATTGATCACTATCCTTTTTATAACAACCGTTAACTTATTTGAAGACTATCGGGTCCCCCACAGTCTTCTTTGTTTCAAGATGAAATATGCCTGTTTCTTTTAACCTTTCTTCACGGATCAAGTTTTCTACACCTTTTATCATTTTTGCTGCTCCTCTCTTGACTCTCTCCAATTTGTCCACATCTTTTGTAAAGTGTGTTGCTCACAACCAGACACAGTACTCCAGCAGAGGCCTCATCAGTGACAACTAGTGTGGGACAATTACTTCCCATGTCTTACATATGACACTCCTCTTAATACAACCTGGGATAATAGACTTTTTTGCAGCTGCATCACATTGTTGGCTCATATTCAATTTGTGATCCATTGTAGCCCCCAGATCTTTATCAGCAGTCTTCCCATCTAGCCAGTTATTCCCTATTTTGTAGTTGTACATTAAATTTTTGTTTCCTACATGTAATATTTAGCACTTGTTTTTATTGAATTTCATCTTGCTGATTTCAGACCAATTCTCCAATTTGTCAAGGTTGTTTTGAATTCTAATCCTGTCTTCCAAAGTGCTTGCAAACCCTTTCTTCCCTTTTTTTGTTAATATTAATTGTGTTGAGTATCTGGTCTCCATTAACTTTTTTTTTTTAGAGAAGACTGAAGCAAAATACACATTGAACACCTCAGCTTTTTTCAAATTATCCATTATTAGCTCTCCTTCCCCACAAAGCAGTAGACCTCCATGTTTCTTTCACGTCTGTCTTGCTCGTAATGTATTTAATGAATGTCTTCTTATTGCCTGTTATGTCCCTTGCTAGGTGTAACTCATTTTGTGCCTTAGCCTTTCTGATTTTGTCCCTACATGTTTATGATATTCTTTTGTACTCATCCTTAGCAAACTGACCAGGTTTCCACTTTTTGTAGGATCCCTTTTTGATTTTCAGGTCATCAAAGAGCTCCTGTTGGAGTCATATTGGCCTTTTACTATTCTTCCTATCTCTCCTTTGCATCTGGATAGTTTGCTATTGTGCCTTTATTATTGTTGCTTTGAGAAACTGCCAGCTCTTCTGAATTCCTTTTTCCCTTCCATTTCCTTCCCATGGGACGTTACCTACCAGTTATCTGAGTTTATCCTGCTGCTCTCACTCCTTCCTTTCTTTAGAATCATGAAATCTATCATTTCAGGAGGATTTTCAACCAAATTGCTGTCAGCCTTCAGATTTGCTCCCAATCCTCCCTGATAAGTCTAAAATGGCTGCCCCACTTGTTACTTCTTCCACCTTCTGAAAAAAGAAATTGTCCCCAGCATATTCCAAGAACTCATTGTGTTTTGCTTCATTAGTTTTCCAACAGATGTCTGGGTAGTCAGTCTCCCATTACTACCAAGTCTTGTGTTTTGATTACTTCTATTATTATTTGTTCTAGAAATGCCTCATCTATCTTCTCCTCTTGATATGATGGTCTATCATAGACACCTACCATAAAGTTGCCCCTGAATTTTTCCCCCTTTTGTCTTCATCCAGAGACTTTCAGCAGATCTGCCTTCAACCTACTTCTGGACCTCTGAAAAACTGCATACATTCTTCATGTATAATGCAATCACTCCTCCCTTTTTTTCCTGGCTGTCCTTCCTGAACAAGCTGTGCCCCACTATATCTATATTCCAGTCATGAGATTTATCCTACCAACTCTCAGTGATCTCAATTAAGTTGAAATGTAGCTTATGTGCTAATACTTCCAGTTCTTCCTGTTTATTCTCCATACTACCCATTTGCATTTGTGAATACACAACTAAGATATTGAGCAGATGTTTCACTCTTGTTGCTTCTATTATAATTTTCTGTTTGCCCCCCAACTTCTAGCCCTCTCTTTAGGTCACCATTTTTAATACATATCCGTGGGCTTCTGTCACCCCTTTGAACCTAGTTTCAAGCCCTTCTCACTAGATTGGCAAGGAGATGTTCTTCCCCTTCTTGGTCAGGTGGATCCCATCTCTTCCCAGCAGTCCTCCTTCCTTAAACAGCATCCCATGGTCGAGGAAGTCAAAGCTCTTCCATTCACACCAACTCCACAACCACACACTCATCTCCAAGATTCATGTGTCCATACCTGGGCCCTCACCCCCAACTGGGAGGAGCCATGTTCCTATTTACTTTTCTGCTATGCACACTTCACACTTTACAGACAAAAGAAGTAAGCAGCAGCTCTGGCTTTGTTCAGACAATATGTAATGTGGGTATAAAAAGGAAGAATAGGTTGTAAAGGTAAAATATGTTGGGTTGGTTTATAATCTATTATGGTAATAGTCCAATTGCTTGTCATGTTGAGTAGCATTGTGCTTTAATTAAGCAATAAAACATGACAGGATGTGAAATACAATGTAATAATTCTTTTCTAGTGTATTGTTAGGCAGAGGCCAAAGGCCGAGTGCTGTTGAGTGCAGTAGGCATGAATTACTACTCTGTAATTTAAGCACTGCAATATTTTATTGCAATTATAAAATGTTTTTTTCCTTTAAAAAAATACTAAAAATATTTCAAAATTATCATTTTTACTATAAGTGCATTTCTGTCTCACTACAAACTACTTTTTCTTGAAAGAGTAGTTCCATAAGAAGAGATGAACTTTTAAAATATTTTCTTTATGTTTAGATGATGATTAGATTCTATTGTGGTGGTACTGTTTTAAGGAGCATTCCTGTAGGATGCAATTTTGTTACTACTTTTCCTAACAGAAGCTAAAGACAGGTAGCTCAGAGAAATTTAGATTTGAGCTTCGGTTAGCTCTTGTCTTTAACTGGGCAGAGCTAACTAATGATAAGCAGGTAAGTAATCCTATCAAGAGGGGAAGTCTGTCAGAAGCCTAGGATTTAGTGGAGGAAGTTTTTTTTTTATTACTACTGTTATTTTTTAAAATGTATTTACCTTTTAAATTGGTGAAGCATCCTGTTCCAATTACTTCCTATTGGCTTCCTTTCTGAAGGCCTCTCATTTGTAAAGTTCTTAACATTCATCTCAGATCACAAAAAAAGTTTAGTTATTTTAAAAAACTGCATTTTTTTTTCACAGTGTCTTTTCTAGCAGCGTTGATGTTGATGAAGAGAGAACTAAACTTTAGGAAAAGCTCCTACTGGCTCTATCTGCTACAGAGTCTTAAAGTCTGTAAAACTTCAAACAATGGGAATCAATTTGAAAAAGTTTTGAGCTAGTATATTTTCTGTTCTTTCATTAGGGTAATAATATGGTGAAACCTGATGTGGGTAACAAATACCAAGCAGGTAGTTTTGTTATATGCATTGTATATCACCATTTTGAAATCATGTCAGCCAATTGCAATTCTTCATTTTCCAAAGTTGTTTCATAATTTATCTTGCTGGGTGGAATGGTTTATGGGATTGGATGCCTTATTTAGGGTTTGTACATATGATTTCTTTCTTTGGAGGGAGAAGGAACATCATATAATGAAGATATGTTGATCTGTCTAAAAATATGTCTTAGTAATTGATAAGGGAGAACCAGTTGCATGATTGCAAATAAATGTACTTTCTCTAACATGATGTGCTGTAACACTGCATTGATGGGTAGGGTTTCCAACTTTCTAATCGCACAAAACTGAAAACCTTTGCCCCGCCCCCAACACACTCCATCCCCACCCCCATTGCTCACTCTCCCCTACCCTCACTCACGTGCTCATTTTCACTGGTCTGGCGTAGGGGGTTGTGCGGGAGGGGGTGAGGTTCTGGCTGGGAGTGTGAGCTCTGGGATGGGGCCAGAAATGAGAGGTTCAGGGTATGGTAGGGGCCTCCAGGCTGGGGCAAGGGTTGGGATGCAGGAGGGGGTGAGGAGCTCTGAGCTGGGGGTGTGGGCTCCAGGGTGGGGCTGGGTATGAGGGGTTTGGGGTACAGGAGGGGGCTCCAGGCCAGGGCCGAGGGTTTGGAGTGTGGGAGGGGGTTCTGAGCTGGGGCAGAGGGTTGGGCCGCGGGAGCAGTGTGGGGTGCAGGCTCCAGGAGGGAGTTTGGGTGCAGGAGGGGACTCAGGGCTGGGGCAGGGGGTTGGGGCATGGGAGGGGGTGCGAGGTGTAGGCTCTGGGCAGTGCTTACCTTGGGTGGCTCCCTGGAAGCGGTGACATGTCCATCAGCTCTGAGGCGGAGGCGCATCCAGGCGGCTCTGCATGGTATGCGCTGCCTCCACCCGCAGGCACCACCCCCGCAGCTCCCATTGGCAGCTGTTCTCAGCTAATGGGAGCTGCAGAATCAGCACTCAGAGGGGGGCAGTGCACAGAGCCCCCCAGCCACCCCTGTGCCTAGGAGCTGAGGGACATGTCGCTGCTTCCGGGGAGTCGCACGGAGCCAGGTAGGGAGCCTCCCTTAGCCCCACTGTGCTGCCGACCGGACTTTTAACAGCATGGTCAGCAGTGCTGACCGGAGCCGCCAAGGTCTCTTTGACTGGGTGGTCCGGTCGAAATCCGGACACCTGGCAACCCCATTGATGGGTGAATTTTCATTTTTAGCTTTACCCATGTGACTACCTTAATGTTAATGTTCCTGATAGATCAGGAAGGCCAAATGTGGACTAAGGAATTTTTTGTCTTTAATATGAGGGTGTGACCCTTGGAGGCTATGGGTCCCCTCATACAATACCATTAAGATCAAGCTGTAGCATTTCTTGTTGGGGCCTGCAGTTTTTGTGAATTCTACTTCAGTGTTAAAGCTGAGGATGGCTACAGTCTACTCCATTTTTATGCAAATTAGGTGTGATCCTCAGGCTGCTGACAAGATGCCAATGCAGCCCTTGATTGAGTAAAATGTGGGTGCCATTGAGTAAGGTTAGTGATGACTGCTATCCCCTGCTGACGTACTAAAATATCAGCTCATTGGTTTCCTTTCAACATTGTACCATTTACTACTACAGTTAACATTGTGTTACATTTTCTTCCATATTGATATATAGCTACAGTTATCATAATAGAAGAGCTCATTTAATGAGCAATCTCACAGTAGAGAAACACATTTCAGATCTCTAAACTTATCTCTAAACTTTTAATGTCTAAAGCTCCCTGCATACCTATCTACTGTTTGTCTCTTTGTCCTCTTACCCACTTCTGGAACTCTGAAACACATGAAACATATTAAGAAATTATGCAAATAGTCCCTAACTTTGCTGGACAAATAAAATAGTTTAGTAGAGAAAATATTTCAGGTCAAAGGGTAATAAAGTGCCAGGCATGCCCGCTTTGTTTCCAAAATAGAAATGTTTTTGAGATTTGATTAACAATGACATGTCATATGACAGAAGAAGAAAGAATAAAAATGATTTGGAAATAGAAACTAAAAATAGTAATGTGGTAATTTAATAACCTGACAGATTTTATTCCATCTGCTAGGAAGGGTTTGAAAGCCATTTCCTGCTGCCACTCACACCACAGAAACTTCAGAGTTCAGAGATGAAATCAAATACCTGATGTGAAAATCTCCTATTATGATTCATATCCAAAGATTCATATTGATATCCTTGTCTAGTAGATTCTTTGGGGTTATTTAAAATAGAAATAGCAGAATCCAAAAGTTTGGGAGTATTAACTATGTTATTTTGTTGATAATACAAGACATGGAAAAAGACCAGAAATATTTCTTGCTTGGCTATCTGCAAATGTCATCAAAATTCCCACAGGTAACTGAACAACCTAAGCTAGAAGGTATCCCAAAGGTGTGGGCCAGGTGTTCAGCTTGCAAAGAAATTATTCCACAATGACTACATGGTGTTGGATTAAGTTCTGCTTCATTGGCATCCAGAACCATTGCCAAAGACTGAAGAAGCAAGGAAAAAATATCCCATTAAATTATGAGGCAAAGTGATAAAAAGAGAGCAGTGAGAATATGTGCTGTGTCATCTTTAACTAATGGATCCCCCTCCCGGCCCATGATAATTCAAAAATTGGCATGTAGTGTGTTCTGCAGATGGATCAGCTGCAGCAGCCAAGATATAGCTGGCTAGTTAGCTAGCTAGTAATCAGATATTTTCAGATGATCTCACAATTGTTTCATAGAAACTAAATGTGAGTTATCCTCTATAGGCTTAGTAGTTGAGCCAGAGGCAGTACTCTCACTTTATCTGTCTCCACACCCCTCACCTCAGTGACAATATCAGATTCTGTGCCCTTTTCTTCAACTGTGTGGTAGAGTTGTGGGCTAAAATTAGACATGAACAAGTGATACCATCTGCCATAGGTACTGTAACTCTTTTTATCTAAGATAAAAGGCCTTTTAAGTTTGTTCTCTTCAGAGAAGAATATAGAGGGAATATTCAGTCCTTGTGTTTAGCATGATCACTGTGTTCTTTTTTTTTTTTAAGTTGGCAACAAAAGTGTATTGAAATGAAAACATTGCTTGTATGTATATTGTGTCTGAGCGTGTAAAGCCAAACTGGGTTCCTGTTAGCTAGTCCGTTAATGAAAAAAACAAACCCAAACTTACCCATGAATGCTTGCCACCACACTTTTTGCAAGTAATGAAGTAATTTTATCCACAGCACAGATAGAGCCAGGTATAGGCAGCTGTAGGACAAGCTTCCTCAAGCCACCCAGTTAAGATGTTTCAACCCCATTTTGGAGTTAGTATTTCAGGTAGTGGGAACATAGTTATGGTTCCATGACCATTTGGTTCTTGGCTCTGCTGATGCGATTGCCAAATATGATGCTAATTAATGCCACATCTGGTGGTGGTTTTGTGATTTGGACACCTACTAGGAACTTGAAAAAGGCCACCAATTTCTTTCACACAGATAGCCAAACAGTAATCACTACAGGTCTGAGCTAGATTAGTGACCTAAAGGTGAAAGTCTTTATATTCCATTATTAGTCCTCTGAGGCATCTACTCCATCAGGATATATTTATGTTTTTTTGCTTGACCCATCAAAACAGATATGATATTACACAATTTTAGATCAAATGAAATAGCACTAACACAAACTGGTGTTAGTGACTCTAAGATAAGAAGAAATCTTTCATTGAGCATAAAGATGAAGTTTCATACTAAGAACCTACAGGATTGGGTCACACTAGCTTTCTGGGGAAAGTAAATGGTGTTAAAACTAGAATTCTGTGAACAAAATTCAGTTCACAGTGGGCTAATAATTTTTTTATGTTGCAATCCATTGGTCTATGTTTGTTGGCCTTGGTTTTGAAAAGAAATACATCTTCAAACAAATCCATTTGCTTATGGGCAAGACATTGGTTTATCTAGGTTGTTTGGTATGTTAGAACAGGAAGTAGGACTACTGGCTGTAGAGAAAAATACTATGTGACTTGCCCCACGTCACCCATCCCGATGATTCAAACTTGAAATAGAACATGATCAGCAACCTTAAAAAGTACATTGTTCGCAAGCTCGAATGACTCTGATTTCCCCCCCCCCCCCCAATAAACCACACACTTTCATACAAAGCTTCTGTTGGATTATTATTGAATATAATTAAATCTTATTGAATTAAGTTCAAGTATTTTAAGAGTTCATTATTTTAAAAAGGCAAGTGTCCATGTACTATTGAGGGACTATGTGTGGTTCCATGGGGGAAGAGAACTACAGCCCTCCTGAAACTAGGAAAAGTGGTTAGACAAATGCACTCACGCTGTAACATCTCCAGAGAGCTACTGTAATCCATGCCTGTTTGGTGTGGCACTCTGTCACCCTCTAGTGGCACCTAGACCATCTAGAGAGTGATGAATCTGCTACAGTCTTGGCTAAGAGGCATATGACTTTTAGTTCATGCAGCCGAGGCTCACAGACTAAGATTTAGAGGTCCCAGGTTCAATCTGACCCACCGATGACAGGAGTCTGTCAGTGTTACACTACCACTACCCATGAGAGGCAATAACTGGGGAGCAAGAAACCTAGAGTAGGTGCCCTTGCTGGGGGGGATGAGGGGAGGGCTCAGGTGCAGTTACCTTGACTGTGACCTATATGGTGGCAGCTTATGTGGGAACTGTAACAGTGTGAATTGCATAAGTGTCAACAGCCATGAAAGCAAGTATGCTAGAAAGAAAAAGCAGAGAAGAGTCTCTATAGTCTTTTCAGGAAAGGAATCGCAAAAAAGAGACACCAAGGAAAATGAATTATGAACTTCTGAAGAAAAATTGGCTGATGGAGCTATGCAGAGAAAGGCAGCTCAAAACACAGGTAGTATATTTGCTGTCTGACTAAAAGAGGACTAATGGTCCTGGTCCTCAGGGAACTTCCAGCCCACTAGCAGAGGCTCCAATGGGCGAGGAAAATCTTGGAACCAACTCCCTGGAGAAAAACAGGGAAGAGGCTGACAAGCAGCAGCCATGTTCCATCCAGACCTGTACAGCACTGCAACAGGAGATGTGGACAGCTCAACGGCTTCAACAGGAGAAGCTGCAGCTGGAGAGGGATCAAGTGCATCTGGAAATCCAGTAGCTTGCAAACCAGAAGCAACAGTGTCAGTACAAGAAAGAAGAGAAGGAGTGCCAGCACAAGGAGGAGAAAGGCAAGGAGTGGCATAATCAGCTCAAGATGGAGAGACTGCAAGACTGGATCTGTGGTCCAGTAAATGGAGCCGGTACCGGGTACCACCCAGCTGGGTGGAAGAGACTCCAAATTATTTCATCACTTTAGGGAGGGGAATGACATGTATGAGTTTCTAAATTCTTTTAAAATGGGTGTGAATTGAATTGGGTTGGGCAGAAGGACATGGTATGGTATTTAGCTCCACTACTATTTGGGACAAAGGCTTTGGACATTTCCACCCTTATGAACATGGGGAACTATAAAGATTGTGAACGATATAAACAAGCTTTGTTGCAAAAGCTTAAACTGACCCCGAAACATATAGAAGAAGGTTTGGGAAAGTTTAAAAAAAAAAAAAAAGGGACATGACTAACACTGAGCGTTCAATTCAGATTAGTGCTTATGTAAATTAGTGGTTAATGAAGCCTACAAATTAATAGAACAGTTCTATAAACTTTGCCATCTCATCCTGAAATAATGGCTAACAGACAAAAGTCCTAGATATTGTATATAGCTGGGAATTTGTCAGACCAGTATGTGGATAGTCGTCCTGAGTTTGATAAAAAACATAATAGGGATGAAGGTCAGGAATGGGGACTAAGCTAGAGGTCAGGAATGGGGACTAACCGCACCCAAGGGGAAAGAAATCACCTCCGAGAAGCCCTGGGACAGGTGGAGGAAAGTGGCCATTGGTGTCGTTTTACCCAGGAATGTCCATGTCACCTACTGAGTCCCAATGCACTGCTGGAAAGACCAGCTGCTCCCCAATCTCCCAGAGTTAACTATATGACTGAGTCTCAAGAGTCACCCAGCCAGTCTGTCGACTGCATATGATGATCATGCTGAACCTACATGTCATGCTATGTCTGGCTGGTTGCAGATCCATCAGATCACCAATGGGAGAGGAAGATGGTAGTTAATGGGGAGACATTCACTGGATGGAGGGATACTGGGACTGCTAAGACTATAGTTAAACCCCATGTTGTGAAACCCCACTAAATGCTCCCTGGATGTGAGATTAGATAGATAGATTAGATTCTGTCTTATTATCTATCATCTATCTATCCATCATAATGCCACAATATAAATCCATGGTACCCCCACACCTTGAATACTGCATGCAGTGCTGGTCACCCCATTTAAAAAAAAAGATGTATTAGAATTGGAAAAAGTACAGAAAATAGCAACAAAAATGATTAGGGATATGGAGCAGCTTCCATATGAGGAGAGATTAAAAAGACTGGGACTATTAAACTTGGAAAAGAGACAACTGGGGATAAATGATAGAGCTCTATAAAATCATGCCTGGTGTTTAGAAAGAGAATAAGGAAGTATTATTTACCCTTCGCATAACACACAAACTGTGGTTACCCAATGAAATTAATAGGCATCAGGTTAAAAACAAACATAAGGAAACTACTTCTTGACACAATGCACAGCCAACTCATTGCCAGGGGATTTTGTGAAGGCCAAAAGAACTGAGTTTTAAAAATAATTAGATAATTTCATACAGGAAAGTTCCATCAATTGCTATTAGCCATGATCAGGGCCGCCGAGAGCGGGTTCGGGCCCTGGTGAAAAAATTTTTAGGGCCCTCCTGCAAGGGCGGACCGGCTAAACAGGGTCAACGAGAGGGGGAGAAGTCGGGGAAGCCGGGCCCCGGACCCCCTTCTGGACCTCCGGGCCCCGGTAATTTGTACCGGCTTCCCCCCTCTCATCGGCCCTGGCCATGATGGTCAGGCTTGCAACCCCATATACTGGGTATCTAAGCCTCTGACTACTAGAGGCTGGGACTGGACAACTGTAAATGGATCACTCAATGAACTGCCTTATTCTTGTTCACTTCCTCTGAAGCATCTTGCATTGGCTACTGTTAGTAGACTATTGGGATATTGGGCTAGATGGACCATTGGTCTGACCTGGTATGACTGTTCTTCTATTCTTATGAAGGTACAGGGGTACTGGTTGTAGGTGTATTGTCACATATTTCATATTCTTTGCATTTGGTAAATGATATTACGGCTTTGAAAGTAGAAGGGGTGAATCAGGCCTCCTCAGTTACTTCCAGACAGGCAAGAATGCAAAAATACAAATGAGATTGCTGACAAGGAGATGGGGGGCTGGATCTCCTCATCAGTATCCAGGAGCAATTGAGTAACATCTCCAGTCTATGCGGACAAATACCTGAGGAGAGAAGGGGTGACACCACCTCCCTCTTCAGGAGAGGGTCAAGACCTACTGACTTGAAGGGAAATTCTTCCCACCTTGTGGGTCCTAGACCCTGGGCTCCAGCCTGAGCCCAAGCATCTCCACCGTAATTCCATCTCCATCTCCACCCTTAGCCTGAGCCTTGTGAGCCTGAGTCAGCGGGCATGGGCCAGCCATGATTTTTAATTGAAGTGTAGACATACCCTGACGGCTTAATGATCTGTGAAAATGTAGAAGACCTTGAATCAGAGGGGAGAAGGAAGTCTTCTCATCTTGACTCAACGTGTGGGAAACAAAAGGCCACCCCAGTGGGGTGGGGGATCAATATTCTTCCATCTCCCCCAAAAGAAGCTGAGGTGTTAGGCCTTCAGGGTCCCCACTAGCTGACCTCAGTGAAGTGGGGCAGAGAAAGGAGTTTGGCTATGGCAAACACCTCTACTGTTAAAAGCAGTTCATGTCTGACAGCTGCTTCACAGGGAGGCAGCCCTAAAATATTTCTACCATTGGTCCAAAGAATGGCTTATAATATTTCCAGAGGGGTGAGGAACCTCAATCCATCATTGAGGCAGGTGACCCCTTGGGAAACAAAGGGACATCACACACACTAACCTCAGTCCATGTGGGAATGAAAGGACTAGATATGAAGCTTACACCCAAAGGTTTTGGGTAACAAGGGACATGTAAGAGCTCATTCCCAAAGATTCTAAAGAGAGAAATTATACAGGATGGTTGAAAATGAGACTCTATGGACTTTTGAAGGATGTATACTGGCTTGCTAATAGAATGTTTATTATGTGCTTAGTTGAAATATGAACTTATGAAAGGTAGTAGCAAAAATGCCATCCAGGGAATAAACCTGTACAGGAAGTAAGACAGTGGGTTCCCCTAACAAGCTGGTCCGCACCCTCGTTACACCCATTTTTTCAGGACAGAGCTGTGACAGATGTGACAATATCTGCAAAATTCTGGACAAACTTTATAGAATTAAGTTAAACCATTATTGAATTAAGTTCAAGTATTTTAGGAACTCAATGTATTAAAAATGAAAATGTTTATGTACTATTGAGGAACTGTATGTAGTTTTATGGAGGAGGGGGTCCACAGTCCTTGTGGAATGAAGAACAGTGAGGAGTGGCTAGGCAAATTAACTCAGGTTGTAACACCTCCAGAGAGCTACCATGACCTGGAGAGAGGCTCATACATACTGGGTACCTGGAGAATCCAGTTTGAATAGCAAACAAAGATTGGGTTTTTGGTTAAATAGTCTGAGCTAAAACTGAGTCAGGGCCTTCTTTCTGATCCACAAATGGGACAGGACATCTGATCCAGGGGCCCCAATACTTAGGGAAGGGTTGAAAGGACTTTGTCCTCTTGAAGCGCCATAAGACTGAGGACTAGTTCTGAGTGAAAGCTATTTTGAACTGGTGACCACAGGAAAAAACCCTGAGTGCTGTCTGAGGGACGAATAACCAACCTAAGGCCTTGTTGGCTTTAGAGGTGATCTCTGCTAACCTTGTTAGCATATATGTAGGTTCTTTTATTGTTTTTCATATGTTTTCTCTGTAATGCGTTTACCTTAAGAATAAAAGTGCTTGTTAGAAAGAACTATGTGGTAACTTATGACAGATGGCAATTACACTGCCATATCTGAGGCCAGAATAAAAGCAGGCCTACTTAGGCAGTCTGTCTTTTGCTGGGGGATATCACAGTATACTTAGGGGACTGTGCAACCTGGAAATACCCCAGTCAGAAGAAGTTTCTCTCTGTACAAAGAGAGGCGATGGCTGAGGAGCCTGGAGTCTAGAGTGTGTGCCCTTGCCGGACCATGGAGGGGGAAATACAGGTGCAGTTGCCTGGAACTGTGACAGTTTCATTTAACAGTTCAGAGACACACACAAAGTTCTAACAAATCAATGCTATTTGTGGATGAAGGTCAAACTTTTAAACTATGGTCAATTCTGAGTCCTTTTTTTAGTTCAAAGTAAACAGTTTCCACAGCTCCAGTGTCTAAAACAGTCTTACTTTTTATTTATTTTTTGTGTTAAAAATTGCTCATCAGAAGTCATATTTAAAAATAGAAATAAATAAAATAACACTGCGTGGAAGTGGTTGCTAGATATTCTTTTATTATGAGAAGAATTAAAAATCTGATTATACTCATGAAAGCCAGAATCTCTAGCCAGAGCTGGAAATCCCAGCGCAAAAGAAACCTCCAAGACAAGGTGATACTTTAACATATCTTATAGCACAGAAGAGATGCAAATTTTGGCCACAGTGTATCAATGATTTGAGGTTTTAAATTTGTTTAATTTAGTAACACTTTTCATTTCAGCTATAACTGTGCTTCAGAATCCTGGTCAGATCAACCCAGCTTTCTACCTTATAATGTAACACTTCTGGTGTATAGAACAAGAATTCTTTGTGGGTTAAAACTATACACTGTAAAACTATATGCTGTATCCTTCAAGGTGGCCTAAACAGCCAACAGGAGTAATAGGAATGATTAAACCCTGTCACATGGGGTTAGATTTAGTGCTTTCTTCCCACATGACAGGCTGTGACAGTCAAGCAGCACTGGAGCAGAACAAACGACAGTGGCAGTTTGCTGTGAGCAGTGCTACTGTCAGAACTGTTGTTATGAAGCTAAATGTTAGATATATCAACCAGTGAAGTTTAACTAGACCATGCAAATTTTGATGCCAGAAATTTTCTCTCAGATAAATAGTGACATGCACTAACTGCAGCGTGATCATGTTATACTGTGGTTGATTTAGCATCCACTCTTGTGCTGGCCATGAAAATAACTTGAGACACATACTACTGCTCTGTGTATGTACTACATTTACATGTTCCTGTTAAACCTGCCTTCTTTTGAAGAGAGCTGTCTGAAGCTAATGCCATTCTAATATAATTTGGGTGCAGCCTATCATTGCTGTGTAATTATTGTATGTGCTTGTCACTTTGGACAATTCCATGCAATCTGACAGGAAGTAAGTATGTCCCCTTCTGAAACTGTTATAGTCATTTTGCCATAAAATTGGAGCATATACTTTCATTCATGAATGGGGAGCTGTGTCTATGTGAAGCACTTCAAAATGGTGAACTATGAATTTTCACCAGTTTTCTGGAAAGGCAAAAAACAAAGCAAACACAACAACAAAAAGCCAACTCTACCTGAGTAAATTTCCAAGTTTTTACTATAATTGAGGAGAGAACATTTCCACCTTAATAAATGAATAAATAAATAAAAATTCAACAGTAATAGTCATTGAGAGACTGAAATGTTCAGTGAGTCATTCTGTCATGACTTCCTAGTTTTAAATGGTAGTTTCTGCATTCCAAATACAAAATAAAATCAATGCTGTGAAAGTCTGTGTAGTATGATTTAAAACTGTAGCAGCAAGACAGACTGGGAGGGGGTTCATAAGGAGAAGCTCCAAAGTGAAGTGGAGCGAGATATAGATAAGAACATAAGAATGGCCATACTGGGTCAGACCAAAGGTCCATCCAGCCCAGTATCCTGTCTACCAACAGGGGCCAATGCCAGGTGCCCCAGAGGGAGTGAACCTAACAGGTAATGATCAAGTGATCTCTCTCCTGTCGTCCATCACCACCCTCTGACAAACAGAGGCTAGGGACACCATTCCTTACCCGTCCTGGCTAATAGCCATTAATGGACTTAACCTCCATGAATGTATCCAGTTCTGTTTTGTAAACCCTGTTATAGACCTAGCCTTCACAACCTCCTCAGGCAAGGAGTTCCACAAGTTGACTGTGCACTGTGTGAAGAAGATCTTCCTTTTATTTGTTTTAAACCTGCTGCCCATTAATTTCATTTGGTGGCCCCTAGTTCTTATATTATGGGAACAAGTAAGTAACTTTTCCTTATTCACTTTCTCCACATCACTCATGATTTTATATACCTCTATCATATCCCCTCTTAGTCTCCTCTTTTCCAAGCTGAAAAGTCCTAGCCTCAAATGGGACCCGTTCCAAACCCCTAATGATTCCGCAAAAGAATAAATGGACACAAATCGGACATCAGGAATGGTAACATACACAAGCCAGTAAGTGAACACTTCAATCTCCCTGGTCATTCTATCACAGATTTAAAAGTCACTGTCATTGAACAAAAAAACTTCAGAAACAGACTTCAAAGAGAAACAGCAGAACTAAAATTCATTTGCAAATTCAACACCATTAATCTGGGCTTGAATAGGGATTGGGAGTGGCTGGCTCACTACAGAAGCAGCTTTTCCTCTCCTGGAATTGACACCTCCTCATCTATTATTGGGAGTGGACTACATCCACCCTGATTGAATTGGCCTTGTCAACACTGGTTCGCCACTTGTGAAGTAACTCCCTGCTCTCCATGTGTCTGTATATAATGCCTGCATCTGTAGCTTTCACTCTATGCATCCGAAGAAGTGAGGTTTTTACTCACGAAAGCTTATGCCCAAATAAATCTGTTAGTCTTTAAGGTGCCACCAGACTCTTTGTTGTTTTTGTAGATACAGACTAACACGGCTACCCCCTGATACTTGACCCTAATGATTTTAGTTGCCCTTTTCTAATGCCAGTATATCTTTTTTGAGATGAGGAGACCACATCTGTGCGCAGTATTCAAGATGTGGGTGTACCATGGATTTATATAAGGGCAATAAGATATTCTCCATCATATTCTCTAACCCCTTTTTAATGATTCCTAACATCCTGTTTGCTTTTTTGACTGCCACTGCACACTGTGTGGACATCTTCAGAGAGCTATCCACGATGACTCCAAGATCTTTTTCCTGATTAGTTGTAATTAAATTAGCCCCCATCATAGTATGTATGGTTGGGGTTATTTTTCCCAATGTGCATTACTTTACATTTATCCACATTAAATTTCATTTGCCATTTTGTTGCCCAATCACTTAGTTTTGTGAGATCTTTTTGAAGTTCTTCACAGTCTGCTTTGTCTTAACTATCTTGAGCAGTTTAGTATCATCTGCAAACTTTGCCATCTCTCTTTTTACCCCTTTATGCAGATCATTTATGAATAAGTTTAATAGGATTGGTCCTAGACTGACCCTTGGGGAACACCACTAATTACATCTCTCCATTTTGAAAATTTACCATTTATCCTACCCTTTGTTCCTTGTCTTTTAACCAGTTCTCAATCCATGAAAGGATCTTCCCTCTTTCCCATGACAACTTAATTTACGTAAGAGCCTTTGGTGAGGGACCTTGTCAAAGGCATTCTGGAAATCTAAGTACACTATGTCCACTGGATCCTCCTTGTCCACACGTTTGTTGACCCCTTCAAAGAACATTAATAGGTTAGTAAGACATGATTTTCCTTTACAGAAACCAGGACTTTTGCCCAACAATTTATGTTCTTCTGTCTGATAATTTTATTCTTTACGATTGTTTCAACTAATTTGCCCAGTACTGACATTAGACTTACCAGTCTGTAATTGCCAAGATCACCTGTAGAGCCCTTTTCAAATATTGGCGTTACATTAGCTATCTTCCAGTCATTGGGTACAGAAACTGATTTAAAGGACAGGTTACAAACCTTAGTTAACAGTTCCGCAATGTCACATTTGAGTTCTTTCAAAACTCTTGGGTGAATGCCATCTGGTCCCAGTGACTTGTTATTGTTAAGTTTATCAATTAATTCCAAAACCTCCTCTAGTGACACTTCAATCTGTGACAGTTCCTCAGATTTGTCATCTACAAAAGCTGGCTCAGGTTTGGGAATCTCCCTAACATCCTCAGCCGTGAAGACTGAAGCAAAGAATTCATTTAGTTTCTCCGCAATGACTTTATTGTCTTTAAGTGCTCCTTTTGTATCTCGATCTTCCAGGGGCCCCACTGGTTGTTTCGCAGGCTTCCTGCTTCCGATGTACTTAGAAAACATTTTGTTATTACCTTTTGAGTTTTTGGCTAGCTGTTCTTCAAACTCCTTTTTGGCTTTTCTTATTACATTTTTACACTTAATTTGACAGTATTTATGCTCCTTTCTATTTACCTCACTAGGATGTGACTTCCACTTTTTAAAAGATATTTTTTATCTCCCACTGGTTCTTTTACATGGTTGTTAAGCCACAGTGGCTCTTTTTACGGTGTTCTTTTAATTTGTAGTATACATTTAAGTTGGGCCTCTATTATGGTGTCTTTGAAAAGTGTCCATGCAGCTTGCAGGGATTTCACTCTAGTCACTGTACCTTTTAATTTCTGTTTAACTAACCCCCTCATTTTTGCATAGTTCCCCTTTCTGAAGTTAAATGCCATGGTGTTGGGCTGTTGAGGTGTTCTTCCCATCACAGGAATGTTAAGTTATTATATTATGGTCACTATTTCCAAGTGGTCCTGTTATAGTTACCTCTTGGACCAGATCCTGTGCTCCACTCGGGACTAAATTGAGAATTGCCTCTCCCCTTGTGGGTTCCTGTACCAGGTGCTCCAAGAAGCAGTTATTTAAAGTATCGAGAAATTTTGTCTCTGCGTTTCATCCTGAGGTGACGCGTTCCCAGTCAATATAGGGATAATTGAAATCCCCCACTATTACTGAGTTCTTAATTTTGATAGCCTCTCTCCCTCTCCCTTAGCATTTCATTGTCACTATCACTGTCCTGGTCAGGTGGTCGATAATAGATTCCTAATATTATAGTCTTATTAGAGCATGAAATTAGTATCCATAGAGATTCTATGGAACATGTGGATTCACTTAAGATTTTTACTTCATTTGATTCTACATTTTCTTTCACATATAGTGCCACTCCCCCTGCCCCCGCACAACCTGTTCTGTCCTTCCAATATATTTTATACCCCCAGAATGATTGTGTCCCATTGATTGTCTTTGATGCCTATTATATCAATATCCTCCTTTAACACGAGGTACTCTAGTTCATCCATCTTATTATTTAGACTTCTAGCATTTGTGTACAAGCACTTTAAAAATTTGTCACTCTTTATTTGTCTGCCCTTTTCTGATGTGTCGGATTCTTTTTTATATGAATGTTTCTTGTCTGATCTGGCCCCTACTTTATCCTCTTCCATCCTCTCCTCCTCACTAAAACCTAGAGAATCTCTAGCAATAGACTCTCCTCTAAGAGAAGTCTCTGTCTGATCCATGTGCTCCTCTGCAGCAGTCGGCTTTCCCCCATCTCTTAGTTTTAAAACTGCTGTGCAACCTTTTCAATGTTAAGTGCCAGCAGTCTGGCTCCACTCTGGTTTAGGTGGAGCCCATCCCTCCTGTATAGGCTCCCCCATCCCAAAAGTTTCCCCAGTTCCTAATAAATCTAAACCCCTCCTCTCTACACCATCATCTCATCCATGCATTGAGACTCTGAAGCTCTGCCTGCCTATCTGGCCCTGCGCGTGGAACTGGAAGCATTTCTGAGAATGCCACCATAGATGTCCTGCATTTCAGTCTCTTCCCTAGCAGTGTAAATTTGGCCTCCAGGATGTCTCTCCTATCCTTCCCTATGTCATTGGTACCTACATGTAATGCTGTCTTCCTTATTTTAATAAACGTCCTTGTTCAGAGCTAGAAGAGTGACTCTTTCTATGATTTGTTACTATTATCACATGGCCAAAGAAATTCTGAGGAAATTTAGGCTTGGGATCCTCAGGTCACTACTGTCAAGGCTCACTGCTGTCACAACTAGCAAGGAGATAAAATGGAAATATCTCTTTTGTGTATTGCTAGTTAAAGAAGTGTTGGTAGCAAAGCATTACAAGGTTGTATTGAATATTTCACTTATAGCAGGATTAAAACTTTCTCTTTCATATTCATTGTTTGAGTTTAATCTACAATATTAAAACAATTACTTTTCAGAGGATATTTTAATTTTCTATTACCTTTCTTAGAAATAATATTTACTAGCTTTCTCAGGGAAAAGAACAAGCAATCAGACAGTTCTGAAATGTTACCCCTAAAAGTCACACTTCATTTAATTCATTGATTCATTCTTGGTTCCCTGTAGCTGCATCATCACAGTTAACACAAATGTGAAACTTCATCCATACGTTCCACATCATCATGACCTCCCAAACATAGGCCATTTTTTGAATCAAAGTGAAAAAAGTCCCTTCTTTACCAATAATAGTTTATCTATGCCAAGAAACACTAATAGTTGTCTCATAATCTGCTGTGAACATCTTTTCTCTGATGTTGCCTCCTGGCCCTTCTATGCTTCCTCGTGACTCCCCAGTTCGTTTTCTCAATACACTCTTCTGATGTTGAGGAGTCAGCTTGACCAGAAAGGAGCCCTGCTCTCCAGCCCATATGTACCTCGGCTCCCCAGCCAGGCACCATTATCCCTTCACAGCTCTGCTACAGTTGTTAGGCTGTCTGCCCACTCTGGTTGTATGCCAAAAGTACAGAGAGCAGCCAAACCCACACTCTAGATTCCTAAATTACTATCTCCTCTTCCCCCTTTCTAAGAGATTACCCAGCTTCCCACAAACCTGATAAGATTTGCATGAAGAAACATTGATGTGGGATACTTCTGTCCATCCAGGCAGGGCTCCTCTCTGGTGAATCATCTGAGATTTGCCAGAAAGGGAGGCTAGCTCCATAGCTGACCTATAGGTTCTTCTTCAGGCAAGTCTCTCCCCATTGTCCTTTTCATACCTTTGTTGCTGTTGGGAATTGGGACGGGAAGATTTGCAGGCTGTCTCAGATCTGGTTGGGCACCCTCTGCTGTCCACCCCCTGGACTGCTGTGAGAAGTATCTAAGCCTCTGGGTCCCTGTATCCCTGGATATTTTAAGTCTCCAGGCCCTGAATGTAGTCCAGCCACTGCGCCAAACTACGGGTCCCTAGGCACACTTTCAGAGTGCAGATCTGCAATATAACACTCCCTTCAGAGAGGTGGAATCCACTGTCCCAAGGGTAAGTTTACAGTTTAACTTTCTCCAGATGCACAGAGTAATTGTGAAGCATTTAGCAGAGATACACTTTGCACAGAAGTCTGACACACTTATTCTTTTATTTATTCATAAAAAGTAGATGAGAATATGGATCATACAAAACTCTACATGTCTTTCCTTGCCTCGGTTTCCTCACCTCTCCAGGCTATTCTTTGGGGTGGAATCAGAGTCCATAGAATTGTTCCATTCCAGTGCATGGTTTGTATGCTGGAACATGGAACCTTCTTCCCCTAAGTTCAACTTGTTTCCTTTGCTCTTGACTAGTCTGACCTCTTCTCTTCTTCCACACTTCAGTTTATACACCTCCCTTTCAATACCTGGCTTCCTTTGTTCTGTTGTTTGGTTACTTTCCACTCCCTTCAGCTTCTCCCTGCTGGGCAAACCCACTTAGAATGTATGCTGTCCATTCAAAGCACATCATTACTACCAAGTATTTCCCATTGTCTCTGGTCTAGGAAAGACATGTTTTCAGGATAGTAGGACATGGTGGATACCAACTGTGATACAATTTCATAACACAAACCAGAATTTGTAAATTTTACAGACCAATCTCCAAGGCATCACACAGGCAAAGTTGCTTGCGAATCTATACAGGAGTCATCTTCTCCATCTGGTGCACATTTACCAGAGAAAGAGTTATGTCAGACTGGAATGCCCACTGGTGAACTATGTCAGTTCTGTGGAAGACTTGGGGAAGTGGGTCATGAAATAAGAGGAAGACATGGTTTGAGCCAGGGAGTATGCGGGTGAGAGGCTCCCACCTGGCCCCCTCATTCAAGGTTTGTATTTCTTCTCCACTTACATATCCTGCCATCCTGTCACAGCTGAAAGGAATGGCCAATGGGTGTCAGACTCTGATGATAGTGCTAATATCTCTATAGAGGGGCCCACAGGAGGTTTTGTCAGATGGAAAAGTTGTCTCAAAAATCAGACTCAGACATATCACCTTAACTCCAGCCTCAGTGAGATTAATCTATCTAGATATACATATACAAACATACACACAATACAAGTCTATAATGTGTAATTTCTTCCTACAAAATTCTGAGATCAGAGTTAAGGTTTGATATTTGAGTGTGATGGTGAGAAATTAATTGTGAGCATTATGGGTGATTGTATGAAAGAATTGAAAGGGAGTTGTAATTGGGTTTCTAAAGTTTGTGTGTGCATGAATATATATTAATATACACCTAAGGCCAAATGGTGGTCTGGATACTAATGTTCTCTGAACTGGTAATTCCCTTGATTTTTCAGTGATTGCATTAATAGGAAATGCTATTGAGCAGTGTTACCTGTCAATTGCTGAATTATTTTCTATGGGATAAAAGAATCATCTTGTATGTGAAGGCCAACCTGAAGTATTTTCATGTGGTAGTATTATCTCCTTTAACAAGCTGCTGCTTTAGAGCAGAATGGCTGGAACAAATGACATGCATATCAACATGAAATGGTTTCTAATTAGTAAAATTAAGTTAATAAAAGTGACAACAGTTGAGCACAAAGAGTAATCACATATAGAGAGCTGCTGAGCAATTTGTGTAAAATAAGTCATTAAATGTGTGATTTAGAAGTTCCATCTTCCTTATCCGCAGCACAGAAGGCAAACACAAAATATTCCATTTTACTGTTATGAAGGAAAATATATTTTTAAAAAGGGCAGTAAATTAGGTTGTGCTGGAAGCATCTCTTTTCTTGCTTCCATCACTGCCATCTCCCACTGTTTTCTTTGATATATGATTTGCAGGGTACTATTATTATTTATGTGTTCTGCAATTACTATGAATGACACCTCCCCTTTCCCAGCCCTAAGCCACAAATCTGAAATGAATAAATGCTGTTTTTTGTGACAGTTCTGCCTTTTGTCTGTGGAACAATGACAAACTGACAGCCAGTTGCCATTTCAACTACTGCTTCCCAGCTCAGTTTCTGAGTATTTTACAGAATGTGACAATAGACAGATTTGAATAAAAGGAAAAGTGAGAATCTGTTACATTTGTTTAGCATGCCGTGACACTATCGTCAGATGTGTATTGAGTAAACAAGCAGAACACATTACATCAACATGATCACTTTTAGACTTGTACACTATTGGGCTGGGTGCAGCAGCAGTATTAAAACAAACAAAAACCATGAGCTGCTTAGCATGAATCATTTTGTGGTATTCATTTGTAAAATCAAAGTGACTGAAAATAAAGTTAGGTGGGAGTGATAAGGGGAGCAATTTGAATTATTTGTGAATTCTAGGAAGATTTTTATTCACCCAGTCTGGGAACCCTTTAGCTGAACTAAGGCAGTGCAGAATGACTTGAAATGTATGAATTTTTATGAAAATACTTAAAGTGTCCAAAGGGCCTGCGGCTGATTAGCTTTTTAAACTATATTAGGATGATATGTTTACTGGATGATTGTACGTTGCAGAATACAATTGATTGATAAATAAACCAGTCATTATAACTGGTCTATGCCCTGATTTCCGGCTAAGAGCAAGCTTGTACATATTTGACTGCCTACCTATCCGTCCGATATCATTTGTTACTGAGAATGATAAGAAACCCTTGACTAAATCTGGTCTCAAAGAGGAATAATATAAAAATCCTTTGCAGTCAAAACATGCAGTTTACATCTTTGTGTGTGTGTGTGTGTGTGTGTGTGTGTGTGTGTGTGTGTGTGTACCTATAACACATTCACTAACTACAATACTTTAACTCTTTTATATACATGTATATGTATTCTACATTAAAAGCCTAAACACAACACAATGATAAATAGATAGGTAGACAGACTGACAGATATATTGTAGTGTTTGGGCTATTGATGTAGAATACTGTAGTGTTTTTAATAAGGGGTGAGTATTGTCTAGTGTTTTAACTGCATCTATATTACTGGCAAAAGTAATCCTTAACATGTGATTCAAATAATTTGTTTATATTATATACAATAGATATTTTTTAAAGTTGTTCTTTATTTAAAGTATTTTTAAATAATTGACATTAGATTTAGTATTCATATTTTTGTTTGAGAGGCAGTGCAGGCAGGCAAAAATATGAGCTAGCTGAAGATCTAAATGAGGGCTGCCAACTAAGTCCATTTCTAAGTTAAAAAAAAAAACAATTTAGGCTTATGATTTGCAACCTTTTCACCTCCTATCATCCCATATGTTGCAAATTAGGAATACATTTCTTATGTGTATGTCAAAAGAGAAATTTGCTTTCTACTCTTCCAGTCTTTTTACTCTCCTCACTTATTTCCATTTTTCTCCTTTCCACTTCCTTTTGTTTTCTTGTTTGTAACCATTTTGTTTCTTGTAATACACTCCCCGGTTTGTCTGGAATATTGCCGCAGCTACAAAGACACAAGAACCAAAACTCTCCCTTCTGTTTCATGCCTGTTTACAAAGGTTTTTTTTATATATAATATATATAATTACAAGCTTAAAATAGGAAGCAGGATAGTCTCTAAATGATTGGTGCCCAGTCCTTGCAGCAGAGCCATGTCACTGTTCTTCCAGGATTGCTAGCTTTATAATGAATTCAAAACAAAAATACTATATTGAAATTGCAAAATGAAGCACTCTGAAGTCAGGAAATGTATATTACTGTATATTTCAGTGCATCCATTAATAACTGGTATGAAATGAGAGGGGGGGTCCTCCAGTGTTCTAGCAAGGCTCAATACTCTTGTATGCCTGAAGAAACTGTTGCTGTGGCACTTTCTTGGAGTATAGAATATATTTTAAACCTTATTTTTGTAGACATATGATAAAATATTCTAGAACGTAGTGCTGCAGGGGAAGCACAAAGACAGTGGCTTAAGTGATGGGGGGGGGATTTGGCCTGGGTCACCCAGGGGTAGGAAACTGAGGTTGGGGAAATGGTTTGTTGCAAGTAAGAGTTCCCCATTAACTTCCAGCTGGTGAAAGATCAGGTCCTAACTCACCAGAAACTGTATTGCTAGACTTAAAATTCCTCATAAAAACAGAAACAGTTGACTGGATATTTCAGGTGATCCCTAGACTATGGATTCCTAGATTTGGCCAGAATGTGCTATTCCTCATCAGTAGAGCAATATCAATGTTAATAAAACCATTCAGAACATCATGATTAGTTGATCTTTCAAGTCAATTCTTCACAGCTGCATATTGGCTTTTTTTTTAAACTCATTATTATTCTTCCAGTATATTATGATTGTCATAATTCTTGATGGCTAAAACAAATAAAGAAAAATGTAGTTTGCATAGTGGCAATGGATTGTCTCTCAAACCCTTCATAGAAAGCATGTAGCAAGTTTTGGTTGTGACATTTAAGAATGAGATTTACCATAAACACATGTTCAACATTTAGTAGGCTATTTATTGTCATGTGTGCACAGTGATTGATAAGCATGAATAATAATGTCGGCACTGCATATGCAATCAATCACATGCTGATTTAACATAGAGATGAGGCCTCTTGTTTGTTGGGAACTTCTGTCATAGAATCATAGATAACAAGTCATCAATAATAAGGTCTCCAGCAAAGAAGTAGTTGAGCCTACAATATAAAATGGCTGAATTTAAGCAGCTTTTATCCAGAAATATAACTGTGAATTACAGTTATCAATTTTTAGACCCCTAACATGGTTTTATGATATAACCTATGTCGATTTGATAGTTTTACATGGTTGTAAAAATTTACAGTTTTTAGTGTTCTGATTACCTTTGCTATTTCTTAAACAATGATGTTTTAAACTTTCAGCCTTCTATGCAGTAGAAACCTTTCTCACACTTGCAGAATGATCTGTTCATGGAAATTTAGTCATCCAGCAGAATAAACACTTCAGTGGGATCCATGTTCCAAGATGAGAAAGAGGGTTGAGACTTCTTTATAATAGGGGACTGTGCCTATCTCACTTGACCCCAGTAACCTGCTTCTCAGTCTGATTCAGCACAGACCCAAACTATGATCAGCACCAAACCTATTTTAATTTTCCCCCAGATTAATCCATTGCAGAGCTGGATAGCACAGGTGTAATGAATGAATCCTCTGCAGAGCATCCATGTTATATTTCTACAGTAGGCATATACATTAAGTAGGGAAAGCTGTATTGACATTCTAGACTGGGTATTCTGGTCTAAGAGACAACCTTTAATTCTCTCACATGATCTCTTGGCTGCCTAATGCATGTCCATTGGTAAGATTAGTATTGCGCCCATACATGAAATGCTTCTTCAATATGAATACATAAAAATAGGTTCCAATTTCTCCTTCTTAAACCCCCCTGGAACTGGAAGAGACTAGCAATTTGAAATATCTAGCCGTGTTATATAGAAAGCATATGGATTTTACAAAGCTTGACCTATATTTATGAATGCTGCCATATTTGGAGGTCAGTGAAGTATTCCAAACTGGTTTTCACTACCTAGAATTAGTAAATAATGGTAAATTATATTGGTATTGGTAAATAATGATGAGGAAAGGGCCATCATACAGAGTGATCTGGATTGCCTGTTAAACAGGGCCCATTCAAACAAAATTGTGTTTTAATACAGCAAAATGTAAATTGATACAGCTAGGAACAAGGAATGCAGGATATACCTACAGAATTGGGGACTGTATCCTGGAAAATAGTGACAATGAAAAGGATTTAGGGGTCATAGTCGATATGGTGATGAGCTCCCAATGTAATGGTGTGGCAAAAAAGGCTAATTTTGTGATCTTTGGATGTATAAATAGGGAACTAAGGAGGTGAAGTAGGGAGGTAGTTTTACCTCTCTAGGTGACACTGGTAAGAATAATACTGGAATATTGCATGTAGTTCTGGGGCCCACATTTTGAAAAATTAGAGAGGGTACAGAAAAGAGCCAAAATTGATTTGAGGACTAGAAAAGAGCTCAGTCTGTTTAGCTTATGAAGAAGATGATTGAGAGGTGATCTGATTACATGACTTCTTCATGAGGAGAAAATACTGGCTACTAAAGGGTTCTTTAGTTTCCAGTTATTGATTCTTGTAATTCCTTTCTCCACTAGAATTAAAGTCAGATAAATTCAAATTGGAAATAGGGTATACATTTCTAACAGTGAGAGTGATTAACCGTTGGAACAAACTACCAGGGGAATTGGTGGATTCTCAATCTCTGTACATCTTCAGCTCAAGACTACGTGCCTTTCTGAAAGATACGCTTTAGCCAAACAGATATGCTTTAATCAAACACAAGTTACTGTTTGAAATTTAAGCATTTGAAATTTAAGGGCTTGTGATAGAAAGGTCAGATTAGATCAGCAGTTCTCTAACTGTGGGTTGGGACCCCAAAGTGGGGTCACCAGGGCTGCCTTAGACTTGCTAGGGCCAGGGGCTGAAGCCTGAGTCCCACTGCCCGGGGCCGAAGCCTAACGGCTTCAGCCCCAGCCGGCGGGGCTCAGGTTACAGGCCTACTGCTTGGGGCTGAAGCCCTTGTGCTTCAGCTTTAGCGCCCCCACCTGGGGCAGTGGGGTTCGGACAGGATCAGGCTTCAGTCCCAATTCCCAGGGTCATGTAGTAATTTTTGTTGTCAAAAGGGGGTCATGGTGCAATGAAGTTTGAGAACTCCTGTGTTAGATGATCTAATGGTACCTTCTGGCATTAAACTCTATGAATTCATGAACCTCTGGTTTTGATGGGCAGCTTGTGGAACACTGCAAGTACCATTTCTTTGATTTTTCAGTGCTATGTCAGTGCCACTTGGCTCTTTACACTTATTTTGGGACCTTTGCTTCTAAACCGAGCACAAGCACTGGCAGAAAGGCAAATAGACAATTTCTCATACCTGTGGCTGCCAAAGAGACAGGTTTTGTCTCAGCGGTTGCTTGGGTAACATGTTCAGACCTCCTGTTAGGTCAAAATATATGTTACATGAGAGTACAGTCAACAGCCACTCTGTTTAGAGAGACAGTCCCGTGGCAAAGGTCAGTCACTAAGTAGTCAAGATGACAGAGCTTAACACATACATTGTACTCTTGCCCGAAGGAATAGACAACATCCAAAGGTGCAGGACACTAGCTGTTCAGTATCAGCTTCCACTTGCCCTTTCACATTGGGTGGAGGGAGGAAAGAAACCTTACATGTATTTTTTAACCTGAAAAAAATCCCTTGTTTTCTAGACTGTAGAGCGAGACACAATATTCAGGCATCTGGCTCTCAGTCAGGTAGGAGTACCATCTAGGGGTAGGTGATGGGGTGGTTGCCTGGGAAGCCTCATTTAAAGGGGCACTGCTTAAAGAATCTTGACCTGGGTCCCACTCCTTTAAAGGGTTTCCAGCAGCTTGCTAAAGGGTCCAGGCTGCATGCAGTAGAGCATGCAGCTTAACTGCCCTTTCATAGGTTAAAGAGAAATAGGTAGAGGACTAGGTAAATTTCTGATTGGCATTCAGGCCAGCACTATAGTGGCCATAGCAGAAATTAATTTGAACCATTCATTATGATTATCATAGCACGGAGCCTAGAAATGTCATTTAACCGGTAGATGGGAAGAAACAAGAAATATGTGTAGCCTAATGCAGAGAAGGCAGTTTTGAAATTTTCACGTCAGTTCTAAGTCCCATTTTCAAACAGAACTCTGACTTTCAGTGAAACTTAGGCTCCTAAGTGCCTAATCACTTCTGAAATTGGCTGCTTTTGAAAATTTTACTCTTGATGCTTTAAATCTCATATAAACTTCAATGCAAAACAAACAAACAAACAACAACATGTTTGTCAGAGGGTGGAGATTGATGGCAGGAGAGAGATCATTTGATCATTACCTGTTAGGTTCACTCCCTCTGGGGCACCTGGCATTGGTCACTGTTGGTAGACAGGATACTGGACTGGATGGACCTTTGGTCTGACCCAGTATGGCCGTCCTTATGTTCTTATGTTAACATCCACACACAGCACACTGGAGACTGCAGTGTTCAATATTGCTCTTGAAATGAACCTTTCAAAAAGTCCTTACACTGGAAATTTTGAATATCTGGGTTGGTAAATAAGCATGATTTCACAAAATTATTAAAAACTGAAAGCAATATTTAATTTGAATTTTGTGTGTTATATGGAACCTCTCAACACTCGGCCACTGCTTCAAATAGAACCTTAAGGGAGGATGGAGTAGTAGCTAAGTGTGGGTGAAGCACACCTCTTAAAGATGTTGGAGTTACTAGTCCACTGTGCACTTCCTCAGAGTCCGAAAGGAATTCTGCCCACCTCCTCCATGGTTTCAGCACCATGAACACATTAAGCCCATTTTTCTGTCTCACTGCTGGCTTTTAGCTCATTTCCAATGTCAGTTTAAGGCCTGGTCCTAATCTTCAAAGAAGTTAATGG
The DNA here is from genome assembly GCF_013100865.1 of Trachemys scripta elegans. NCBI lineage: Eukaryota > Metazoa > Chordata > Testudines > Emydidae > Trachemys > Trachemys scripta. The sequence goes on from NC_048302.1 coordinate 76,745,446, forward strand.
CTCAAGCCCCAGCTACATTAAAGACCATATTTTGATCTATGAACCACAAAGACCATTGCATTTCTCTGGGACAATGCAGATCACAAAGACCAGGATGAAGCACTTGAGAGTTGGGACAAAGCATTCTGGGTTAAGGAGATCTGGCTATGGAATGAACTTTCACAGCAGATTAGGCAAATCCAGAGTCCGGCAGTCTTTAAAAAATGCTGCAAAACCTTCCTGTCACAGGATGGGCTGACCTTTGTAGGGAGTTGGGCTTAGTCCCACTTGTTTCTAGCTATCTGGCCTCAGGTAAGGAATTTGGGCGTCAGCCAGCGGGTGGATTAGGTTACCAAGATTACCTGACATCAGCCCAGGAGTGAGATATACTGTAAAAGAGGGAGCCTGCTTCATCAGTGAGAAGAAAGAGAACCTGCAGGGAGGTTCTTACAAAGAATCCCGAGGGGCGAGCCAGGATCAGAGAGTACCAGGGAATGGACAGCCCATACCAGTCAGGGAGAAAGGCCTTGGGAACTACCTGCAGTGAGGGGCAGAAATCTTAAAAGAAGAGGCTTGGGGAGATACCAGGCAGCAGAACCTGGGTTTTTGGGAAACAACCATTGTGTCCAGCAAGAGTCTGAAGAAGCTATGGAGAGGTTGAAGATTTGTTTTGGTTTGTTGATATTTGAACTATAGTATTGATTTCCTTTTCAGGGACTGGTTTATTATTTACTCACATGAGAGAGTTATTGGGAAGCCTAGGAATGGAAAACTGAGGCAACAACAGGTTCTGATGCTAGATCAGCTAAGACCTTGCTCCTTTTTTTCTTTAACAAAGCCTTTCTAGCATTCATAGCCAGAATGACTTTTAGAACATCATCTCCCCAGCCAAGATATAAAATAAAAAAAAGAAAATTTTAAACAACTAAGGAAATAAAACAAGACTTGAAACTACCCAACAAACAAGATCTAAAGAATTTTTACATCCTAAAACATGAGAAAAGTGAGGGACTTCATGGAATCTATTACAGATTGTTTCAGAGTAGTAGCTGTGTTAGTCTGTATCCGCAAAAAGAACAGGAGTACTTGTGGAACTCATGCATGCATCCGATGAAGTGGGCTGTAGCTCACGAAAGCTTATGCTCAAATAAATTTGTTAGCCTCTAAGGTGCCACAAGTACTCCCATTCTTATTACAGATTGTGTTATTGCTACTCAGTTTTACATTGAAGTCACTCAGTCACTCAGTGATGCTTGAGCTTTACCTACCCACTAGATATATGGAGGACTTTAAGGCCTGATTTTGAGACTGTATCAAGCATACATTGCTCACATTGACTTCAGCTAGAGTGTGGGTGCTCAGCACCTCTGAAAATTAGTCCCTTAACCATCCCGGTTGTCAGTGCTGTGCTTTCCCTGACCCTAACATCACTAGTGAAGGGGGATGGATTAGATACTAGATCTGGTCTGAAATTTCACACAATAGCTTTTTGTCAATATGCTGATTTATTGAAAATAAAAGGTCTCAGGGAAATGTTTCAGTTTTGACAAACTTCTGCAGAAACATTGGCAGAGGTCTTGGAAGCAGTGTTTTGTCTGAAGCCTGCCTGGTTTCCTGCCAGCTTGACTGGCAGGTGCTGGAAAGGCTGTGCATCCAGGGTATGCAACTTAGGGGCAGCCCTGTCATGCTGACTACCTCAGAGCTGAGGATCCCAGGACTTCCAGGCTCTTTGCTGCAAAGCCTCTAGCAGGGCATCTTAGGGCCTGGACTCCCTATTTCGCAAAAGGACCCTGTCAGCTCTGGAAGTCCAGCTTAAGTTGGGCTCTTAGGGCTTCTGGGCTTCCTGCTCCACAGTACAGGACTCTGCAGTCTGACCCCCAACTTGGGGACAGCCCAGGGATTCTCCCAGAGACCAGGGCAGCCTGGAGAGTCTCCCCTTTGCTTCAGAAAAATTGAACCAAGATGTTTGTTTTTCTAAAATAAAAACTTCTCGGAATGTCTGTTCCACTGGAAATTCCAAAATTTCTAGTTTTCCTTATGTATCAGAATGAAAACTTTTTCAAAATGTTGGAATTTCCTGCAGAACAGAAATTCTGAATTTTGACCAGTTCCTCGAGATCCCAGAGGAGCTTTTACACACCAAGTGTATCAACTATAATCCTGTGATCTATTCTCTAAGAAACAGGTGCTGGAAAGGGGACGGGGGTGGGTAAGGAGACCTGGACCTCTTCAAATGGACTCTGTCTCAAATATTAAGACCTAATAGGTGAATAGACATCAAAATGTAATAAATAAAAATGCATAACCATAATGCATACTATTATAAAACATCTGCAAATATAATGCACACAGACAAAGGGCTTGTCTACATTGGCAATTTACAGCACTGCAACTTTCTCGCTCATGGGTGAGAAAAAACACCCCCCTGAACGCAGCAAGTTGCAGTGTTGTAAAGCACCAGTGTACACGGGGCACCAGCGCCGTGAGCCGTACTCCCAGCACTGGTAGCTACTCCCTCGTGGAAGTGGGTTTTTTAGAGCGCTGGGATCCCAGCGCTGCACCGCGACCACACAAGGCATGTTAAAGCACTGCTGCAGCAGCGCTTTAGTGTTGCCAGTGTAGACTAGCCCAAAGTTAGACAATTTCAACATCATTTTTAAAATATCTTGAGACGCTATGGTACTCACCATACAAACCCAATAAACAGGCACAGAAATATAAGATATCATAAAGAAAGTGACATTTGCTTGGAGTCAAAGTCAGCAGGCAGATGGAGCAATCTGAAGGCCATTGCATATTGGCTTATGTATTATCAGGCTGATGTTTATTGGAATTTTGGTTCTGCAATATTTTTTTGAAATCCTGTAGGGAATCAAATGCCACATCATGAAATTACACTGTGTGATATATGTTTGCTTTTATTAATTGGCCTCATAACACCCAGTAAAGATGATTGACAATGTTACTTTGTAATCCCAAAACTATGAGCTATTATTTTATAGCCAGACCTTTTCTGGTCTGAATAGCATTCCCTTTTATTTTACTTTAAGATAGTGGCTGCAGGCATTGTCCTTATAATTAATGTTTAGTCACAGTTTATTTCATGATATATAAAGAGCCTGTTTTTTTCCCCCAGAATTTGTAGCTTGTAACTTGGTGTTTACATTCCCAGACTATATCTGAGAGTCTTGTTGCATTTCTTTTAAAATCCGCTTTGCAATTTTTTGTTTAAGGAGTAGTTTTAGGCGTTTTGTTTGTTTTACTGAGTGGGGAGCAAATGGAAGCTACTGTAAGTGTAGTTTATAAAATGATGGACTTAAGTTAGTGCTTTATAGTCTGTGGGGTAGTGAGGTTTGATGTGTATGTGTAAGGGGATGGATGTAGAGGAGATTGCAGATTACATGGAGAATAGAGGAATGTGTAGGACTGAAGAGTGCATCTGCATAGGATGGAAGGAGTGGGGGTAGAAGTGTGTGTGAGAGAGAGAGGCTCTTACCTCATTTACTGTGCATCTTGTAGGGAGCCAAAGGAGCCATTGCCTTGTTCACTTTGCCACTTCAAATTGAAAATGTTAAGTGTTGAGCATGTAATGGTTTCCATGTGAAGCAATGGGATCATGATGCCATTGAAAAGTATATGTGCAGGGTGAGATGTACTTCATACAAACCTTTGTGATCTTACATGATGCACAGGGACCATATGCAAACTAGGGTGACCAACCTAAAATTTTCAGAAGTGCAAACCAACACACGTAATGTGGTGTATTGGATATAGGGCATTGTAGTGGTGTCTAGCCAGATATTTCCCATTATGAAAATGATACATGATGTGTTTAAGAAATATTATGTAATGAGGAACTAAAGACTATGTCTGAACTGACTTCAGTGGGGCTAGGATTTCACTGTGTCATGTATTGAAACTGGTGCTATTAAGCAAAGTGCTTGGCCTTGTTGTTTTGTTGTTTTTTGTTTTTGCATGGGGAGGAAAGGGTCCTACTCAAAGGAATGGCAAACTCATCTATCAATTGTCTTTTTACAAATGGTTATACTTCAGCTTAATGAGCAGAAAACGTCAAAAATTCACTGTTAGCTTGTTTCTTTTCATTATTCATTTAGTTGAAATCCAGTAGTCTGCTCACATGCACAGGGACACTGTCCCTGCCCTGAAGCGCTCACAGCTGAGAAGGTAAGCAACATTTGAAGGGGAGAGATGGGCGAAAGAGGGCTAGAAGCAAATTATATGCAAGATTTTGTGAATATTCTATGTATTTTATATATATTATCATCAAAAATGTAAACATGAACAGTCAACAAAATGATAAATATAGCTTTCACTAATTATAGGGGATGTGAAAGATCTACACAGCTTAATTGCACAAATACAGGAAGAAAAACATCCAGATTGTCTGAATTTATCTGGTGTAAGATTAGTAGAAAAGAGAGGATCAAACAGGATTTTTTCCCTTCACTTTTAACGGTGAAAGGAAGTTAACAGTAAGGTACCTCAGGGATCACTACTAGAACTGGTATTGTTCAATACATTTAATGACCTAGAAGAGGGAGTGACTAGTGAGAAACATTTGCTGCTAATACAAATTTATTTAGATTACTCAAGACTAAGGAGAATTGTGAGGAACTCCATAAGGACCTAACAAAACCAGGAAAATGAGCAGAACAGTGAAATTCAACCTAGATGAGCATAAGGTAGTGCACCATGGAAGGTACAATTTCAAGTACACTTTACACACTGATGCATTTTGAATTAGATGTAACCTCTCAGGAAAAAGATTTAGGCATCATTATAGTCAGCTCAATGAAGACATCTGCTTAATGTGTAGCAGAGGTCAAAAAAAGAATAATATGTTAGGCTCTATAAGGGATAATAAGGACAATATTGCAATGTTATATAAATTTATGGTACAGCCTCATCTTGACTGTTAAATTCAGTTTTGGTTAACTCCTCTGAAAAGCCATATAGTAGAAAAAGAAAAGGTGCAGAAAAGGGCATAAAACTTCATATTTAGTTTTTCAAGGAAGAAAAGTAAGAGGATGCTGAATAGTATGCAGGAGACCAGTTGAATGTTTCTTTTATTCTTTTCCATAGATCAAGAAAATATGTTTTAAATACTTATTTTTATGTGGTATATCATTAACCTGTGAAAATTACTGCCCCAAATTATTTTTGAGGCTGATAATGTATTAAGATTTTTTTAAGTTACAGGTTTTTATGAATAATTGTATATGTAGTTACAATAGGCAGAAAAATGTTACAAAGTGAACAAACCTCATGCTTTTGAACATATGATCATTGGCTGGTATTCGAAGGAAATTTCCTCTCCTGGTAGTGTACAAATTAAGTGTGTTTTTTGGCTGGAGAGGGGAGCTGCACATTTTTGAAAAGTATCTACTACTGGCCATTGTCAGAGACAGGTTATCAGACTAAATAAACCATTGTGTTGTCCTGCTATGACATTTCCTTTATTCCTAATTTTAGGATATCATGCAGATGTCAATGAAAAACATAGGCTGTTTAACTTTTATGCAATATTTTAATATGAAAATATCAATATTACTTTGTTATGGCTAGTAAAAGCTTTTATCCTAAGACCTCCATGACTGTAGGTGCTGGAAGCAGGACACTATAGCTATTAAGCCTACACCTCTGGAATCACTTTCTGTGTCTATGTAATAGGCTGGCGTTGTTTGACTAAAACACCTAACCTTATTAGCAGGTGTTAATTCTGCTGGGCATTGTTGCATTGTTTTTCCTGACTCATTGAGATACATTGTGGCTCATTAAGTTGGACAGATGTAAGCAGGAATGCCCTTACAGAAGGAAAGGATCCAGGCTGTGGGTTGAGCATTCCCTGAAGTAGAAATCTCAGAAGCAGCAAACCAAGGGTGAAAGCTTGAATTGAATTTGATGCTGTATTGTTGTTGATTTCTATAAACCAAACACAGGGAAGGCCTGAATTTTTAATCTGCACTGTGATTGTACCTGAGAGCAGATTGGGAACAGGCTAGCACCTGTTTGCACTACAAAAACACCATTAAGTACTTCCCTGGCTACTTTTAGAAAGACCTACAAAATGTTCCACTTTCTTCATGCTTTCCCAACTGATTAAACTCCTAGTTGACAGGTCAAATTAAAAGTTGTAGGCAGCAGAGGAGCTGTGTTTTATCTCTCTTGTTAATATCAGTAATGTCTCCATGTAAACCTTGAAAAGTTGCCCAGATACCACAGTGATTGGTACATTATATATGCTTTGTTATAATAAAAATAATTTTAAAAATTCTATATTCTGTATTCATTGCATACAGATGAAGCCATGTCAAGTACATTCAATTCATAATTAATATCTGAGAATAGAACGTGAAAAGTGTCTAATGTAGCTTTGTATTTTTGAGAGCACTATCTGTTCTCTTTCTGGGGAAATCTTCTTATTCCCACTCTAGATAAAGTTAAAGTACAGTGTATGAGATATTGTCATTCCAGGCTTAGATAAGGAGTTGATCTGTGGGAATAACTTCCACCGCGCCTGGGGGTTCTGATTTGGTAAGGAGAGAAGACCATTACTCAAGGGGGGAATGTCACAAGTACATTTCTGTGTATCCTATAATTGTAAAATACAATGGCGTGATTGACTAAATGAGTTGAACTACACAGGACTATATTCGTGTATTTTGCTAGCATACAATGAAGACTTCAGGTTAGCCACAAATATACTTTAGTTACCATAATGGCTACATTTGAATACAAGACACAAACATTATCAAATGATTTATTATGATGTGATAGAAGGAGATAAAATATTTATGGACTGAGATGTAGTCACAATCATCTGGGCAATTAAAATATGAGAACATAAAAAGTTTGAAAGAGAGGAGAAGGCACTAGACCCATTCTGCCTTTTCCTTTGGTTTTCCTCATTTCTGTTTTTCCATTTCCTCGCTCCATGTCTTTATAGTTTCTTGGCTTAGAAACATTGTTCTGTTATGAGCATGAAAGTGTCTTGATTTAACAACCATCATCATAGGCCTTTTTCATGAAACTATTTTTGCATTGTATGAGCTTAGCTTAGCTCTTTTATGTGTGATGCTCATAATTGTTCAATTGGATTCTCTTGTTTTCCTGTTCTTTGTCAGCGAAGGGCTTAGTTGGGTCATTTTTACTCTTCATCTTCACAACTGGAAAAAAAAAACTCCTGCAGTTCAGTAACCAATGAAAGCTTTTAAAAGAATAGGAGTCTGAACAGTGGTATCATTTACATTTCATTATTATATTTCTAAAGAGAATGCTGACAGGTTTATAACATAAAATGGTAAAAGGAGGAGGATGGTTGTGACCCTAGGAACCCCTACACACAACTGCAATGATATTTATACAAAATATGCCTCTCAAAGTATCATATGAAAGCTAATAACATGCAGGTGTAGGGAGGCGGTGTGGTTCCCCGGTGCCCCGGGGGGGGATGAGCTCCGCCAGACACCAGAGTGGGTGGAGCCAAAGCACTCCAAGCCCGCCCCCCAGAGGGTCAGAGGCCGGACAGGAAGTATAAGAGCCCAACCCCAGAGCTCACTTGAGAAGCAGCCACTGGAGAGGCCAGATGCTTCCGGCCCAGAGGGATACTCCAGCAACCAGCAGCAGACCTGGAGACTGGCCTGACGGGCTGATACTCAGTGCAGATCAGCGTGTGGGGGAGTTGCTGAGCCTATCCCTGGCCAGCTACCCAGAAGATTCACTAAACTTACACCTCGCCAGCTACCCTGAGAATCCAATGGTGATCAACCCCCCGGAGGACACTATCTTGACCCAGGTATCTCCAGTGGGGAAGTAGCCTAGGGGCAGCCGACCCGAGTCTGGCTGCAACACAGCCGGAATCCATGTTAGTGTGCTGCAGCCAGGATCCCCACTGACACGGCAGCGGGCCTTTGGCTGCTGCTAGGGCCCCAGGCTGGGACACAGTGGAGTGGGCTGGCCTGCGTCCCCGCTGCCATCCAATGCGTGGGTGGTAGTCTCCCCCTCTCCCAGGCCACTCGGCGCCTGAAGCCTGGGTGTGCTGTTTGCCTGAGCCTTGAACTCATTGCTGTCCCACCCTGACCCAGGGCCTGGTCTGTTAACTATATAAACTGCTGCTCAGCCCCTGCCTGTTTCGTGCGGCAAGCCAGGGAGGGAGGAGGAGGGGGAACACGGCGCGCTTGGGGGAGGAGGCGGGCCCGGGGCAGGGATTTGGGGAGGGGTCCAATAGGGGCAGGGAGGGGTGGAGATAGGACGGGGACTTTGGGGCAGGGGTGGAGTCAGGGCGGAGGCTGGGCTGGGGGCGCGAGCACCCACTGGCGCAGAAAAAAGTTGGCGCCTGTGCCTGTAGCTTGACCGTTTCCCCAGGGGGCTGTGCAAGGACTAAGGAAGGCGGTGTGGTTCCCCGCCACCCCGGAGAGGGAGGAACCCCGACAAACCCTCTCTACAGCAGATTATTCATATAATTGTAAAATGCACGTTAACGTTTTATGTGAAGTTATGAATTCTCTCTGTATGATGTTACTAGAAAAATAGTCTAACCTAGGTAAAGGAGATAAACAGTCTGTCCTGGACAAAGGAACTTAGGTTTACTCAATTTACATATTAGAAGAAAACAAAGCCATTGAGAAAAACTGACTGGGACTATCCTGAACTCAGGAGACAGAATTAACATGGCTCCTGCACCCCAGAGAGAAACAGGAGACTGAGTCCCTACGAGAACTTTATGAATTGTAAGACAAAGATATCCCCATGATGTCCAAGAGAGAGACTCCACCTTTGTCCTTCACCTTAGGAGACAAAGAAACCAAGCAACTTGATCTGTGATTGGTCCTTCCCAGGCTGGCCAGTAAAAAGCTAAAAAGGAGATTGTGGGTGAAAGAAATTATTTTGAACAAAGACTGCGTCTTACTATATTATGCTTTAGACTTTTAAATGAGTGTTTTCACTTTTATTTTCTTGCAGCCATCTCTACCTTTATTGCTTTTACTTGGTATCACTTAATCCATTCTCTTTTGTTAATAAATTTGCTCTGCTTTCATTATCAATAATCTGTGCTGTGTAAGTTCAGTAAAGTGTGTGCTTCTAGAAAACTAACAGGTTGGAGTGTTGTACTGTCTCTGTAAAGGCAGTGAATCTAACACTTTCTCTGTGAGGGATCAGTGAGAGGGACTTGAAGAATTTTGGGGTGAATTCGGAGCTGGAAAGCTACTAAGGTCAGCCTGCAAGGAGTTACCAGGTTGGGCAAAGCCAGAGTGAGACTTGTGGACTGTTTGCAGGCTGTTGGGGTCAGAGCTCTGGACCAAAGCTGCACGGTCACAAGATTACAAGGCAGGTGGTGACCAACCCCCTTTCTGGCCTTGGCGAACCCCAAAACATCACAACAGGCAAGCTGTTCACATATAATAAGACCAGAAAGTCCTGAAGCCTTCATCCAGTTTTACAGCATGAACTGAAGAGATCTTGCATGAGAATTTTTTCTTTAAAATTTCACTGACATCTAGTCTCTTAAATTACCTTATGAATATTTTTGAATCACTCTCACCCTGTCCTATATTGATATCAGTTGATAAATGTGGACACCAGGACACATGGATGTGCAAACAAGACAAAAAGTATCCTACAGAAATCCTTAATGCAAGCCTATCGATTTTGGCAAAAAAATTTTAGCAACATTCCTCTGAATTTGTCAAAATTCCCGGCAAATTTGCATTTCCCAGTTTAAGTATGACGACCCCAATTTATCTGATGTCAAATGGTGATATAGGTACTTCCATTAAACCAAGATGATTTTCTTTTAGAAAAGGGTGGAAGCCAAGAAGTGGATGAGATGATACTTTGAATGACACTCCTGATGGTAGTCATGTGAGAAAATTGTTATTTTATATATTTACTTGTACAGTATCCAAAAATATATTAAGCACTTTACAGAACAAATAAAACCCCTGGCAAGGTCCCTGCCTAAAAGAGCTTATTAATTAATGCAAAAATACAGGATAGTTAGAATACAACACATGAATTTTGTAAGTGTCTATATGCTTTTTAATGATGCAGGGCAGGGCTTTACAACGTTATGTTATACAGTGGAGGATATCATCTTTGAATATATACCGTGAATTTTTAATAAGATGATTTTACACTTAGAACATAAGAACATAGGAATGGCCATACTGGATCAGACCAAAGGTCCATCTAGCCCAGTATCCTATCTTCCAACAGTGGCCAATGCCAGGTGCCCAAGAGGGAATGAACAGAGCAGGTAATCATCAAGTGATCCATCCCCTGTTGCCCATTCCTAGCTTCTAGCAAACAGAGGCTAGGGACACCATCCCTGCCCATCTGAGCTAATAGCCATTAATGGACCTATCCTCCGTGAATTTATCTAGTTCTTTTTTTTGAACCCTGTTATAGTCTTGACCTTCACAATATCCTCTGGCAAAGAGTTCCACAGGTTGACTGTGCATTGTGTGAAGAAATACTTCCTTTTGTTTGTTTTAAACCTGCTGCCTATTAATTTCATTTGGTAACTCCTAGTTCTTGTGTTATGAGAAGGAGTAAATAACACTTCCTTATGTACTTTCTCCAGACCAGCCATGATTTTATAGACCTCTATCATATCCCCCCTTAGTCATTTCTTTTCAAGATGAAAAGTCCCAATCTTATTAATCTCTCCTCATATTGAAGCCATTCCATACCCCTAATCATTTTTGTTGCCCTATTCTGAACCTTTTCCAATTCCAATATATCTTTTTTGAGATGGGGCGACCACATCTGCACACCATATTAAAGATGTGGGCGTACCATGGATTTATATAGAGGCAATATGATATTTTCTATCCCTTTCTTAATGATTCCCAACATTCTGTTCGCTTTTTTGACTGCCGCTGCACGTTGAGTAGATGTTTTCAGAGAACTATCCACAGTGATGCTAAGATCACTCTCTTGAGTATTAACAACTAATTTAGATCCCATCATTTTAATGTATAGTTGGGGTTTTGTTTTCTAATGTGCATTATTTTGCATTCATCAACATTGAATTTCAACTGCCATTTTGTTCCCCGACACCCAGTTTTGTGAGATCGCTCTGTAGTTCTTCACAGTCTGCTTTGGACTTAGTTATCTTGAGTAGTTATTGTTTTACGAAGAATTTCACTTAGTGCAGGCAAGCAGAGAAATGTCTTCAAAGTAACCAAGTTTTTTCTCAGAGGAACAGATAGAAGTTTATTGAAGATCAAAAAAATCAAATATATTAAAAGTCCCTGTGTGTGATAGAAATCTACTAAAGAATTACATGAAAGCGGTAAGAGAAATTGCTGAAACATATGCAATACCAGCTTCCAATTGTTGTACAATTCAGTGATGTCACAATGCCTGTCACATGCTGTGCTGCTCCTGCACATGGAGTTGGAAGACTGATACAACAAATCCTTTTCCCCCTTTTGATTTCTCTATGTACTATCAAAAACAAAATGCACACACAACTGTGCATAATACAAGGCAGTAATTTTAACTCAGGGCTCTAGTGACATGTATAAACCATTTGTTTGTTGTTAATATAGTAGCAACAGAAATTCTCCTGAGTATTGTACAACCTTATAATGAGAGCCTAGTGTTTTGTGCAGTTCTGCTGCCTCAGAAACAGCCACAGAATCCACCTCCTGCTGTGGAATTTGGCTGCTTCCTGACGCCCTGTGGAAATCACGTTTCCTGCTCTGCCTGACCACATCTGAGCCTCCCTGCTAGGAAGAGCAAGGAAATTTGCTGTTCTGCGTTCATCTCTTTTTCTCTCTACCTGAGGAACCAATGTGGCAATATTTCCTCCTTTATTTTGTCGTCTGACGGGAAGGGGGACATGTTCCTGAGGTTCTGCTCAGCTAAAAAGGCATAGAAGAATCTGATCTGAAGAGATGCCACAATTGATCTGGGGAGAAGAAAGGGAAGGAGTCATGTGCCCCTCCCCCTCTCTCACTGTGATTTGAGGCCAAAACATGTGAGGGAGTAATAGAGACACATGATTTTTTCTGTCTTATATGTCTCTCTAATCTATTTGATGTTTATCAGGTTGGTATCTAACCAACACACAAAATGAAGATGACATTTTAGTCCCTAACCAGTTGTTCTCTTTTCCCTGATGTGAGAATCAAGGCTTTTTTGTTTGGTTGGATTTTTTGTTGCTTGAACAGAATGATTTTGGGGTATAGGGAGAGTAAAGTCCCCCAATCTAGCCTAGTGTCCAGGAAATGGAGGGGCAGTGTCCCCAATTTCCTCCCAGGAGCCAGGAGGAGTGAGTAAAGAGGCATAGAAATGTGTATTGTGCAGCAGACTGGGCCTTTACTCTGGTTTCTGCAATACACCCATATATTTTGGCCAACTTGAAATGTTATGTCACTGTGAAATGCATAGGAAAAAAAGAGGATTTTTAAATATTTAATTGGTATTGATACTCTTTGTTTTGATGATTGCTTCAGCAAAAGAAAACTGCATTTGAATGCTTTTCTATGCATTTTATGCTGTCAGAGCATTCGGACTTGCCATGGAATCCTGCACAAGTACCATAGGAATCTGGTGGCTGCTGCAGAAATTAGCTCTGAGACCCTGATGATAACATGCAGTTGCCTAAGAGTGCATTTTCCAAATAGACAATCAAATGTAATAAGCCAAATTATCAAAAATAGATTGCTAACTTGAACAAAAAACCAAGTCATTGTGCGCACAAACTGCAGAAAACAGTATTTCATTATTTCAGTTACAACAATGATATGTCCAGCTGGGTAAAAATAAGCAATAGGAAAACACACTCACTGCCCCCAAAAGACTTAACATTTAAGGGCTTGATCCCAAACAAGGTTCAAAGCCTGAAATAGGCATATAACAACAAACCATGAGGTGTGGAGCTGAAACAGGCAAATCTTAGAAATGTTATGGAGGAATAGTGTATGTCAAGAGGCTAAAGGTAGGGGTGCAGGAAAGCAAGTCCAGGAGTTGCCATTGGAAACTAAAGAAAAAGGTAATGGTGAGAGTTGGGGAGGAAAGAGAATTTTACATGTGTCCATTTTCTGCATATCTGACACACGTGTATATCTACAAGTGCCTCTATGTGCATATTGTACAAGTGCAACATAGACACCTTTTATTGTATTGTTTTTGAAGCATAATAGCAAAATGAAAATGCAGAGGAAATCATATGTACACTATAGAGTAGAGAAGAGCACATATACACACAGTGAAATATTACAAAAAATAGCCAATTGCCCAATGCTAATAAAGGGCTACACATTATGTCTTTAAGGCACAGCCTTGCATTGGGGCTGTGGAAGAGACGCATTAGAGTGTGAGCCCTGCAGAATCTTATAGAGTGAATTTGGCAGCTGCAGCTCTGCCACTCTTTAAACGGGTGTAGTGTGTGCTCTGCTAACTAGTAGATGCTCTGATCTTATGCCGTATAGCGGCTGGCTCTTTCACAGCCGACCAAGGAAAGGAAAGACTCCTTATATCCTCTTTGTGCTCCTCTGGAACAAGCCAGTCCAGGCCCAATCTGACTCATATTATCATGGGGGGAGGGATAGGTCAGTGGTTTGAGCATTGGCCTGCTTAAACCCAGGGTTGTGAGTTCAATCCTTGAGGGGGCCACTTAGAGATCTGGGGCAAAATCAGTACTTGGTTCTGCTAGTGAAGGCAGGGGGCTGGACTCAATGACCTTTCAGGGTCCCTTCCAGTTCTAGGCAATAGGTATATCTCCATATGCTAATTATAGCAAAGTGTGACATGGTGGCATCCCACTTCCTGCTCCTATCTTCAGCTCTGTCAACACAGATTTGGAGACCCCCAGTTGTTAAATACCCCAGCACAGTTTTATTTACATTTGCTCTTCTCACCACCATACTGATCCATAAACCACAATTATTTACAGTTTGAGTTTCTCCTCAGTTGTCTGCCCAGGAGAGAACAGGGAAGAGAGCTCTATACCCAGAGATCCTTCCTGGCTCTGTTACTGCTAGCCTGCCTTCTCTGCCTGCTCTTCATTTCTATGCCTTCTTATACCTCCTGTGTTAATGGGCCAATTTGCTCATTAGTCCTCCCTCAACCCATTCTAATCCACCACTAATTAAGCCCCGTCTGGTCTACCCTGGGGGGAATTAATTGGTGTTTAAGTGACCAAAATGCTGGCTCAGCTGCTGGTTTCCAGCACTCTGTCACATTTGTATATTCAATATACAATCTTTATCTCTATTTATATTTAACAAAAGTTTTTTGTAATATTAACTATTTTTAAATTATCCTAATATGTTCCATATGAGGCCACAATATTTTATCATGAGTTTGTTTTGGTTTTGGTTTGGTTTGTTTGTGGTGTGTAGCAGGAATGATTTTCACAATGACACTTTTAAATATAACATTTGCTTTTCTTTCTCCTCCTCCTCCTCCTGCAGCCAGTCATGGTAACCTCATTTAAAATAAAAAAAATCAAATGACAAAATAGTGAAGTGGTGATTTAAATTCAGAAGTTTATGGGCAAAGAGACTTTTGTGTTTGGTTGGGGGCAGGAAGAGAAGTATTCAAAAATAAGGAATTGAGTGTAATTACGGAACACAATTTTGTATGAGAAGCATGTGTACAATGTTACTGAATAGGACCGTAAACCACCGGTGCAGACATAGTGTATGTAGAGCTTGATGTGGAGAAGCTTATTATAACTAATACAGAGAAGTTAATTGCTTCCAAATGGAACTTGAATGATAAAGAAAAATATATATGCTGACTAGCACTAATAGGAAAGTAGACAATAGGCACTTTTGTATATTGCTGGAATCTAGTAAATCTGGAGCAGATTCATACACTTAATAGACAAAATTCAGACATTTGTCTCCACTCCCCCCCACCCCCCCAAAAAACCCTCAATTTAAGGCATAGGAACAAGAAAACCAGTTTCTCTCTTCTCTAATTCCTTTCATGTAAGACTTCATTAAAGATATCTGCTTCTCTACCAGTTAGTGTAGTTAATTTTTCATGGCACCTATTTCATGGCTGAAATATCTGGGTTGTTTCTTCCTTTCTATATTTTTTTAACTTTTACCTTGAATAGTTGACATAATCAAATGCTGTCATAAATCTTAGTTTCCAAATATAGTCATGTTTTCCATACAGTTATTAGATGTTCATAACTACAATGGCTTTTTATTTGGTTGTTTATGTGTCTAAGACACATAAAATATATTGTAGTTATTCCGTTTGGAAACTTTGTTGTCCCAGGTGGATGCTTGTAGGGGAGGTCTCGTTCAGTTACTTCACATGAGAAGTGAAGGATGCCATATCATTGTGGTCCTTACTTTCAAAATTGGCATTTGGACTCATATTTCCAAGAGAAAAATAAAGAACAAGTACTCTAGGCAACTTTATAATCTGATGTTATGCTATTTATTTGTGACACTGTTCACTAGAAATCAAAAACTGGAGTGGGAAAAAGCCATTGAAAACACAGATAAAAGTTGGATGCAGGATTATTGTAGGGTCTGTCAAAATAAATGGGAGAATTTTTTTCAGTATGTAATTATATGTCAAGATTTGTTAGCTAATGGAATTTCTGTAGTTGCATCAAGGTCAGATGAACAATTACTGTTTATGAATTATCTGAAATCTTATGCAGCCTTTTCCAGTTAGTCTTATACCATCTATTTATATTAGACATCTTTGCCATTTCAGATGTTTTTCCCCCACAGTTTTCTGCTAACAGCAATGTAGTGCATTTTTTCAATTTTGTAGTTGTTTTCAAAACCTTCCTTTATTTCACTGGAGAGCTTGCAATTAGCCCACTTCTCCCTATTGAGAAGTTTCTTTGTAATAACAGCTTTCCAGGCAGAGCTTTTGTTAGGCAGATTTCAAAATCAAGAGCCTACAAAGGTTGGGGGGGAGGGGGGAAATCCAGTCATACCAAAGTTCAATGAATCCCTTTCAAGGTCATATCAGTTAAGATTACATAGATGTTGTACTTCAGTAAACATTACAGTTCAGCCATTTCTAGGTTCTAATTTGGAGTGATGGAATTAATAGACTAGATCAACTTCCAGAAAGAGTTGTTTGCTAAATGTGAGGAAAAGCCTACAATCTTATTTTTCCATGTTTAATGGGGTTACCTTTTCCCCCTGCAGCCTGCTGTATCACTTTCTTTGAAGCAGTTCACAGTGTTTGCTTTGAAAGCCACTGTTCGTGGGAAGTATAAGGCTGTAGCAAGCATCCCCATAGCATAATCCGGCCAGCCACTGTTGGTCACTGATCCAGCTGCATGCATCAGCTTAATAGTCAAAGGGCATGGTAATTCCCTCCTTCTGTCGTTTCTTTCTTCCAAGGCAAAATCTTCACCTGGTGCTTTTGATTCATGCTTTCTAATTATGATGGCTGCCATCATCAGCCCTGTGGGTGTCACTAGAAATTTTCTGAGCCTAGAGCTAATACCACAGCTTGTTAAGCGACCATGTCAGCCTGATTTTAGGGCCTATTTTGCAGTTCACCACAGGCCTATCTAAAAGCATCAGGAGCCTCCGTCTAGCGGGACAGACTCATTGTCTTTCTAAATGTCTCCTCCTGATAAGCAGATCCAAATATGGTTCATTCACTGTGGATTTGAAGACACAGTGGGGAACTTGGCTCACATAGTGGATACAACAAAATGCTTAATATTTTCACTTGGTATAGAGCTAAAGAACACAATTTCCAATTCCAAGATAAAAACATCTACTCCCTGGCTATGATCAAGAATTTGAAATTTAAATCAGAAGTCTTGGAAAGCTATTCTAACTCTCAAAAGAAGAGGCTTTCCCATACATACAAAAAAGAAAATGCTGGGTTTGCATCAGTGTTTGAGTCAGACAGAATTCACACGATAATAAGATGATTGTTCATTGTTGCCTTTTTAAAATGATTGTTTTGGTAAAATGTTTTTCCACCTCATATTTTGAGGCTAGTTATGAGACTATGGTTTTGTGACTTTCCTGACAAGAATATGAAGAGCATGATTAGGGCCGATCCTGCAAATATTGTCCATTTTTAGGCAAGAGCCATAAAGATTTATCACTGCACACTTCCCTTCTTTTTTATAATATTTTGGCTGAGCCAAGCTCTGGCAACACTGAGTGGCCTTCGTTTCAAAGAAAGACAAAGAATTGTTCAGCCAAAGGCACACAATATGCTTATTCTGGCCTCAATCTTTAGTAATATCTCTCTGATCTGCTTATTCCTCTTTGTCTAAGGAGGAGACACAGCTGAGAGTCTAGTGTTCTTCCCACTGCAGGCACATATTCTCATTAGAATCAATGGGCGTTATAAACATGAACTGAAAGTAAAATATACTATTATTTTTGTGCTCACTCTTGCTGTAAGAAGAACAATTATTAACTAAATGTACATCTGTTCTAAGAGCTTGCATGTTGGCTAAATCTAAACTGCCAAACATCATCTGAGCAGCAGCAAAGCCAGATGTAAAAACAAACTGGTTCTCTTCCCCAAAATACTGTACCTCTAGGTATGCTGCTGTTATCTTAACCTATAGCAGATTTTGTTGATAAGCAGCAGAACCAATCATCTAACCATCAGAAATGTCTAATTATTTATCTTGCAGAATTAACTTGAATCAGTATTATTTATAAGGGTTGAACCAACCAATTTGTTTAAGAACTCGCTGAATCTATACTAGTTGAGGTTTTTGGAGTGTTTGGTTAAGTGCCCTTTTTTATCTCTCAAGAGTCGTCATGGCTCTCAAGCCACCACCACCTCATTTCCTTCATGCAGTGTTGTTTTTTGGTTGCCTACTGCACCATTTCAATGTTAGTGTCTCTCATATGTAAATAGGATACCCGCCAACTCCCCCATTCTGGTATATGGGGCTAACTGGCAGCCCAGTATCCACAGGTGTCATCTTGTGGGGATAACCAGGAAGCCTACTGTCCCAGTGTGATGCAGAAGAATTCAACTTACCTGTTGGGTCCCATCTAATCAGTGTTCTTCCAAATGTCGTATAGTGTTGGGAAATCTCTCCTGCAATCCCCCAAAGAACTGCTATTCTTAAAATAATCGGGGGAGTGGGTGGGGAGGAGAAATTTCTTAATGGCTTTTACCATTTAAAATTATCAGATCATTTTGATTCAAAAAATGTTTGTCTTTTCCATTATGAAAATGTAGTTTTTTCCAATGTAATGGATACACTGCTGGCTGGCAAACCCAGGTTTGCAGCTGAATAAAAGCAAATGTGAAGATGTAAACTTCCATATACTCAACCATTTGAATTGATCAGGGCACACAAGTGAATAATGAGGGCAGATACAGGGATGGATTTAAGAGGTGTGCCGCACCTTATTAACCCCTCCCCAGTTCATTCTGCCTGTACCAGGGCATTTAAATGGGTCCAGTGACTGGTTTGCTATCACTGATACTACCAGGGGTCTCAAACTCAAATGACCACGAGGGCCACATGAGGACTAGTACATTGGCCAAGGGCTGCATTACTGACACCTCCCCCTGCCACCCTTGGCCCCACCCCCACTCCACCCCTTCCAAGAGGCCCTGCCCCCATTCTAACCCCTTCCCTGAAATCCCCACCCCAACTCTGCCCCCTTCCTGCCCCCAGGGAAGGCAGGAGGGGTGTGAGGTGTGGTGAGGGCTCAGGGCAGGGAGATGGGGTGTGGGGTGCAAGAGGGGTGTAGGGTACAGCAGAGGGTTGGGCTGCAGGAGGGGTGCGGGGTACAGCAGGTGGTTGGGCTGCAGGAGGAACTCGGGGGGCGGGCTCCGACCCGACACGCACCGGTGGCAGGGCAGGCCGCATGCCTGCCTGTCCCCGCACCACTCCGTGAAGTGGCCGGAACCTGGGGGAGAAGAGGCACGGGGGTCTGTGTGTTGCTGTTGCTTCAGGCACCACCCCCAGCAGCTCCCATTGGCCGGGAACGGGGAACTGCGGCCAATGGGAGCTGCTGGGGGCACTGCATGAAGCAAGAGCAACACACAGAGCCCTGTGCCCCCCCCTTCCCCACCTTCTGGCCGCTTCCCGGAGCCTGCCCTTCCCCCGGTGCACGTCAGACTGGAGCCGCTCTAGGTAAATGCTGGGGGGCGGACTGGGGGGCCGCGAGGAGTTCGCGGGCCACAGAAAACAACCCCGCGGGCCACATGCGGCCCGCGGGTCGCGTGTTTGAGACCCCTGATATAACCCATAACTCAGGGTAGACTATCCACTGTCAATACCTAGGATACAGCTTCCTCCTTCCTTCCTTCTTCACCTCCCCTTAGCAAAAGGGACAGAAGGTACCAAAGGGAGCCCTTGGTCTGCAAAGACTTCTGGCCTCCTCTTTTCTCATAGGTCCAAAATCTTTTAATGTTCAGCCAGGTACGGCTGAGGTTAGTTTAAATAAAGTGTTTTACACACACTGCCACATCTAGTGGCTGAATGGTTTAATGCTGTTTAGCATTCCATCACAATGTAGACTGAAGATTTGCCCCACTGCAGTCATTAGTAACCAACCCTCATTGTATCTGCACTGCAGTGCAACTTTAGTGTAGGCAGGGACAGCTGCTATTTGTCATTTCAAGAAAGTTCCACTGGTGCAAATAGCAGTTTTGCCTGTGTACTCTAGAGCAGTGGTTCTCAACCAGGGGTATGTGTACCCCTGGAGGTACGCAGAGGTCTTCTAGGGGGCACATCTAGTTATTTGCCTAATTTTACAACAGGGGGCTACATACAAAGCAGTAGCGAAGCCAGTACAAACTAAAATTTCACACAGACAATGACTTGTTTATACTGCTCTATATACTATACACTGAAATGTAAGTACAACATATATATTCCCATCAATTTATTTTATAATTGTGGTAAAAATGAGAAAGCAATATATCAATAATAGTGTGCTGTGACACTTGTATTTTTTTCTGATTTTGTAAGCAAGTAGTTTTTAAGTGAGGTGAAACTTGGGGTGCGCAAGAAAAATCAGACTCCTGGAAGGGGTACAGTAGTCTGGAAAGGCTGAGAGCTACTGCTCTAGAGGCTTAGGAGTTCTCTGAATCTTCAACTAATACTTCAAACTGAACCTAAAAGTTGTCAAGGTTCTGGAAAGTTTGGTTTTATTTCCCTTCCAAGAGTCATAAAGGTTCTCATACTGCTGCCACTCCATTTCCACTCCATGCTATGATGTTTCGGGGTTCAGTTATATCAATTAATGCAGCTGGCGACCAATTGCTGCATTAATTTCTGGATTTGGGGCAAATTCCCATTGTAAACAAAGCCACAACACACACTGATGGGGGAGGGATACCTAAGCTGGGGACAATGTCTCATGTGTGAGGGAAACCAAGGACTTTATACTGTGTAAAAGCTTGTCTACGCTTACAGCACTACAGCTGCACCACTGTAGCACTTAGTGAAGACACTACCTATGCCAATGGGAGAGCTTCGCCTGTTGGCGGAGGTATTTCAACTTCCCAAGAGGTGATGGCTGTGTTGATGGGAGAAGCCCTTCCATCGACATAGCACTGTGTACACTGGGAGTTGGGTTGGTATAACTGTGTTGCTCAGGGCTGAGCAATGTAGCTATATTGACATAAGTTGGTAGTGTAGACCAGGGCTAAGTTCTCTCTAAGCTGCAGCCACGCAGCTGCCTATTAAGCGCCGTGCAGGTACTCAGGGCTGCGGCGGGAGAGATGCCTCTCCCCAAACCCCAGACCTGCCATGGCGCCCCTATCCCCAGCCCCGACCCAGCCCGGCCCCTAGCCTGCCAGGGCCGGGGGACAGGTGCCCCAGCCCGGCTGGACCTGCTATGGCTGGAGGAGAGGCACCTCTCCCCCACCCCCAGCCCAGGTGCTGCTGCAGGGAGAGAGAGCTGGGGGGAAGCCCTCTCTCCCCACTGTAGCCCCAGGGAACCCACTGCACTCCAAACACCTCATCCCTAGCCCCACCCCAGAGCCTGCACCCCCAGCCAGAGCCCTCACCCCCCCAACCCTCTGCCCTAGCCCTGAGCCCCCTCCCACATGACGAACCCCTTGGCCCCACCCCACCACATTATCTCCATATTGGTGCACATAACAAAATTTATTTCGCACATGAGTGGGAAAAATTAGAGGGAACAGTGAACCATGGCTAAGATGTTTAGGTAACATTGTGTTCCTCTGAGACATAAGGCATCGTTCCACTTACTGATATTTTTAGCACTATCAGCCTGAGGTGTATTTATATTGAACTACTCTTCACTTCAATAATGTGATCTATTTTGTCTAATAAATTTGCTTTTAATTAAGACACCTTGCATTGCCTTGTGGTGTAAAGTTAATTGTGGTGCATTATAGAGAGGAAGTAAACTGAACAATGATCACAAAGGAGGTTGAACAGGAATTGTGCTGTTTGAACATTGCAGGAGAACTGAGGGACTTTTCCCCAAAAGATGTCACCAGCATGCTGGCTGTGATTAGGATCAGAACAGGGAGAACTTAAAGACTTTGAGGGTGTGAGGTGCTGGTGTCTGTTTCATAAACTGATTGAAAAAATTAGAAGATCCTCAGTTGGTGTAAATGTGAGTCTCTTCTTTGACTTCAGTGGACTTATCGTAATTTATACCAGCTGAGGATCGGGGTCAATATATGAAAGAATTCTATAAATGTAATCTGTTTATTTTGATTTAAAATATAAAAATAAGATATTTAATTGTATATAGAATTTATATATATAATCTCACATATTATCACCCAGAAGCATAACGTCATAGTTCATAGGGGGGAAAGACAATAACAGAAAATGTGGAAATGACAGAGGTGCTTAATGACTTCTTTGTTTCAGTTTCCACCAATACGGTTGGTGGCAACTGGACATCTAACATAGTGAATGCCAGTGAAAATGAGAGAGGATCAGAGTCTAAAATAGGGAAAGAACAAGTCAAAAATTACTTAGATAAGTGAGATGTCTTCAAATCACCAGGGCCTGATTAAATGCATCCTAGAATACTCAAGGAGCTGACTGAGGAGATATCTGAGCCATTAGCAATTATCTTTGAAAAGTCATGGAAGATGGGAGATATTCCAGAAGACTGGAAAAGGGCAAATATAGTGCCCATCTATAAAAAAAGAAATAAGGATAACCTGGGGAATTACAGACCAGTCAGCTTAACTTCTGTACCTGGAAAGATAATGGAGTGAGTAATTAAGCAATCAATTTGCAAACACCTAGAAGATAATAAGGTGATAAATAACAGTCAGCATGGATTTTTCAAGGACAAATCATATCAAACCAACCTGATAGCTTTCTTTGACAGGGTAACAAGCTTTGTGGATAAGGGGGAAGCAGTAGATGTGGTATATCTTGACTTTAGAAAGCCTTTGGATACTGTCTTCCATGACCTTCTCATAAACAAACTAGAGAAATACAACCTAAATGGATCTACTATAAGGTGGGTGCATAACTGGTTGGAAAATAGTTCCCAGAGAGTAATCATCAGTGGTTCACAGTCATGCTAGAAGGACATAACAAGTGGGGTCCCACAGGGATCGGTTCCGGGTCCAGTTCTGTTCAATATCTTCATCAATGATTTAGATAATGGAATAGAGAGTACACTTATAAAGTTTGCGGATGATACCAAGCTGCAAGTGCTTTGGAGGATAGGATTAAAATTCAAAATGATCTGGACAAACTGAAGTAAATAGGATGAAATTCAACAAGGACAAATGCAAAGAACTCCTCTTAGGAAGGAACAATTAGTTGCACACATACAAAATGGGAACTGACTGCCTAGAAAGGAGTCCTGTGGAAAGGGATCTGGGGGTCATAGTGGATCACAAGCTAAATATGAGTCAACAGTGTAACGCTGTTGCTAAAAAAGCAAACATCATTCTGGAATGTATTAGCAGGAGTATTGTAAGCAAAACACAAGAAGTAATTCTTCCGCTCTACTCTGCACTGATTAGGCCTCAGCTGGAGTATTGTGTCCAGTTCTGGGTGCCACATTTCGGGAAAGATGTGGACAAATTGGAGAAAGTCCAGAGAAGAGCAACAAAAATGATTAAAGGTCTAGAAAACATGAGCTATGAGGGAAGATTGAAAAAACTGGGTTTGTTTAGTTTGGAGAAGAGAAGACTGAGAGGGAACATAACAATTTTCAAGTACATAAAAGGTTGTTACGAGGAGCAGGGAGAAAAATTGTTCCTCTTAACCTCTGAGGATAGGACAAGAAGCAATGGGCTTAAATTGCAGCAAGGGTGGTTTAGGTTGGACATTAAGAAAAATTTCTGTCAGAAAAACTGTCAGAGTGGTTAAGCACTGGAATAAATTGCGTAGGGAGGTTGTGGAATCTCTATCTTTGGGGATTTTTAAGAACAGGTTGGACAAACACCTGTGAGGGATGATCTAGATAATACTTAGTCCTGCCTTAAGTGCAGGGGACTGGACTACATGACCTCTCGAGGTCCCTTCCAATTCTATGATTCTGTAGTTCACCTTAGGGCTGGTCTATACATACAGCGCTGCAGCTGCACTGATGCAGCTGTGCCACTGCAGAGCATCTGGTGAAGACGATCAATGGTGATGGGAGAGCGCTCTCCTTGTGGCATAATAAAGCCACCTCCGCAAGAGACGGTAGCTATGTCGGCAGGAGAAGCTTTCCCACCAACATAGCACTGTCCAAACCAGCATTTATGTCAGTGTAACTTATGTCACTCAGAGGGGTGCTTCACGCCCCTGAGCAACATAAGTTATGCCGACATAAGCTGTAGTATGGACCTCGCCTTAGGTTTCAATGTCCTGTGGCGTGTCTACATTTGCATTTCTTGGCATGTTTGTTAACTCAAGTTAATTGGCAATCAATTAATTCTGGTCTACACAGCGGCTAATGGAATATAAACCTCAGCCTAAGCTTTTTCCCCAAGGTTGGCTGAACCTAGAATGTATTTCTTTCACTTCCCCTAATTCGTTCCAATTCTGAGGGAGGCTTGAGCCCCTTTAATGCTCTTATATTAGAACTCATTTGGCACACCTGATATAAGCTCAAAGGTATTGAGCAAAAAATACCTTATCTGTATTCAGGGTTCAAGCAACAGACTTCAGGAGAACTCAAGAAGATCCTTCTTCCCCAGTCATCTACTCCCCTGTTAAAAATAACAAATCACACAAATTCCTATTATATATTCCACTTTTCTTAACACATAAACAAATTAAAAGCTGGGCAAGATGTATCTAAAAGTACTTGTTACAATTTCAGTAATTGTGGACAAGTCTGCAAACTGTCAATCAAATGTCCTGTTTGGACCTTGTTATCATCCTTTATTATTTTCACAATGTTGCGAGCTGTGTTCAGGGTCCCAAATGATATATGTCATTCCTTTAAAAATAACTGAGAGTTTAGCAGTGAATAGTACTCCTCCCTCAGTTCCATCCACTGTAAAGTCCTGTCTAATGCTATCTTTACTCTTCATTTGCTTTGTAGTGCTAAGACCTGGGAAAATTGAAACCGTCAGTCCTCCATTTCCACGCCTATTTTGGATCCTTGCTGCTTGCAGCACTCTCTCATGGTCTCTGTCAACAGTGAATATAATAATGATGGTTCCTCTCAGCTCTCTCTTACCATTTTTATAATAGGGAAATGGGAATGAGAAATGATGTTTCTTCACATTAAACTCCACAATTTTTGGTTTGCTGTAAGTTCGTTTGTTTTTTAATATCCTCCAGAACTTGCCTATGTTTTTGTGTTCATTCTGCCTTCCTGCCTAGACTAATGACTAACAAATATATTGGCCAGTTTTCTTTCCAGTGAAGGTCCTAGCAAGGATACATTTATCTGTTTATCTATATTGTATTGCACTGTACATGAGAACATAAGAACGGCCGAACTGGGTCAGACCAAAGGTTCATCTAGCCCAGTATCCTGTCTTCCGACAGTGACCAACCAGTGCCAGGTGCCCCAGAGGGAGTGAACCTAACAGGTAATGATCAAGTGATCTCTCTCCTGCCATCGATCTCCACCCTCTGACATACAGAGGCTAGGGACACCATTCCTTACCCATCCTGGCTAATAGCCATTAATGGACTTAACCACCATGAATTTATCCAGTTCTCTTTTAAATGCTGTTATAGTCCTAGCCTTCACAACCTCCTCAGGCAAGAACTGAGCACTGTGTGAAGAACTTCCTTTTATTTATCAGAGGGGTAGCCGTGTTAGTCTGAATCTGTAAAAAGCAACAGAGGGTCCTGTGGCACCTTTAAGATTAACAGAAGTATTGGGAGCATAAGCTTTCGTGGGTAAGAACCTCACTTCTTCAGATGCAAGTAATGGAAATCTCCAGAGGCAGGTATAAATCAGTATGGAGATAATGAGGTTAGTTCAATCAGGGAGGGTGAGGTGCTCTTCTAGCAGTTGAGGTGTGAACACCAAGGGAGGAGAAACTGCTTCTGTAGTTGGAAAGCCATTCACAGTCTTTGTTTAATCCTGATCTGATGGTGTCAAATTTGCAAATGAACTGGAGCTCAGCAGTTTCTCTTTGGAGTCTGGTCCTGAAGTTTTTTTGCTGTAAGATGGCTACCTTTACATCTGCTATTGTGTGGCCAGGGAGGTTGAAGTGTTCTCCTACAGGTTTTTGTATATTGCCATTCCTGATATCTGACTTGTGTCCATTTATCCTCTTGCGTAGTGACTGTCCAGTTTGGCCAATGTACATAGCGGAGGGGCATTGCTAGCATATGATGGCATATATAACATTGGTGGACGAGCAGGTGAATGAGCCGGTGATGTTGTAGCTGATCTGGTTAGGTCCTGTGATGGTGTTGCTGGTGTAGAAATGTGGGCAGAGTTGGCATCGAGGTTTGTTGCATGGGTTGGTTCCTGAGTTAGAGTTGTTATGGTGCGGTGCGTGGTTGCTGGTGAGAATATGCTTAAGGTTGGCGGGTTGTCTGTGGGCGAGGACTGGCCTGCCTCCCAAGGTCTGTGAAAGTGAGGGATCATTGTCCAGGATGGATTGTAGATCACTGATGATGCGTTGGAGAGGTTTAAGCTGAGGACTGTAGGTGATGGCCAGTGGAGTTCTGTTGGTTTCTTTTTTGGGCCTGCCTTGTAGCAGGAGGCTTCTGGGTACACGTCTGGCTCTGTTAATTTGTTTCTTTATTTCCTTGTGTGGGTATCGTGGTTTTGAGAATGCTTGGTAAAGATCTTGTAGGTGTCGGTCTCTGTCTGAGGAGTTGGAGCAGATGCGATTGTACCTCAGTGCTTGGCTGTAGACGATAGATCGTGTTGTGTGACCGGGGTGGAAGCTGGAGGCATGAAGGTAGGCGTAGCGGTCGGTGGGTTTTTGGTATAGGGTGGTGTTAATGTGGCCATCGCTTATTTGTACGGTGGTGTCTAGGAAGTGGACCTCCCATGTAGATTGGTCCAGGCTGAGGTTGATGGTGGGGTGGAAGCTGTTGAAATCATGGTGGAATTCTTCCAGGGTCTCCTTCCCATGGGTCCAAATGATGAAGATGTCATCAATGTAGCATAGGTAGAGAAGGGGCATGAGTGGACGAGAGCTGAGGAAGAGTTGTTCCAGGTCAGCCATAAAAATGTTGGCATATTGTGGGGCCATGCAGGTGCCCATAGCGGTGCCACTGGTCTGGAGGTATGTATTGTCACCAAATTTGAAATAATGTATTTGTTTTAAATCTGCTGCCCATTAATTTCATTTGGTGGCCCCTAGTTCTTGTATTATGGGAATAAGTAAATAACTTTTCCTTATCTACTTTCTCCACATCACTCATGATTTTATAAACCTCTATCATATCCCCCCTTCGTCTCCTCTTTTCCAAGCTGAAAAGTCCTAGCCTCTTTAATCTCTCCTCATATGGACCCGTTCCAAACCCCTAATAATTTTAGTTGCCCTTCTCTGAACCTTTTCTAGTGCCAGTATATCTTTTTTGAAATAAGGAGACCACATCTGTACGCAGTATTCAAGATGTGGGCGTACCATCGATTTATATAAGGGCAATAATATATTCTCCGTCTTATTCTCTATCCTCTTTTTAATGATTCCTAACATCCTGTTTGCTTTTTTGACTGCTGCGTGGACGTCTTCAGAGAACTATCCGCGATGATTCTAAGATCTTTTTCCTGATTCGTTGTAGCTAAATTAGCCCCCATCATATAGTATGTATAGTTGGGGTTATTTTTTCCAATGTGCATTATAATGTGTATATACAATCTTTTTTAAAAAAAAAATCAGACTGCTGCATGTGCATCTGAGGTTTTAGAACAAACTGAGTATTATGTTGTATTATTAGCCTTGAACCTTGTGATAAGGAGGCAGATGCCAGATAAGAACTGTGTTGACTCATTTAAATACCCATGTTAGGGTCCCCTCTAGGTCAGGAGGAGAAAACAATGCATCAAATCAGTGCAACGCTTTCTGTTCCCTGGTGTAATATGTAGCTAGCACCTAGCAGTCAGATTTGTCAGGAAAGCAGGTACAGGACTTTTATCATTTGCATGAGCTCAGTCTCAGTCTGACTTTGTTTAGGATTCTGGAAACATCTAGTTCACAGTGGGCATGCTTAGTGGTTTACCACAGAAATTAGCATAGTCAATCCCATATTGCATCATTTTATTTGCATAGCCATGCCCATACTGGTAACTTGATAACTATCATTATTTCTGCAAGCTGCAGAGTCTGATGGGGGGTGGTAGGGCATTGGCAGATTGAGCAACATCCAGATGGAATTGGGGAAGGTATTAAGGAGGGAGGTGGGCTCTATTTGACCATCTGAAAGAGGAAAAAGTGAATCCCAACTTCTCTTCCCATTTCAGTCTCCTATATTAGGCAATCAGTAAATTTCCATGGGAGAAAGAGGAATGTTTCAAGTGTCAACACCAACTTGTGGATAATTTAACAACTTTGTCACTTCCTGACTTTTTGAATTTAATTCATATGCCTAATATTTCACTAACTTTTTTGCATTTAGTATGTATTTAAGTAATAACTTTTCAGAAAGATTTAGAATGCCACAGTTTCTACCTACTTTATATACAGTAGCAAAATGCCAGAGAGCCTCTCCTTTCCAGTGACAAATGGAGACGAAGTCAAAATGAACAATAACTTCTCAAGGGAGCTAGTGTAACTGCATTACTGATTCCTCATTTTTTGAGCAGCAGCAATTAGATAAACTTGAAACTGGTGCCTATAATCTTCAAGGTTGGATGCAATTAATAAAGCAAGCGATAGCCTGCTGATTCTAAAATAAAAAGCTAAATAAATACATGTTGCCATTTTCAGCAATAAAGTAATAAGCAGTTTGCGGTAAATGTGATTGGCATAAAACAATGTATGAAATAATGTCAAATACACTCAGGAAACAGCTAGCGCTGTCAAATTTTCAAAATAGGGTGGCTTTTCAACACATGTATCCACAATTTAAATCTACTGAGATAGGATGACAGATATGCTAACAAATTATTCATGCCATATTTAAATTATGTGCTAACTAATGCTGCAATAGCATATTTATTTAATCAAAGCTTGATCATTATTTGACAATTACTTTTACATTCTTCCACAAAATCTGATAGATAATATTTGTACAATTGTATTAGCTAAACTATGCAAGCAATTGAAAAGCTTGTGCAGCTGTCCAAGTGAGTAAAGAATGTAGGAAAGTCAGGCATATCAAAATACTCACTGTGCTATATTACCTAACTAACTAAAGTACCTTACCATTCAATGGAGCAGCTAAAGTGTGAAAGAAAGCACTGGTGAATGGGTGAGCATTGCTATTTAATATATCTCAGATTTTAGGAGGAAATGTGATAGTTTTAGCCCTGCTGAAAAACTTAAGGACTGTAGCAACATACTGGGCCAAATTGTACAATTAAGGCACAGCTCTGAGTCAGTGCAGAGCTATGCCTAAGAAGCTGGGAAGGACACTGTATGCCCTGTAGGAGGGTGTGTCATGTGCTCCTCTCCATACACAGTCAGGTCCACTGGTTAGTGTTCCTCCATACAACGTTGGAGAGCTATGGGATACTTGACCTCAGCAATCTTTGCTTTTGGAGGAGAACAGAGTGACACTCTGGCCCATATTATTTGCTATATTGCCTCAGTCCACTGATTCATCGATTTCAGTGTTGTGTCCTCAGTGGTGCTGTTATATGGAAAATGGGGAAAAAACACTTTGCCAAATGTAGAAGCAGTGTTGTACATGGAGATGGGGAGGAGAATTTCCTCATCCCTTTAACCATCAGTTTGTGCCCTGAGACATGAGACTTCTCCAAAGTAGTATTGCTGGGGGTTGAGGGAAGGTGAAATTTTGTATTATCACGAGAATGAGGTTGGCTAGTTAAAGCTGGGTGATTTTTTCCCCATCTGTCAGGCAAAAGGTTTCTGTAACTGCTTTACACTTCTAACACTGGGAAAGCATACTTTTTGCAATCTTCAAGATTAAGAGGTGCACTATATCACAGTGGTAAGCAAGTGAATGTACATATTGCAGTGTCGTCTACCCATAATTTATAACAGTAACATTTAATGAAAATGAATTTTTATCTGCATTTCTTTAAGATGTTTGCAGTATACATCAAACAAAGACTGTAAAATTGTGGAATGGTCCTATAGAAATGTTCTCAAGTGTTTTGACCTTGATTAAAATGTTTGAAGTTCGTTCTTTTACTTCAGTTGTTATTGTCGCAGATGATACAAAAGTATCCAGAGTTGGCAGTGCAGCTTGTTGTCTTACAATGAGAGCATTTCAGTTTTCCAGGTGAGAGATTTTAGTTTTGATAGTATGTACATGCTGTCTTGACACCAGGATGGCCATTCCTTGCATGGTTGTTAAATTATGACACATACACTTCTCATTGATCGTAATTTTACAGCCACTTCAAGGCTCAGCTTTGGCCCCATGGTTTCACTGTGTCTGTACAATTGTGGAGAATAGCTTCTGTGATGGGTACTATTATGACCATTGTGTTCCTGTGAGGTGACTCTAAGTGTCTGCTGAAGCTGGACAAGATGTATTAAATGTCTGTAGTACTTGGCCATTGCTAAAGGAATTATATAACCTCCCAGGATGTAAAGATTGTGCTGCAGCTGAGTTCAACACTCACTAGATTCCGTGCAGTCTATGGAACCCTGTTGTGTCTTTAGAGGACTACTTATAACTGTTTGTACCTTACCATACGTTTAGCACTTAGATTCAAGAGGCAGGCTGTGTAAAGAGAGGTTTTTGCATCAGAGTTCCTGAAGCTTTATCATTAAAGAATCATCCTCAAATTGTCCAAGATCAACAGCTAAGTAGCTTTTCCACTGTTTCTATTTCTTCAGATTATTTCTTCACACACCTGTTTTCTGCCCACTAAATTAGATTTTTCTCAATATAGTGTTTGCATTGTCAATGCAAGACTCAAACTTTGTGTGGTTTATCACGTTACATGTTAAATTAGCTATTTATACACAGAGATTTGTGAATGACTGCAAGTTTCAGACATCTATTTTACAAGTAGGACCACGTCTACCATCACTGCTTTAGAGGACACTAAATATCATTTTTAAAAGGTGATGTTATAATTTTAGCTTTATACTCTGAGGGCATTTTCTTCTCTCTGATCTCAGAAAAGCTGCTCTGATCACTCTTAACAGTCCATTTATCTTGAAATTTTACCCCTCTTTTTTTTGTTTGGATTACTTTTATTGTAGCCTGAAATGGGCAATAATATACTTTCAATTGTATGAAGTTAGTTGTCATTAGACAGTCTGTTCTCTCTCCATGTAATATTATGCCTTTAATATTTGTGACTTTTAGCTCTCAAATTTTAAAAGAGTATAATAAACTCATATTTGTAATATCTCATTCATCATTCTTTTCCAAGCTGTGCACAATTATACCTCTTGGGTTTTGACCTTCATATAGTAGAACTGCTAACTGATTGCATGTGTTCCAATAGGGCAGGATGAACAGGCTAAGGAGAGAATTCAGACACGATCTAGGTACATGTTTGTTTCAGTTTAAAAAACTTCTTAAAGTGCACACAGTTAGCATTATCGTATGCAGTGTTGGAATTATGCAGGCAGAGCCCTAGTGACCTTTCATGATGAGACTAAAAGAAAATGATTCCATGTTCTAGCAGATGAATTTGAACACCAACTGTCTGAATTGTTAGTCCAGTCCCAATCCTGAAGTTTTTCTTCAAGCGCTGTCTACATGGATCCCACTGCAGGTAGTCATGCAAGTGTGGAACTTTTGGGAAAGTAGTGTCTGTTGGTGCTGTGCATACATTTTGTCTGTGTTCTCACATCCTCACCAATGGTATATAAATGGGCACAGCCCCAAACACCTCTCAATTCCTTCTGCCCAGTGCAGACCACAGAAATTTGCTTCTCTTGTTAGCTTTGTTTATTGACTTTTTGAAGAGTTGAGCATTTAATACTGCCTCAGGGTAAGAAAGCACCTAGAGTCTCTAACAGACACATTCCTCTTTTGATTTGATTTCTCTATGCATTTCCTCTGATTCTTCCCATCACTAGGATACTGGACAGGACTAAGGTGCTGCTC
Organism: Trachemys scripta elegans; assembly: GCF_013100865.1. Classification (NCBI taxonomy): domain Eukaryota; kingdom Metazoa; phylum Chordata; order Testudines; family Emydidae; genus Trachemys; species Trachemys scripta. The sequence goes on from NC_048302.1 coordinate 76,776,959, forward strand.
ACAATTCAAGCTTAGACTTATCAGATTGAATCTTCTGCCTGCTGAACCCATCAGTGAACACACCAATACTTTGTCCAATTTACTAGGTCTTCTGTCCCAAGAATAGGGCCATATCTCAACCTCTTCCAAAGTCCCTTAGTCAGTAAGCCTGTCAGCTGGTGAACTAAGCACCTGGAATTACAATTACTCTAGAAATTCAAAAAACTCATGCAGGAGATAAGTAACCTTGCATGAGAAATCTCTATGAGCTGAAAGCAGTTTTCCATCTGTGCAAGACAGAAGGGATCTGGCCCTCAACAGTCTTCTGTTTGTTCTGGACCTTCCACTTCACTTCAACAATCCTCACTCAGCTCAGGGAGAATGTACCAGGTTGCAAATTCAGCTTCTCATCCATCCTTCCAGGACTCTATTATATACTCTCATCCTACATCAAGGAGATTTTTAAAAGGTTTACTTCATGGGATTTTTCCTCTTCAGTGGCAGTCACCAAATCAATGGAGCAATTATATGGGCTATTGTCACTATCCTCTCCAAATACAGCTTTCCCAATGACAGTCATAATTACCTACAGAGTCAATGAGATACAGGAACTAATGTTTAAACTACGATATGCACTGTTCAGTAAATATAAGATGCTGCTGTCTCCACCCCTAATTTTTATAAAAGTTATCTCTGATTTCTAAGTAAACAAATCAATCAACTTACCAGTATTTTTCTCCCTGCCCTACACTCCGTGGTTCTCAAACTTCATTGTTTTGGGCTGGAAAATCATCCATAATTTCCCACAATTACAGCTGGTTAACATTTTTCCGATTACTATTGTTTTTTAGTGGAAAATTATGTTTTTGACTAAATAAAATCTTTTACAATAAGTGTGGAGAAAAACTGAACACCCAAATTGCAGCAAGTTTTTGGTTTCCAGCTACACAGCAAAAAATTTCCACCAAAAACTGAAAAAATTGATTCAGAAATGCTGTTCCAGTACATCATGGGAGCTGTAGTTTGGGTACCTCATGCTTTCATTACCAGCTATGGGCCAGATTCCCCAGCCAGACTATATCTGCCATGATGCTCTCTGTCCAGGGATTGACATGATGCACTGTGATGGCTGAGCAACAGGGGAGACTCTGATACATTATGGGAGATGTAGTTTAGCCAGAGATCCTAGCCCATAGAAGAAGTCCACTTCCCCCATATTCACTTGCCTTCATATTTGCTCTCAATTTCCCTTTTCAATCTCCCTACCTGCCCCCTATTGCTTTATACTCTCCTTATTTTCCCTTCAATCTGTATCCTGGGTTTTTCTTATTAAGGCCAAGAGATCTTATACTTTAGACTTTAATTATTTTTACTTAACATTTTATTTCTGATGTTTACATGACAAAGATATAGAAACTTTATAAAAAAAAATCCTAAAAGTTATATGTTTAAACATTACATAACTACATCTAATACAACAGCATCCAGAGCCCAGTGTTGGATTCATCCTGCAGCTCCCTGCAGTCTAGAACACTGCCTTTTAAAAATAGAGGGTGACCTTTGCCCCAGGAAGCCACACCCACATCCTTACATAACAATAGCCGTTATTCCACATACCTTCTGCTCCCAACAATCCCCTGAATTCCCAACACTACCTTGCACCCCTTGGTCGGTCTCATGTTTCCCTTATTCCCCTGCACCCCACTTAGTCTCCTCACCCCCAAATTTCTCTGTGCCTCCTTAATTTCTCATCTGTCATCATTCATACTATCCTGCAGCCCTTTCAGTTAGCTTCATCTTACGCCACAACATTCCCTGGCTACACCATCAGTCATGCCCTTTCTGCTCCTCCACCCCATATTCCTCTGTCTCCTCCAGTATCACCAACCCCAAGAATAAAAAAAATTATCAGCCAGACTTTAAAAAAATCAGAATTGGCTTTAAAAAATATGAGATTTAAAATAATAAATGTTAAGTCCATTTTAGTTGTCTTCTTTTTCCTGTGGCTTTAGGTTCACTTGGAATATGCTTTCAAATATTTCTCTAAGAAGATGAGGGTTATCATTTTTTTAAAATGAAATCTGAAATGCTCATGTAATTGCTTTAATTTAGGAATTGGGGATTTCTGAAAAACACCAAATATTGTGAGATTGGTGACAAATTTGCAAAGATAGACAACACTACTCTTCACAGTTCCCTTCCAGTTTCCTAACTGTACGTAGCCATCATTACTAGGAGCAGGCTCATTTTCACATGTAAAGATTAAGGGGAAATGGCAATCATCTTGACTTAAGGCAGCCTCTGGCTTCAATGTCATTGGAAGCAATGGGAAATAGTGCCCATTTTGTCTAAGGGCAAAATTCACAAGTTTGATGGTAGAAATGAGATTGTGAGAAATTAAAACAAAACTCCACCTAATGTCACAAGCCTAGTGATAAAATTGTGAATGTTGTGACTCTGGACCCGCCTACTCCATTACAAGTACTATAGTGATTCTCTGTGTAGCCAGTACTTATTTATAGTAACTATGGCTCTGCATGAATCCACACTACCTGCCTTATTTCTCCATTACTTTGGAGTTTTACAACTGGTTATTGATATAGTGGAAGTAACTGCATGGCAGCTGGAGCTGTGCCCCTCTTTTATATATCAACAAGCATGGGCAGGAGGATGTAAGGAAGATGTGTGTGCAGCCCCAACAGACATTGCTTTCCAAAATGCCCCAAGATCTTAAACTGGGGGTGTTCAGAGGGGGGAGGGGAGTGGTCCAGGCAGTTGGCAGAACAGTTGGTCAAGAATGGGTTTGTGAGACAGGGTGCCTTGGGGAGCAGGGAGGAGGTACATTGATTGCAAGCAGTTAGGTTATTAGAGCTGGTGCATGAAGAGCTTAATTTAATTGGATACCCATGCAAGCACAGGCAGAGAAGCCTGATGGCAGGAACCACTGTATCAAAGCAAATGAACATTGTGAAGGGTGCCCCCAAAGAGATGTACCACAGATCTGAACTCAGGCCAGGCTACCTTCTAGATACCTAAGTACCTCAAGTGACAAATCAACTAAAAGGAGGCATAGCTTGGTTTCTAAGTCTTAAAAGCCTTAACCTTCTTTTGAACTTTCTCTATGGGCCAAGCTAGGGACTACTCCATTATTGTTTAATTGTCACTGTTTAAGCTAGTGAATCTAAGCTGTATGCAATCTTTTCTGCCAGTCCTAGTAAATCAAGTAAATGAAGTTGCAGAACTGTTAACTAAGGTTTGTAACCTGTCCTTTAAATCGGCTTCTGTACCCAATGACTGGAAGTTAGCTAATGTAACGCCAATATTTAAAAAGGGCTTTAGAGGTGATCCCGGCAATTACAGACCAGTAAGTCTAACGTCTGTACCGGGCAAATTAGTCGAAACAATAGTTAAAAATAAAATTGTCCGACACATAGAAAAACATAAACTGTTGAGCAATAGTCAACATGGTTTTTGTAAAGGGAAATCGTGTCTTGCTAATCTATTAGAATTCTTTGAAGGGGTCAACAAACATGTAGACAAAGGGGATCCAGTGGACATAGTGTACTTAGATTTCCAGAAAGCCTTTGACAAAGTCCCTCACCAAAGGCTCTTATGTAAATTAAGCTGCCATGGGATAAAAAAATCCTTTCATGGATTGAGAACTGGTTAAAAGAGAGGGAACAAAGGGTAGGAATAAATGGTAAATTCTCAGAATGGAGAGGGGTAACTAGTGGTGTTCCCCAAGGACCGATCCTATTCAGCTTATTCATAAATGATCTGGAGTTTAGTATCATCTAAACAGTGAACAGTGGCAAAGTTTGCAGATGATACTAAACTGCTAAAGATAGTTAAGTCCAAAGCAGACTGTGAAGAACTTCAAAAAGATCTCACAAAACTAAGTGATTGGGCAACAAAATGGCAAATGAAATTTAATGTGGATAAATGTAAAGTAATGCACATTGGAAAAAATAACCCCAACTATACATACAATATGATGGGGGGCTAATTTAGCTACAACAAGTCAGGAAAAAGATCTTGGAGTCATCGTGGATAGTTCTCTGAAAATTTCCACGTAGTGTGCAGAGGCGGTCAAAAAAGCAAACAGGATGTTAGGAATCATTAAAAAGGGGATAGAGAATAAGACGGAGAATATATTATTGCCCTTATATAAATCAATGGTACGCCCTCATCTCGAATACTGCGTACAGATGTGGTCTCCTCATCTCAAAAAAGATATACTGGCACTAGAAAAGGTTCAGAAAAGGGCAACTAAAATGATTAAGGGTTTGGAACGGGTCCCATATGAGGAGAGATTAAAGAGGCTAGGACTCTTCAGCTTGGAAAAGAGGAGACTAAGGGGGGATATGATAGAGGTATATAAAATCATGAGTGATGTGGAGAAAGTGGATAAGGAAAAGTTATTTAGTTATTCCCATAATACAAGAACTAGGGGTCATCAAATGAAATTAATAGGCAGCAGGTTTAATACAAATAAAAGGAAGTTCTTCTTCACGCAGCGCACAGTCAACTTGTGGAACTCCTTACCTGAGGAGGTAGTGAAGGTTAGGACTATAACAGAGTTTAAAAGAGAACTGGATAAATTCATGGTGGTTAAATCCATTAATGGCTATTAGCCAGGATGGGTAAGGAATGGTGTCCCTAGCCTCTGTCTGTCAGAGGATGGAGATGGATGGCAGGAGAGAGATCACTTGATCATTGCCTGTTAGGTTCACTCCCTCTGGGGCACCTGTCATTGGCCACTGTCGGTAGACAGGATACTGGGCGAGATGGACCTTTGGTCTGACCCGGTACGGCCTTTCTTATGTTCTTATCAGTCTCTCTCTCTCTGTGTGTGTGTGTGTGTGTGTAAACAGCTTTAATTATTGAGGCTTCTTCTTTATGAGAGCCACAGAACTATATTTTATGTGACTATAAGGTGGATGCATAACTGGTGGAAAACCATTCCCAGAAAGTAATCATCAGTGGTTCACAATCATGCTGGAAGGGCATAACGAGTGGTGTCTCTCACGGATCAGTTCTGGGTCCGGTTCTGCTCATCAGTGATTTAGATAATGGCATAGAGAGTACACTTATAAAGTTTGCAAACAATACCAAGCTGGGAGGGGTTGAAGTTTGGAGGATAGGATTATAATTCAAAATTATCTGGACAAACTGGATAAATGGTCTGAAGTAAATAGGATGAAATAAGGACAAATGCAAAAAACTCCTCTTAGGAAGGAACAATCAGTTGCATACATACAAAATGGGAACTGACTGCCTAGGAAGGAGTACTGTGGAAAGGGATCTGGGGGTCATAGTTGACCACAAGCTAAATATGAGTCAACAGTGTAACACTGTTGCAAAAAAAAGTGAACATCATTCTGGGATGTATTAGCAGGAGTGTTGTAAGCAAGACACAAGAAGTAATTCTTCCGCTCTGCTCTGCACTAATTAGGCCTCAACTGGAGTATTATGTCCAGTTCTGGGTGCCAAATTTCAGGAAAGATGTGGACAAATTGGAGAAAGTCGTGAGAAGAGCAACAAAAATGATTAAAGGTCTAGAAAACAGGAGCTATGAGGAAAGATTGAAAAAATTGGGTTTGTTTAGTCTGGAGAAGAGAAGACTGAGAGGGGACATAACAGTTTTTAAGTACATAAAAGGTTGTTACAAGGAGCAGGGAGAAAAATTGTTCTTCTTAATTTCTGAGGATAGGACCAGAAGCAATGGGCTTAAATTGCAGCAAGGGAGATTTAGGTTGGACATTAGGAAAAACTTCCTCTAACTGTCAGGGTCGTTAAGCACTGAAATAAATTGCCTAGGGAGATTGTGGAACCTCCGTCACTGGAGACTTTTAAGAGCAGATTAGACAAACACCTGTCAGGGATGGTTTAGATAATACTTGGTCCTGCCATGAGGGCAGGGGACTGGACTAGATGATCTCTAGTCCTATGATTAGATAGATGGATGGATGGATAGATAGATATTTGTGTGTGTGAGAGTAGTTCTCTGGCTCTCATAAACAAGCTTCAATAATTAAACTGTGTATGTGTATATACGGATATAGATATTTGTATACACACACACACACACACACACACACACACACAGAATGTATATATAATATAGTTCTGTGGCTCTCATAAACAAAGCTCAGTAATTCAAGCTGTTTCCATACACTGAGTTTTCTGGGTCATTGAAGCCTCATTAGATATTTCAAAATCATGTCTTCAGATTATGAATACTTGTAAGCCTGAAGAAAGTATTCTACATGAACACTGGAAAACAAGCTTTAAGCTTCATTTCAAATGGCATGTTTGTTGTCATTTTCATTGCACATTAGTTTATCCGTAAATCTGAAAAAAAAAATGTCTGGCCAGAATGTTTATGGCTTTACTAGAAAAATAAAATCCTCAGATTAAGACATCTTTAAAAGGATTCACACAGGAGTGCTGCAATTCAAAATGAGAACACCCATATATTGTACATAAAAATATTTCTTTGAGTGGTTGCGTCAATTTACAGTACCCAACTGTAAGATTTGTATAGTAATTTGCATTATAACACTGCATATATATTTAGAACCCAGGTGGGGTCATACACATTAAAGTTTAAATCTAAAATATACACATTTTGGAGTTCAGGTCAATTTTATAGTGTGCTGTTCACCCAGAATATGCTATTATAAATTTCTCCCAGCTTATAGTGTTGTTTTTTTGTCTTCCTAGCTGAACCATTTGAGTATCATATTGGGAATATAGTTAAACTACTGGTTTGGTATTTTCCCTCTAGAATAGAAACTACATCATGTAAAAATGTTTGCTGCATTTAGACTTTAATCAAGGATGAAAAAGGATAAAACAACCAGTCCCTGTAGCCATTCAATAGAACTATGTATTGTACATTCAAGAAGTGCTGCAGAGTGACATCCAATAACCCCCCTGGGGAAGTGACAGTATGAGACTGGGATATGTTTGTGGCTAACAGGATACAAAGATCAGACTTTCACTTCCTAATGTAAACAGGTTCAATCTAGGTATACTATAGTATTTCCCATGGGAGCCACCTAAATATTTTAACAAGAGAACTGCAGAATGAGGACAGAAAATCCACCACTGACTTCCAGTGTCTAAGCACAGATAAAAAATTGATTACAATTCTGTTGGTTTCAGAGGTTTCCAAACAACAATTTATATTTCTAAACTGCACCATGATATTGAAAATGTAAACTGATGTAATACCCACCTACATTTTAGAGGTGGTCCCTAGCAAAATCAATATGCTATCTCTCTTCTTATCACTGACTTTCATGTACTGACATATATAGCAGATGAAATTTATTTATTCAATTATATCCTCCTATCACTAAATAGTGGATCCTAAATATGATTTCACTGCCAAATAGGCTAACGTTATATGTCCATTTAGATATGTAATTATTTTTCTGCTTGTATAATGCAGGATATTTTGGATAGTATACAATGTTCATCCACAGCAATATTTAAATTATAATATAGAACTCTTCAACTGGAGCCTTGTTAAATAGAATGTGAGCTAATCTAAACCAAAAGTTTTTTTCTATGCCAATATAATTTAATTCTGAATATGGACAGGGGAACTTCCAGTTTGTTAGGAAAGATTTTACAGAAGATCTTGCATCTGCAAATAAATTAGACAGTTGAAAACATATAATTCTCCAGGGTCAATGCACAGCAGAGTGTCCTTATCTGGTGCTTGATATTCACAACAAAGTGTGAATTAGAGATGGGGTTTAACCGCAACCCTGAATCTACATGTCCTTGAACTCTGGAGAAGTTCATATCGGCTCTGAACTCTGGGTCTGTGGCTTCCCTCGCATATGAATATAGAAATAACACATGCTGTGGAGAAGGAGCAATCCTTTTGTTAACACAAATGGAAATCTCTGTGAATCTCATCTTGGATACACACAAGGGGGTTTGTGTTCTCCTCTCAAGGCTAATGGGATGTGCATCGAGGGAAGAATAATATGCACCATTGCCTTGTTCACTAACAGGTGAAGAGTACTCTGGATGAAAATGGTGAACTAATGGGCAAGGTAGTTCACATTAGTTTACAGGGTAATTCCATGTTTTGCAGCAAAACTAAGGCAAAGTCTTGGCATAAACCAGGGAAAGATTCAGCCTAAGACCTGCTGTTGATGTGACTGATGAAAACAACTTGACATTTAAATTGACAGTTTATCACGAGTACCTCAGTTTCTTTGCAGAAGCTAACAGAGAGAGAAACTGAAGGAGCCTACTCTCTGTCAAGTTGGGTGCAAAGACAATGTTGAAATACATGCATTTGAATATGCAATAAGAAGTTGTAGTTGTTTCCTTGTTGCCAGCCAAATGAATGTAGAAGGACACCTGTCTGCAGCAGAAGACAGTTTATTCATGTGAATTTTGCCAGTAGAAAACCTAATCGGGAAGGGTTTTATTTGTCTGTACACATGGAATAAATATGTCTAGGTTGGACTTTTAAAGTTAGATCAACTCAAACCTTTGAAACCATGACAGAATCCAATATCCAGAGGCATCTCCTATTTTGATAATATTTCATGTTGTCAAATTAAATGGAAGGCACATATTAGATCATTTGTCTATCCCGTGTCTTGCAATATACTTCATGCTTTAGCACAGGGGTAGGCAACCAATGGCATGTGTGCCAAAGGCGGCATGTGAGCTGATTTTCAATGGCACTCACACTGCCCAGGTCCTGGCCACCAGTCCGGGGGGCTCTGCATTTTAATTTAATTTTAAATGAAGCTTTTTAAACATTTTAAAAACCTATTTATTTTACATTCAACAATAGTTTAGTTATATAGTATAGACTTATAGAAAGAGACCTTCTGAAAATGTTAAAATGTATTACTGGCACGCAAAACTTTAAATTGGAGTGAATAAATGAAGACTTGGCACACCACTTCTGAAAGGTTGCCGACCCCTGCTTTAGCAAAAGGTGAACTAACTAATGTTGTGTGAGAAGGCTGGATTAGAGGAGGGGAATTAGTTATTAACAACCACTGGCAATTGTTTCATACTCCAGGGCATAAGATTTAGTTACTCTTATAACATTCTCCTGGGTTTTATATCTGCAAATGTTAATAACAATGGCCAATTTTTAAGTCCAGCCACGCTATTTATGTCAATGACTTCTTGCAGTCATGAGTTCCAAAGATTGACAATTAAGCTGCATTAAAAATTCTTTGTTTTGTTCATTTTAAATGTGCTTATTAATTAAAACATGTTTCTCCTTGCTCTCATGTTATGGAGCAGTTGCATTGGCATTAGGGGACAAGTTGTATTGTTAAAATTGATGATAAAAATGTAATTTATAATATATCAAAATGGCAAATACAATGTCTGTGTTTGTACTGAAATTTGTTTCCAAATTGCAAAATAAATTAGGATTTTTAATATGGTGAAGGAACATTTGATATCTGCCATCAGGAGAACTATATAATTTGATTTTGTGTCCTTGTATAACTACTAAAAGCATTTTTTCATTATTTAACTACCTTTATACTCAGAATATTTAAATTCAAAGGACACCTGTAGCTGAAGTAAGAAAATATTGTATACCACTTAGAATACAGTATCAGATAGTCACGGGAGAGGCAACATAGTCCACCTGTTAGTGCACAGCTTTGAGAGAAGAAATGTAATTATGTCTTTCACATTGACTTGCTTTGTAACCTTGGACATTACACTTAACCTTTCTGTGCATCAGTTTCCCTATCTGTTCACTAGAAATAATACAGCAATATTTGCCTTTATCACAGGAGTTTTATTAGACTTCATTGATATTTCTGAAGTATTTGGAAATCCTCTGGAGGGAGGAAATATGCATACTTTTAGTTTTTGTTGAATTCATTTATTGTATATTAAATGCTCATCATGACTTCAGATCTTTCCTCAAGATGGCTAGAGAGTATGAATGGACATTGACAGATATGAAAAAAAACATACTATTGATTCTCTAACTGTATGTTACAAATAAAAATATTTTACTCTTCTACAGTATTGCTTATTCTACAGAAATAGATTCCAGTCAAGTATTTGTTACTTAGGGATGAATATGTATTCAGTGATCTATGCACTGATTAAAAATGCATGTGAATGTACTAATTTTGTTATATCTCAAATTGTAAGGTATGTGCATGCAGAGCAATTGAAAGAAGATAATGCTAGCTCACAATTTTTTGTCATAAAGATAGAAAGGTATATGTAATTTAGGGAATATGATGATTCATTTACCTACAACATAATCTCTTCTATAGATGTACCTCTGCATATAGTGTAAAAACTAAGACACAATCAATTCCTTTATATAGTGATTTATTTTTTTTCAAAAAATCCTTATTTACACTGGATTTTACTTTAAGTAGCTTTCACTAGATTAATATGAAAAATACTTTTTGATGAGAGATGAATAGTATTAAAAAAATTAGAAGCCAGTTCCCAATCCTATTTTAAGTAAACATGGGCTTCATTTAATTTTCTACAAAAACAACAGATCTGACATTGTAAAAACACTGTAGTTTAACTGTTGCAGACACCATCTTTAAATAAAGGTGACAGCTGCTAAAAGTATCACTTTTTATCTTAGAATGCATTTGTAACTTCTTCTTTCATCATTTCTCCAGTAACAAATTTCCTAGCTGAAAATTATATGGGCTGTACGCAATATTGTATTGTTCATATTGGTGTATTTAGGTTTGGTTTAATTATTGTGGTTTATTTTTCTGCTAAAGAAAATGATATGTAGTTCAATATGGGGAAAAGTGTAGTATTAAATTAAGACTCATAGGAATGCCCATAATCAATATTCTTGTTAGGAGACAGAATATTAATTGTTAGGAGAGAGAGAAACGTTGCGGAATATGGGCTAAAAAATGCCTTTCAGCCATAGCCTTCAGTGGGTCATGTATGCAGTGACTCACTATTCTAAGCAGGTATGTTGTCTCCTGGAGTACTGTGGAAGTACCCATTGCTATACCCTTTTAAAGGATGTAGAATATGCATTCCTTATATGCAGGACCATGGACTCTTGCTTCCACACTGCCTTCTTCATGAAAGCTAGTTTCTATGAGCTCTTACCTGACGCACTCCTTGTAATCCCACTAGGCCTTACACAAGGGTTATGTGGAGAAGACTTCTTGTGTAGGAAGACCATTTAGACCTATTTGTTTTAGCCTTTTTTTTGTTGAAATGCTTTACTAATGGCAATGACCTCTTGTTAATTGTATGCCACTAGGTCAATTGCTACTGTACTAAAGGGAAATTAACCCTAAAGAAAGAAGGTGCTGTTTCCACCACCCTGATCCTTTGCAGGTTATGTCAGGAGAGGATTATCTTTAGTTTCCCTCGGATTTCTGTAGTTCCCATGGACCTACAAGATCAGCATCAACTATTTTACAGGTGATGCTGGCCCTTTTGTGTACCCTCATCTCCAAGAGTACAGAAAGTTGCCACTACCAGCTTCCTTCTATCAGACTTCTCATCACTGTGGGTTCTGCACACTCATTTAGGGTTTGGATAAACAAAAGGTGAAATCTATGTTGTTAAGTCACCCTACTATCCATGCTAGATTAACAATAAATGGGGCCCAGATCCAATTCAAACAAAGGTCAGCCAAAATAAACCAGTGCTTCCTGTGATGCGGTGTAGAAGGCCTGCACCAGGAAAGGAGAAGCTTAAGAGCAGCTTTGGGCTCTGTCAGTCTTGTAGGGGGAGCCAGAACAGACCTCTCATTCTTAGCTCCTAGAGATGGGCACAACAGAGAGCCAGGCTACCTTAGGTTGCCTGTAAGCACAGAGCAGTAGAACAGATGGCTGTAGGGTTCTGGTAGGACAGAGGAAACTGGTGTCACTGTTTATTTCCATTAATTTAGTTAGCTTTCCTTTGTTATGTTGAGAACTGGGACTAGGGGCTTGACTCTGGAGCAGACTCCTGTTGAGAATGAGAGCCCCCAGAGGAGAAGATGGGCCAATGTAGGAAGTAGCCCAGGGAAGAAGCAAGAAGTCTGACCAGAGAGACCATAATCACTTGCTGGAATCCAAGTTAACAGGAGGGACTGTGTTCCCCTGCAACTTCGCTAAGCAGACTAGTGGGAAAACACCAAGCGCCAGGAGCACTACTGGGCCTGGATCTGGCTATTGACCTGGTGTGAGGCCCTGGGACTACTGAATGAAAATCCTGGTTTATTCCAAAAGGGGGGGAGATCAAAGGTGCCTGGCCATGGGTCAAATCACAAGGAAAAAAGGGACCCAGCAGACTGGGTTGGCAGAACTAGAGAGAGAAAACCCTGCAGTGCCACACCTAGCCATAAGGGAGTGCACCCATTGGTTAGTCATTTTGCCAGATGTGCTTGCGACTCGTGCATTTTTCTTTGAATCTGAAATACCTGAGTAGCTAAAGGTACACACATGCATGTTTGCAGGATCAGGGCCTAAATTTTTGAGAGTAAAAGTGTTCATTTTAGATTTATCTTACTGTAGTTTTTTTGAGAAATAAAGACTATATTTTATAAATCCTTACTTAGAACATATTCTGTCAGGAGTTTGGAAGAGGGTTAAACAATACAAACAAGTAACTTAAAGTACACATTCTAAATAAAGCTATACAGCTAACTATCTTATTTACATTTCTTTCTGCATTTTGTTTCAACACACTCATTAACCAAATCATTCAAATTTGGTATCTTCCTGCTGTAGTTGGAACCTTAAGAGTTAAATGAGGAAAGGCTATATAGATACTTGATTTTTAAATAAGTAGCACATCTGGTGGTGCTATTAGTGGTGTTTGGGAAGCCATGAATGATATTAGTGCATTGCATCCACTGAAAATATTGATCTTCGTGCTCCTAATTGTGCCTTCAGTCCCTTCTTCATGAGGATTGCAAAGGTGTACTGAAAGCACAGCTAGATATTTAAGGATCTTCTCTCTCTCTCTCTCTTAATCCTTTTCTTTTCATGTATGATCATGTCCTTTTCTATGGAGGACTTGAATGGCAGATTGCAAGAAGCGCCCCTCAAGATGAAACAGCATACATGCAGTGTATACTTGTACTTATAATTTACCTGAAACTTCTTTAAAAAAAGAATCACATATATTTGATTCCTGAAGCCCAGTGATTTTGTTCTCCAGAGAGAGCGTGAGGTGCACATACTAATGATGATCAGATGGGTAAAAAGAATACTATAGTCTGAAAGGCAAAGCTACAACTTGAGAATGGTGTTTTCAGTGCTACTATTAAAACCACAATTTAAGAAAAAACATGTCTGTATAGTAGAATTTGGTATTATTGGTCAGCACTTCTAATGATTTAGATATTATTTTATTATCAACATGGGTGTTATCCAAATAGATTTTCATTAAGATTCCACTATTTATGCCAACATTCTCAGAACAAACCCTCCTCACTGTGGAAAAAACAGTGCAAATGTGCAAAATCATGTCAAGTACAACTTTACTGTTCCATATATTTCCTAATGTGCACAAAAATGACATGTAAGCAAACTCAGACAAACTCAGATTACACACAGGCTGGGTTGGTTGTGTCTTGATGTACATCCTTCCATCTCAGGTCATCTGAGTCGTGACAAAGAGATGAATCATAAGTGTGATTCGTGGATTGGAGATGGGGCACCAAGCATGAGATTTGAAGCTGGGTTAGCCTCCTCTGGCTTGCTGGCCATGAGAAGTAAATTAGGATACGTCTACATGTCCATAAAAGATTCTTCTCAGTGCAGCCACAGCTGGCCTGGGTCAGCTGACTCAGGCTTGCAGGGCTCAGGCTCCAGCACTAAAAATTGCAGTGTATGTGTTTGGGCTCAGACTGGAGCCTGGGCTCTGAAACCATGGGCGGGCAGGGTCTAAGAGCCCAGGCTCCAGTCTGAGCCTGAATGTCTATTCTGCAATTTTTATCCCTGCAACGCAAGCCCTGCAAGCCTGAGTCAATTGTCCTGAGCTGCAAGAGTTGGTGTGCCACATGTTTTTTTATTGCATTATAGATGTACCCGTAGAGGCTTTGCTGAGCTAAGCATGAAGGAAGAAGGGACTATAACTACTGTCTTTTCTGTCTGTGTGAGAGAGCACTCAGCTCTTCACAGGACAGCTGCAGTTGACTGGCTGCGAAGAAGCTTAGCCAATATTAATCAGGGAAAGAAGTTAGGAAGTGGAGGTTGAGCCAAAAGCCACTGGGTGATTGTACTTCTGGCCCCCTGCCTTACAACTGCTTCCAAGTTCCTGTACTAGACCCCAACACTGTCTGAAGTTTACGGAACTCAGCACAGACACAGGGGTCCATGTCAGTGGAAACTGATGCAAGCTCAGGTCCCTTTGTGATAGATGAGCCCCCTCCCACCCAGGAAACCAGATGTGTGGATCCTGTCTTATTCTGCCATCTCACTTTCCGAAGGCTGTTTTTGTTCATAGAATGTCTTAGTTCTCAAAAGCGGAAGTTAATTTTTTCAAGGGAAATATGACAGTCACAGGGAGAAAGTATTATTGCTGTAAATATTTTATGTACTAATAGGGACATGAGAGTGTTGTTCAACACAATCATCCTTCTTTTAATTCTTGAGTTATAGAACAAGATGTGTTCTTAGTTTTACTTTGCTTATTTTCCAATACTAGTGTCAACAAATGTGGCTCAGAGATCAGTTTTCTTTCCGACATCACTTAAAATCATTGGTTCTCCTGATTCATTTTCTGTATATGCAGTAGGAAATATATTAATCCTTGAAGCCAATGGAGTTGTACCAGAAACAAGTCAGACTGTAGACTTTTAGGATATATTTTTCAAGAAGCACATAATCTGGTTAAATAAAGATAGCCAACAAACATGTAAATAGATAGGATATGTTCACTGTAGTAAAATTAGGACTGTATTAAGTAAATTTAATTTAGAATAACTATTTAACTTTTTAAAAAGTATTTAGGGCAATATTTGCAGAATTACACACACATAGACTCTGATCCTGCAATGAAATTTGTTCAGGCAGACTTCATGGGCATGCAAGCATAGGGATTTCCTGTACACATCTGATTGCAGGATCAGAGCCATAATTTGCACATGCACAATCACAGTAATTGCATATGTAATAATAATCATTGTTATCATTATCTTCTTTAAAATCCTTTTCCATTTTCTGCTAAAAACAATGGGACAGATTCGTAGCTGCGTGGGGGAGTTAATTATGGCTATTTGATTCTGGGACCAGTTTTTCTAGCCCCAGGATAGATTAGAATAGCCAGGAGTGAGACTGCTCTTATATATATGCCTTCTGGTCATGGCTCTAAAGAGTCTATCAACCAGCTGGGAACTGCCAAAGTGCAGCACGCTGTGACCATATCCTATGGAACCACTCCAAATAATCTAACAACATCAAACTATGGGTATGGCAACCTCTGAATGGCAACAACCTCCTCCCCCACCATTACTTGCCCAGTTTGCGGTAGGAGAAAAATTCCTCCATGATTCCAGTTAAGGCAATTGGTGCTACACTGCGAAATTCCATTGTTAACCATGACTGACATATCTCAAGTAAATTTCAGGTGGATAGATCTCACCAGAGGCAATTCAGAATGTACCTACAAACCTGTCAACTGTACCCCATTTTGAAGGATGTCACCCATTTTACTCCCTTACCCACGTATGGCATTCTTTGTTTTTATTTTTGAAAATTAATTCCATCAGAAATAAAGATTCATGAAACTGAGGTTATAGTAATAGAGAGACAAGGTGAAAGAGCTCTTGATCTGTGGAGCCCAAAAGCTTATCTCTTTCACGAAGAGCATGTATGTATGTATGTATACTGAATTGGCTAGAAGATCCTTCACAGATGTTGCCAGCAGCACTTATGCTTTCAGACCACACACTGCTACTTGTGCACCTGACTCTCCACTGCTTTTTGTCTTGTGTGTAATTTACACCTATGTAAAGTAAATAGAAGATGGGTGTAAAGCACTATGGGAGTATTTGACACACACTATGATTTGGTAGTGTTTAGCACCCATTTTTCATTCACTTTGCCCAGGTTTGAATTACTACACAAAGTGAAAGATGGCATTATGTCTTTACCTACATTCCTGACAAATAGTTATTTCCCACAAGTGGTATTGAAGCCCACTAATCTGACCAACGTATGACCTGCAGAGGGAGGATAAGCAAGGTGGAGAGGGTTTCCTGCCAACCTTTGAGGCACTCAGGCAGGGCACACTTCCGGCATAGCTGGAAGCCAGCATTTTTGTGGTTGCTGCTTTAAAAAAAGTATCTATCTGAAAGCTTCTCAGGGGGTTGGATGTTAGTAATCCCAGAAAAGATGGATTAGTTAAAAAAAAAGTGTAATGAAGCAATAACAGGTGCCTGATGTTTACAATTTATCACATGATTTTAGAATTTGTCACATGCAAATAGCCATTTGTGTGTGTGTGTACATACAGTATGGAGAGAGAGAGAGACACACACACACAAAGTGAGCATCATATCTCACTTAGCCATTCTAGTCTGCTAAACTTTGTTGTTATACATTTGCACTTTAGGACTAAGACAACAGAGGAACTTTCTCTAGTAGTTTACAGAAAAAAACATCTGAGACCATAAAGATGTCCTTTTAGATATTTTAGCCTTTTGAAATCTTAGATTTTTTTTTTCCTTCGGCTCTGGCAGTGCTCCAGAAAAATACTTGTCAGTTGAAATTTGCTTGCACTGTGAAATAAAAACTTAAACACATAAAGGAAAGATAAATTTGCCAAACTAAATGCAATAACACTGCAGTTTGTTAGCTGTTCTTTTTTCTTATTTGTATTTTAAGAACCTAGGGTGGTAGTAGAAATTGAATAATTGATTAAATCTTTCTTGCTCAATATTTAAAGTTTGAGTCATAAAAATATACTTAAATGGGAGATGATTGTTCACAGATCTTTTTCACAGGAGTTGAGGAATGGAGTGTGTAAGTGTGATGCAGAGGCAAAAATCAAATGGCAGTAAACCAAATTATTTTTTAAAAGGACAACCTTTTGGCCATTAGGGTTTGTGAGTATTGGTGTTATATGTACATTGTTTTACTGTTCAGCACAGATAAAGGTATACATTTAAAATTTATTTCTTGCAACTGATGTAAAATGTTTTAAAGATACTTACAAAACACATAGTAGAGAGGATACTTTATGAAAAGAATGTACTTATAACATATACCAGAATGAAAACTATTATCTGCAATGATATTGCTAAAGTTATTTGTTACATTATGATGAGGAGTTACAGTAGGAGCCCAATCTTAGCAAGAATCCCATTGACTTCAATGAGCTTTGTATCAAGCCCTAACAAACAAACAAAAAAGCCAAAAAACAAAACAAAATAAGCATGGTTTACTGTCTTAATGCAAGGAGTTCAAACTATTATGATAACCCCTAGAGAAAAATTTGCAGGCAAGACCTCTGATATTTATTATCCTGGGTTACTTTAATTTCTTTCCTTTTTAAATTCTGTTTAATATAATTTAAAGTTAACCATTATATAAAAAGTAAATCATGAGTATAATGACATAAAATGAGAGCAAAAATTCCTGTCATCAAAGTAACTAAATGTTTGCCAAATATTTAAAAAGAAGTTCAGATATTTTTAATGAGACACATTATATGAATCTGTTTTAATTTAATTAACTTTTTGGTAATCAGATTCAAGACGTAAGTATACCCATACAAAATTCGCTACCGGGAGTCTAGAAAGTTATGTATAGTAGGTTTGCTAAGCAGAAACTATGACCAAAATAACAGAGGGGATGGGATAGGAAAGGAAGAAATATGAGAGTGGGTATTTAAAAAAAGTGAAATAATATTATGCAAATACCTCTCAGCAAAATGACCACCAGAAATAACACAGTGAGGGAGAGAATAAAGAAAATTATGTGATGCCACCAAGGAAGCTTATGAATGAAGAAAACAGCAATCAGAAAAGAATTAGAAGTACAAACCAGAAACATCCTAAGATTCAGAGGTCAATCTGCAGAATATTTTAAGTGAGCTCTTTATCACAATCCTCATCTTAAACAAAAAGAATTCACTCACGGGTCCACTTTTTAATGTTGGATAGTTGAGTTACAGGCTTCACTTGTATTTATGAATCCTAGTGGAATGCACCAACCAGGACATACTTTAAGACACAAGGCCAGCAACAGCAACAAAGTCAGAATAAGAAAAACAAGCTGTAAAAAATCAAAACCTTAATTGTAATGAGTATGGGGCAAACAGGTTCAGGTAAATGCAGGTAGTTCAGGTATCAGAACATTTGTCCGATTGTGTTTATGGAATTACTTGAACATATGTATGACTTCCTACCTCACTGGAACCACTTTTTTTTTTCATTATTCTAAGTTACACTGCTTATAAAAATTCAACTTCTGAAGAAATTGTTGTGTTATCAGAAATGTGTATGATAAACTGGGATTATGGTATGATTCTCCAAAGCTATCATCTTCCTGAAATAGTGAGATTGCCATGTTTTGTGAATGATGTCAAAGAATGATATTCTTTAGTCAATACTACTCACTACAACTTGCAGTCACATAAGACCTTGCTGTTCAAGGTATTCCCGCGTTCTCACACTGTCCCACACCACAGCACCATAAACATTACATCTGAACTGACCGCCCTTCTCTCCCTAGGTCTCCAATTCAGCAAGCATGTGGTTAAATTGAAGCATATGCTTAAGTCCCATTGCAGCCAGTAAAAGTTCAGTATTTAAGTACTTTGCTGAATCAGGGCCTGCTGACTGTAATTCTCTTCCATAAAGTGTGCTGGTGGCAATACTGGTGCTGCTGCTCCAAAAGTAGAATTCTTATCTGACCTCTCCACTAAGCTGTTCTCCTGGCATAACATCCAGCTTGTCAGGAGCATCAGAAAGATGAAGCAGAATCAGCCACAGCTCACTGGAATAGTTATGTCAGAGTGGGTCCTAGACCAGCCATATTGGACTTCACAGTTCTGCTCACCTGTTCTTGTTCCCACAGTTATCAGAGACTGTTTTCTAATTTTCAATAATCAATTGCTGCCCTGCTTTTTTGAGTGTCCATAAATAGCCTGAGGGGGCAGGTGGATAGTGGGATAATAAAGTGTGTTTTGAAGGTGAAGGGGGGGACCTGGCATTGGGTGGCGAGGAACACCCACACATTTAACTTTGCATAGAGTGCTGTAAAATTAAACAGTGCAGTGGCCTCGCATACCTTCAGGTGTTTCAAAAATACTCAAAGCTACCAGAAGGCAGTGGGTGTTTCAGTTACAGACCTTTGCTAAATAATATCCCTGATAAGATGGGACTTGGGGTAAACCTCACCCATTCTCTTACTCTGACTTCATTCTGGCTTCTTATTGATGCTAAGTCTTATTCTGTCCTCTCTTTCAATAGCATATTTCTAACACCCAGTGCTTTGCAGAGCAGAGAAACCTTTCCCTCTTGTTCCTGCTAACTTGCTTGCAGTGCACCCTTTTCAGCACTATTGTGAAATGCCAGCAGCAATTCTGATACATAAAATGGATATGAGAAAAATATTCATTGAGCTTCAAAAATTCCATACCCTTGAAAAAAATCTCATAAATAGTGGAAAACTTTTGGGCAGAACAATTAAAAATAGAGTTTGTCTTTAACTTCCTTGATCTTGTCTGTGCCTCTGCTCCGTACCCCTGATTGTGTGTGTCTAGCCTTGACAATCCCCTAATTTTTCTCATTTTACATCCTCCATCACAATGTGTGTGTTGTCCCCCACTTTCATTGTCCAGAACGGTCACTACTGAAGGACACAAGCCCTTCAGACTCAAGAAAAATATAAAATTTTATTTTTTAGGAGTAGGTTCAATTTCAGGCTCCTCAACCATGACTGTGTCCTTTTAATGGGAATGATATGCACATATCACAGAAAATAGATGCTTAAATCTGTTTTGATTGGCTGAACCTCTTTAAATAATTTATATATGAATGTAATCACAATATTTCTTCTCTGATGAGCTTCTGTGCTTGATTCAATGATGGGGGAAAAAGCCAATACAGTAAGTTGTTGATAGTAGCTCACAGGGAACATATTCTATAGTAAAATATTCCTACTATAAGTATTGGAAATCTTGAAATGTTACAAAAATTGAAATTATGAAACCACTGAAGGAAACTATTGCATATAATCACAAGACTCTTTTTCTCACAGCTTGACTCTATGACAGTTTGATAGGTTTATTGCTGTTGGCATGGATTGCTTTGGCTAAACTAAATGGCAGCTATCTCACATGCCCTTGATTGTGTTCATATTCATCAAAGGCTTTTGAAGTGATGGTTTTTGTGTAGAGAATGAAGCAACATCTATTTTGTAGACTGCTGCATTTTGAACAGATACAGATATTTCAAGACATTTTAAAACAAGGGTCCTGCAACAAGACCTGCATGCAGCTGCAATGAAATCCAATTAGGGGCTGTTTGGATTTTCTTTTTCCTTTACTAATAAAAAGTAAAGATAAGCTTGCTTCTTTGCTATTACAATACAGATTTTTTACTTTTTTTAATCAAGTGCCTAAGTTCCTAAAAATTCAGTTGCTTTTGAATTTACCTTTGGAGATCAGAAATACTCATATGAATAATCTTAACTGAGAATGGAGCTCTACTTCCTGTTTTAAAAAAGAGATATGAGAGCTATCCAAATCATAACACAAATTCCCTCTTTTAAACTTATTTAGTAAAGTTTTTATTTAATCAATCTTACATCCTTATTTTTCTTAGATCTACTAGTTAGTATTTCAATGAAATGTTCTTATTTTTAGTAATATCTTTAAATATTATGTTACAAAATTATTTTTATTTTTGTGACATGAGCTTAGTACAGGAAGACACTAGCTGAGCATTCAGATACCTACCCTTCTGGACATATAGCTAAATTTTGGCTTTGTGACTGTGCCTTTTAGAAAGTATCCACAGTATTTCCACCAATGATTGTTGCTTTTTGCAGCAAAATTAGCAAACTTTTATTCTTTGGCAACACTAGAGTTTATGGGGGGTGGAAATTTGTCATCACTTGTCACAAGAGGAGATTGCAATCCCAGTTTGAAAAATAATCTGATTTGGTGCTTCTCGGTGCTGCTCAGCAGGGAGCAGGATAAAGGTGGCTATAAACCCCCTATAAACTAGGAGCCAGTAGAGCAGCAGGCTACTCCCAGACATAAAGTAGAGTATTCCCAGGGCAGCTATAGTGTGCCCTGTCTGCTGACATCCCTTAAAGGCCATTCCAATAGCTGGAATGTAGTGACGGAGTAGGATCCAGCCTTCTGTTTTGGGTTTTATTTTCTTTTTCATATTTTTAAATTAAATTAGTGATCATCAACAGTTCCATGTTTCTGGCCCCCTAAGACACTCTCCAGAGGACAGAGAGCAGGAGATGTAGCAGCACAAGCTTCCCCTCATTACCCCCACCAATGTGCTTCATCTCTGATCAAGACAGGCCATTCTGATGGAGAAAAGAAAGCTCAGCATCTGTGCCCTTTCAGTCCTTGCTCTCTCATTTGACACTAGCAAGAAGGGTGCTAATTGTGTGGATGTTTGAACTGAACTGAGACCATTCACTCATTTAGCCAAGGCAAATAAGCAGCAATGATTTCTGGCAATTATAACTACCAACCTGGTCTGGTTTTGAGCAGGTGACTAGTAAAAAACTTTATCTTCCAGAAACAATACCTGAGCCATCCAGACTTTTATTCCACTTTTGGAAATGTGCTTTGCTCACTCAAGACCCTGCAAAAATATGTGCACTTCACCATTTTTTACCTGTGGTGAGAATGTCTTTTCACAGTCATATGATATAAGTGAACATGTGTATAAGAGAATAGATGACAATGTCTTCTGGGCTACATTACTAGCTCTCCTTTCTCATTTCCAGTGGGTGTTATTAATCGTCTCTCATGTCACAAAGGCAGTATGATCTACAGTTATTTCGATACACATTAATGCAGGGGTGGGCAAATTTTTTGGCCTGAGGGCTGCATCGGGTTTCCAAAATTGTATGGAGGGCGGTTAGCAGAGGCTGTGCCTCCCCAGACAGCCAGGCGTGGCCGGCCCTGCCCCCTATCCGACCCCTCCTGCTTCTTGCCCCCTGATACACCCCCCCCCAGGGACTCTTGCCCCCCCATTCCCTGTCCCCTGACAGCCCCCGGAACCCTCTCCCCTGACTGCCCCCGCCACTCCATCCAACCCCTCCTCTCATTCCTGACTGCCCCCTCCAGGACCCCTGCCCCCATTCAAGCCCCCTGTTCCCCGCCCTCTGACTGCTCCGACCCCTAACCACCCCCCCGAAGTCCCTGCCCTCTATCCAAACCCCCTGCTCCCTGCCCCCTTACCATGCTGCCTGGAGCACTGGTGGCTGGCGGCGCTACAGCCGCGTCACCGAGAAAGCCAGGACAGGCAACCTGCCACCAGGCTGGAGCCAGCCATGCCACCACGCAGCACAGAGCATTGTGTCAGCGGCGGGGTGAGCTGAGGCTGCAGGTGAGGGAGAACCGTAGGGGAGGGGCTGGGGGCTAGCCTTCCGGGGCAGGAGCTCAGGGGCTGGGCAGGAAGATCCCACGGGCCGGATGTGGCCCACGGACTCTAGTTTGCCCATCTCTGCATTAATGCCACTGTACAATTATACCAGCTTAGACTGGGAGTAATTTAAGTGTGATACAGTTAGCATCTGCTGAAACCATTATACTACCCATTGAAAAGCATGATGTCAGACATGTATTACCTGATCGTTTTATTGTTTTCCCTCTGACATTACAGATTGTTTCCATAATAAACTTGCAAGAACATTGTCCAATCTAGTTTAAATGTCTCAAGTAATATACCTTTAGCCATTTCCCTGGAGAAATCATTACACAGTTGATAAGGCTGTAAGAAACTTGTGATATTTTTTTGATTCAAAAGTTGTGGCCACAGTTTATTAAAGTTGTGGTTTTGGTGTGGGGCCAAATTTGAGTGCATCAGGTTCCAATGCCACTCAGTCAGATTTAGCCCAGCCTTTCTCTGTCATGCCAGATGGGTGGCCAGGCCAAATCTGAATGAGTGTCATTGCAACCTGGTGTATGGGGTTGCAATCATATTAATATTTGCAGAAACTATACAAAGTTGTCTTGTGTATTAAAAGTTGCAATTTCCACAACAAAATTGCCACCTGTGGTTTTCTTACTGCCCTAATAATTGAATATATCTCACTGGGACAGATACTGCCCTTGTTACTTTGTGTTACCTTACTCTGCAAGTAGCACCACTGAAGTCAGTAGGGCAGCTTGTATGGTGAGAAGCTGTTCATGTGAGGAACAGTAACAGAACCTGGGCCATTGTTAAGAGGGTTTTTTTTTCTCCCTAATGTTTGTCCTACATTTTATTTTGGTGAGTTCTTTCCCATTGTTCCTTGTTGTATGCCCTCTAGAATATCTTATCACTTAAACAAGGCTTACCTTCTTGGGTTTTACCGCCTTCAAAGGCTTACTCATAGACTCATAGACTTTAAGGTCAGAAGGGACCATTATGATCATCTGGTCTGACCCCCTGCATGATGCAGGCCACAAAGCCGTCCCTACCCTTTCCCTTGACTCTGCTGTTGAAGTCCCCAAATCCTGTGGCTTAGAGACTTCAATTCGCAGAGAATCCTCCTGCCAGCGATCCCTGCCCCATGCTGCGGAGGAAGGCGAAAAACCTCCAGGGCCTCTGCTAATCTACCCTGGAGGAAAATTCCTTCCCAACCCCAAATATGGCGATCAGTAAAACCCCGAGCATGTAGGCAAGAGTCTCCAGCCTGCCCCTGGTTCGTCATTATACTATTTACCTGCCATGGCATGGTATTCCTTTGACTAAAATCATGTTTTTCCATTAAACCATTCCCTCCATAAACTTATCTAGCTTAATCTTAAAACCAGACAGGTCCTTCGCCCCCACCGTTTCCCTCGGAAGGCTGTTCCAATATTTCACCCCTCTGACGGTCAGAAACCTTCGTCTAATTTCAAGCCTAAACTTCCCCATGGCCAGTTTATATCCATTCATTCTCGTGTCCACATTATTACTAAGCTGGAACAATTCCTCTCCCTCCCTGGTATTTATCCCTCTGATGTATTTAAAGAGAGCAATCATATCCCCCCTCAGCCTTCGTTTGGTCAGGCTAAACAACCCAAGCTCCTCTAGTCTCCTTTCATACTACAGGTTTTCCATTCCTCTGATCATCCTAGTGGCCCTTCTCTGTACCCGTTTCAGTTTGATTTCATCTTTTTTAAACATGGGAGACCAGAACTGCACACAGTACTCCAAATGAGGTCTCACCAGTGCCTTATACAACGGAAGCAGCACCTCTTTATCCCTACTAGATATACCTCGCCTAATGCATCCCAAGACCGCATTGGCTTTTTTCACCGCCACGTCACATTGTCGACTCATAGTCATCCTGTGGTCTACAAGGACCCCGAGGTCTTTCTCCTCCTCGGTTACTTCTAACCGATGCGTCCCCAGCTTGTAACTAAAATTGTTTTCAGTTATCACCTACCTCCTAGCTCAGCCATGTGTAGGAAGTGGCATACAGCTGAGTCACCTCAGGAGGAGCCCCAATTCCTTCCCTGCACTTCCCTTGTTCCTGGGGGAAGTAATGTACTGTAGCCTTTACATGCTGGGGTTTACTTCCCCACCACCACCCAAGACTCCCACCCTCATGGGTCAGATCAATTTCACAAGCTTGTGCACTGGGAGGCAGGAGAAGCCAAAGCTCTGCCCCACTTTCTGTCCCTCCTTGCCCAGTCCTGACCCATCTGTCTGGCAGTATTAAGTGTGCAGCCCCTTTTCCTTTCTTCTCTGCACGGATCTAGAATGTGGGAAGTTCTGTTGCAGGTGTGCTGAGCAGTTGGATGGAGGTCTGTCTCTCCAGAGTGACTGCATGAGTGACAATTAGGCTAAGATATACATACAGCTTTTAATATTCACTTTTATTGCAATCCCTCCACTCCCTTAATCATTTTTCCTCTTCTCTCTGTTCCCTCCAATTTGTAAAGAATATGACCTACAACTGACCTCCATTCCCTAGTCCTTTTGCTAAAACAGTTGGAAATCTCCAAAGAGCAGTTAAAATACAATGTCCATTCCAGCACTGTTGAGCAGCCTACCAGCACCACTGTGCCTCCATCTTCCCTGCTACTGAATAGAAACTGGTAAAATGCTCTCTAACCACAGGTCAGGTCAGAGTGAATTTTGCTAATTACTGCTCAACATCAGAACACTGTGGAACTGTAAGTGGTAAAAATAAAACTCGATAAGTAGGCCCAGAAGGACCTAGGACAGGGCAGAATACATGGTGAGCAATTCTCAATAGTAATTGGTTCTTTGCTTTGAAATTCTAGAAACAAGAAATATCCCCATTAACAGAAACATTTAAGAAATCCTAAAATATTTTTTCAAAGGTCTCAAGAACAGGAATTATTTTGTTCCTTTCTCTTCCTTGGGAGAGGTAGTGTGTTCCTCTTCACTAACTACCTGGAAGAGTGGATTCAGGCAATCTGGGGATCCAGACACAACTCCGTCTGAGCAGTAGCAGAGACATTCCTCGTGCACTGTCTCCTGATTTAGTGCGGAGCCTGTCACCACTCCCCTTTAGCCTCCCTCCTAAGACCGCCAGTCCTGTGTCTTTGGGTGGGCTGGGTTCCTCGGGGAGGAGGAAGGTTTCAGCCCTGATCTCCCGAGCAGAGAACTCTGAGTAGGGACTAAATCCTCTAGCACCTCAGCAGAGTTATGATGGTGTGACATGAGGAACCCTATAAATAGAGTCATCTAATGAGATAGTGTCAGCAGAAGTGCCCCTTCTCCTCCACCAGAGGAGCAGAATTTAAAGTTAACCCATTAAGATAAGTGGGGTAGCTTACATCTGACTTATGCTTTTAGGCTGTTTGCAGACTTGGGCAGCCATCACTTCGAGTTATGCGTGGCTCTTTTTTCCACTCAACCATGAGGTCTAAAAACATTTTTTTTTTAAAGGAAAAAGAAAGAAATTGAAATTCTGGTAACATCATATGATTCCAGGCCCAGGCCATAGACCAAGGACCTACTCTATTGATACCTTAATCCAGCTTGGGCTACCCAGGTGGTGAAGCAGTTTCATGTCTAGGTACACACATTTTGGGATCTCTGTCCCTCATCAAAGAAATGGTACAGGAAAGTGGAGAAATACAGACATAAAATAGTATTTAGAGAAAGAAGTAGAATGTGTGATACTTGGTGTAATCCCTCTGATGTAAGAGGAAGAGAATGAATGTGAATGTGTGATTTAGATAAGGCAGGATGAACGGAGGCTCAGATTACAAGAAAAAATGGTTATTTGATGATCAGAGAATAATAATTGTATCCTCTCTCTTCTTACCATTGAATCCTAAATATTAGAGATGGAAAATACCCATTAGGTCATTGAGTCCATCCCTGTTCCAATGCAGTATTATTTTCCACTGTACATTTTGAATCTAGACTTATTTTAAATGTCCCAAAATAAGGGTTTACAACATTGCCTTTAGTAGACTATTCCACAGCCTATTATACAGGTCCCACTATGGGGAATTTTTTCAACCTATATTTACTCTTTACTAGTTCATTTGAATTGTTATTTCTTCTCCATCTTTCTTTCTTTTTTCTCTATCTTTGCTGTTGAGCTTTGGTTTTTACTTTAGTCATCTGTGGCTTCCAGTACAGAATTCTCCACACTACTTAATTTGTGAGCTATTTGCAGCAGGGACCAGAGGGGACCGATTCACTGTTACCAGGTACCTTGTGCAGCCATTTACAATGGTGCAAAATGAGTGTAAAATACTCTTAAATCAGAAAGGTAGAGTTTTTACACTTATTTTTTACTGATATATATGATTTCACATGAAGGCAATGGTGAATTGGGCCCTGAGTCTTTATTTGTCTATAAATCCTGTAAGATATTTTGTAGCATATTTTAAATGGTTTATAAATATTTTAAAAAATCAATCACACCTCTCCCCACTCCAGTCAGTCCAAATTGTTGCTGCTAAGATAATCAGCTTCTCCTGATGCTCCAGTCCTATTGCCTTTCTCCTCAAGTTGCCTTACTACCTTCTTTTCTTCTTCTGCATCAATATTTAGTCTTCTTATCTTTGCCTTTAAAGCACTACACAATTCTAACTTTTCTGCTCCTCTCACTTCTTCCTTTTCTCCTCCTCCCAGATGTTACCTTCACATAGCTCCCCACTCTCCTTTGCATCTGCCTCCATGTTACCCCTTACACAAATAATTACTCTTACACTTTCCTGTGCAGAATGCTCTGCTCCTCCTCCAGATCCGAACTATAAACCTTACGCTTTTTCAAGCTTTTCCTGTACTGGTCTCCTCACCAATAATGCCACTGCATTTTCTTTTATTTGAAATATTGCAATGTATTGTCTTGTATATTTGCCTAAATAAGATTGTAAGACTTAAAGACAGGGTCCTCGTGTCATATACATTTGTAAAGCTTCGTGCACACTTGTAGCATTTTATGATTAATTAAAAATAATCCATATCTATTACCTTGTTTGGGTAAAAGTACAGATGGCTGTAATGGTTAAGGCATAGGGACCAACTCAAATGTTCTCCCAAATTTTGAAACTAGTTTCTGAGGTTCCAACACACGTAGATATCTTTTTTTCTCCTTTATACTTCATATTCGCATGCTTCTATAAAAAAAAAGTGCATCCACTGCAAATCTGCATCCATACATCAGCTGAAGATCTGGCCCTCTGCTTTCATGGTATTTTTGGCCTACCTGAAGCTGGAAATCTTGTTCTGCTCAACTATGCAGAACCAAAAGGATGGATAAAGTTCAGATATGCTGCCAAACATTTTGGCACATGTCAAACTGAATTGAATTTCCCAACTGCCTTAGTTCTATTCATTGCTTGTTTAAAATAAGAGTCAGCTAAATAAAAAGAGGCCCTATTTGTTTTTTCTGCAGTATAACAAGATCAGGACTGGGGAGCATTTGATTGAAAAAAAGTGACAAAATTATTAATATTAATTCTTCACAAATCTGGAATAGTAGTCAATGTATCATACCATCAAGCTTCACATCTTCTGTTGAGAACAGAATTCCCACTGGCTTTCTTTGCATGTGTGTGCACTCGTGTGCACAGTGTGTAATGACCTTTCATTGACTTTATTACTAAAGATATTTACACTTGTTAGTGACTTAATTTCACACATTTAGACTCCAACAGAGTCATTAATGTCATAATAACTACAGTAATTATATGAATAATGTAGCTCCAGCGTACCATTCAAAGGCTACTATAAATGATGGGCAAAGTCAACTACTCCTAGTGACCAATACAATCAGTTCCATTCTGCTTGTTATGAGTTTAAAGATGTTTTCCTGAAATGGGTCGTATGTATTTTATAACAAGCTAAAAATTGGCGGGTTTAAGACTCCAGTCTTAATGAAGAAAAGTGATCTGTCTTGCATGTTGTCTTTATCATATACTGCATGGGTTCCTCTTTAGGAGCCACCAGGAACAAAACTTGTAAGATAAAATATTAAAAGGAGTAATGAGGTCTGCATATAGGCTATTGTAGCATTGTTAATGTTAAACACTAGCAACATGGTCAAGTGAACAAATTAGAAGGACTTGATGGCACTGATTAGTAACAGGACAGTGAGCTGTGCACCTCTGAGTTTTGAAAATAGCCCAACCTGGCAGTAGCTGAAAGTTATTATTTGATGATTGTTGTGTGGTCTTTGTGAAATTAGTTGGTGTCTCAATTTAGTTCCTAATTTGCAGGTATCTTCAACATAAAAAGCTATCATCATATTTAGCACCCTTGTTAGCAGTTTCAGTAGAAAGACTTGTGCTTGTGTTAAATGAGACATAGAGTAAGGACTGATGCCTCAGTGCAAATTAGAAGGCTGTGAATTGTAGAGCACTCTAATGTGTTGCCCTCTAACTGCGCCGTGTAGACTCTGGTGGCTAAAAAATGTTCATTAGGCCCCTTTTAGTTCACACCATCAGGACAGCAGTTAGAGCGTAACATGTTGCAGCACTCTACAGTTCACACCCCTCTAGTTTGCACTGTGGCGCCATGTAGATGAGTCCTAAGTTACTGTCTCACCATTACAGCTAGGTGTGCAAAGTCAAAGTTGAAACTAGCAGTTTTTTTTGTTTTGTTCTTTTTATACTGAAGTCACAGCAAAACTTTCAAAATGCTAAAATGTGATGCCAGATTTGGGATTGCTCTTCTTTATGGAGCAGAAAATTATATCATTGTATCAATTAGGCTGATATAATCCTATTACACAGAGAATAAAAAAGAGAAGCCAGTCTACACAAACCAGACTTTCATATGTTAGCAAATCTTTTCCTTGTTTGAGCCTAACAATTCTGAATCAGAGAGAGAGGAAGAACAACCCCTTTTGACATCTAAAATAGCCTCAGGATTCCTGTCCCCTCTAAACAACAAACTGAGTTCTATATTTAGATTTTTTTCCATAAGTCTGTTTACTTCTTTTATAACCAGATTTTTACCATTTCAGATGCCCAAAAGCATATCCTGAGCTAGTAACAACTGATAACTTGTGACTTTGAGGAAGCCATACAGTTAGGAAAATAGAACATATTAAGTAGAGATGTATAGGTGGTAAAAATACTCATTTCCCCCATTGTGGGTATTATCATAGGGACATGAAATTGTGCTAATACTTGGGTAAGTGGTTAGGATGAGGTAGTGACTGCCTGACCCTACTTCTCTTTTGGTATTCATCTGTTTTCTTAGGGATAATGAGAGTCTAAATTAGCAACTTTCCATTTTCTGTTCTCCCTGCTGTTGTGTGTGTTATGGCCTGCAACATAAGCCCCAGTCAGTATGTTCTGCCTCTGAATTATCTCATATGATTAAATCACTGGCTTTTGCGGACGAACAAGGAAGCTAATGGGGAGAGACTTATTTTTACTCAGCTATCAGAAATTAGTGTCTGTTGATATATAGAGGATAAAGGGGGGTATTCATCACAGATCATTGATGAGCTAGAGGGATTCACATAAGCCTCTTATTAACTGAACAGTCATTGGACCTTGTGAAGAAGAATCTTAGCTTTCAATTAAAAAGTTTTCTAATATATTTTCTTGTGAAGACTGCCTTGATGATGTACACTGATATATACCAGTTGTGAGGGTTGAAAGAAACAAGTAACTGAGTGGAGCAAACACATGGGGAAACTAAAAGATCTCTCTATCTCAGTCTCTCTCTCACATACACACTGTCAAACTGGTATCTTTTAAGTAAGCCATAATCAGATATGTTTGGAGTGTACCCCAAAGAATCATCCTCCAAAACCTGCAGGCCAGCCCTGTGCAAAAAAGTTGATGAATTGTCATACTAGATCAGATCAGTGGTCTGCCTTGTCCAGTCTTGCCTTGTTTATGACAGTTCCTACAGCGGAAGGTGCAAGAAAATCCATAAAGGACAATTATGTAATGAATAGCCCTTAAGGAAGTTTCTTCCTAATGCCAGTTAGTGATTATTTTATCGTCTGAGGAATGAGGGTTTATATTACTTATATTTTTCAATCCTTTTTATCTATAATTGGATGTTCTTATTAGCCATATGAATGGCTGATCACTCTTTGAATCCTACTAAGTCCTTGACCTCAGTAATATCATCTGACAGTGAGTTCCACAGGTTAATCATACCTGTTGTGTCCCAGCCCAGAGTTTGAAGAGTTGCTATTGCCATTGACGCTGGGGCTTTACTTCTGGAATTCCACCATCCCACCACTGCCTAGGAGAAACAATTAAAACTCAACTTCCCACTTTCCCTCACAATCAGGAGCATCTAATTGCTCCACCACATTAATCCTCTCCACTATCTCACCCCCACAATCATTCAGGGTAGACTTGGATGGAAAAGAAGAGAACTGCTGAACTAGGGAGTAGAGTGGAAAGGAGTATAGAACTGATTGCTGGTTTTGGTGGGTGGAGAATATAGAATTGATGGAAATTGGTACAGGGATATGGAATTCATAATTTGAAAGAAGAAAGATTTTATTTTTTTTAAGAAGGCTGGTGGAAGGATTAATAATTTATCCAAAGATAAACTCTAACTCTCTTTAAATGTTCTCATACTCAGGGGGAGAATTTTGAGATAGCTTTGCAGGGTGCAATGCAGACTAGTGAGGGGTTAAGTCACCACTTGCCCTGCAACCTTGGGTGCCTTACAATGCTTTGAGCTATAGTCCCAGCCTGGGATGCTCACAACTAGTCTACAAGCATGCAGGTCACACCCTGAAGTGTG
The DNA here is from genome assembly GCF_013100865.1 of Trachemys scripta elegans. Taxonomy (NCBI): domain Eukaryota; kingdom Metazoa; phylum Chordata; order Testudines; family Emydidae; genus Trachemys; species Trachemys scripta. Next base: position 76,808,283 of record NC_048302.1, read on the forward strand.
TGTGTGCTAGACAGCCCTGGTTCAGCAACTCTGAATCCAACAGCCTGTCTACAGTGCCAGAGCCTGACTCTGGCTTTCACCAACCCTGATTACAACAGAAAGGTGACTCGAACACACTCTCAGTACTGAATTTTTCTAAAAAAGTGCACTCTGTAATGTCCAACCCGCTCCTGGACAGTTCATAAAAATAATAAGTTTGTTTGTTCCTCTAAAGACACACAAACTTATTAACTTGGGTAAGTACATGCTTCCATTTAAACATAGCACTGAGTTGGTAAATAGTAACATAAAAACAAATTTATTATCAATAGGATATAGGTTAAGTGATGCCAAATAAAATGAATAAAGTTAGAAAGGGTTACAAGCAAATAAAAATAAAAACACATATAGAAGTCTAAAACTTAATCAAGATGTTTTCTCTCACCTGTATTCGGGTTCCCAGAGACTTCTACCCTCCCTTCCTTGGTTGAAGAACCCATCTCTCTTAGGTTGCAAAAGCTCTGTTCTCTTGTGTCTGCCTAGTGATGAATGCCAAAGATGGCTTTTGTCTTTGCTTATGTCTTCCAAAATTCAAAGACTTTGTTTCAAGAGGCATGATGACCTCATGCTGCTTTCCCCTTACTGAAGGCTTCCCTTCCCCCTGTATTTCAGTGAGGCTTCCATTGTTTTGATTCCACCATGCCTAATTTACATAGGAGACAGGTAAATAGCTGCCTTTTCTCCTGTGTGAGCGGGAACCTGTTTTTCCCTGTTTGGCCACATACTTTAAAGCATAATATCATTAAGTATCCATATTTCTTCATATACTATTATATATATTTCACAGTTATATTAATCATGAGTGTGCCATTAGCTTTCTGAAAATACCTCACTCTATCACTTTATAATACAATAATATTGGATATAGTCAGTTGATTCAATTGCTTATCACTTGAGGTTCCTCCAAACACCATCATTATAGACCAGTATACTTTTGAAATTGATTCTTCTTCTGAGGGTTGCCCCTCAAATAAAGGAAGGTGGTGTGGGATATACCATGGTCTTTCTTCCCCCACTTGTTAACTTAATAGCTTTGTTTACCCAATAGGTAATAGTGGACCTTCAGTCCTTTGTCTAAGGCAGACCTGTTTACCAATTCCCCTGACATGCCTGGTTTAGATATCCATAATTCTTAATACCTACTGCATACATACATCATCCAAGAATTAGTTTTCAAATGATATGTCACAAGGTATCATACTTTGTACAATTATCATTTCAGTAGTGTGTAGGGTGTGAATACACAGTTGCTTAGTGACACAATAGCGCTTTGTTAAAATTTCAGCATCACTCTTACAGATGCGATAGCGAAAGATATAATGCATAGAGACCTATTGAAAATATTATCACACCAATATGGCATACAGTATTTAAGGAGACAACAAACAATCTTTATCACTGCTGGGAATATTAAGAAGAAAAGAAATGGTGTGACTGTGCTCTGTTAACCTCTATTAACCAGGAAGAAAAGACAGGACCTAAAAAACAGATTGGGCTTTAAGGGTAATTGGATCAGCAAAAACTAAGAATCCATTAGCTTTAAAAAAAAAAAAAAAAAAAAAGGACTTCCAGTTGCTGCTGAATAGACTAGTACTTACCTTTACTACTCAATTCAATTACTACATTACACAACTTGAGGTTTTGTCAGAAAAGCCAATCTCTGCTGTAAATGCAAAATCAGTTTATTTTGGCTGCTGAAGGAGTCACAAATGAATATAGCAATCACAAAATTTGTGTAATTAGAATATTGAAGTTATTTCTCTGCACTTAATAATGCCACACGTTTTTTGCAATACATTGTTTGGATATTTTGTTTATACGTTCATTGCCTGGTAGTGTAATGTACTGCAATATCTGAGTCTAAATTTAGGTGTCTTACATCTCAGTTTGGCAGAGATTAGGAACAATGGAGAGGAACATCCCCCTCAGCGTAATTATCTCAAGAGATATATCCTGTTTCCTGGCCAACAAAGCTGTTGAAATAGTCTTTGATACATGAGAAAGGATTATTATGACTTATAAGGCCCCAATCCTTGCTTTCATGCAGGTGGACCCATATGTCTACATGGAGCCTCACTGAGGTCAAAGAGGTTCTTGCAGGACTAGGGCCTAAAATGAAGCCCCAAATAAAGGGGTGAGTTAGAGTCCTTTGTTTCTACTTAATATCCCAGCTCTTCATAGAAGTATGATGGTAGCAGGCTAGAGATAGCATATATATTTGGAAGTTTGGAATGAAGGAATAAAATAGAGTATACTTATACAAAATATTTTAATAAAATAGGCAAAGATATAAATGCCTCTCAATGCTTGTTACAGATATGAAAATGTTCAGTTTTTAAAATATCAAAAGGAAACAGAACTGAAGTGGATATTATAGGAATATTTATCTCTTAATAAACTAATAAACTGATTTCTTAGATGCTGTCCTCTCCTACTTTGAGGATTTCATGTTTTTCTTTTCCTTTTCCTTTTCCTATGGTAGATCTGATATGTTTTAACTAAACTATGTTACTGCAAAGGTTTTACCAAGAGAGAAGTAAATCCCATGCAATTGTATCCAATATAGGCAAGAAATTTAACATTTTAGTGGAAAATTCCTATTAAAAAAGAATAGGTGGGATGATATCAATTGTAAATTTGCCTATGAAATTTTCTTCTGTATATTTATAAATGTAGGAGCATTTATGTATGTGTACACTTTTCTTTCAGTACTTTCAAGAATTTTACTAATTCGTTTAAGCATGCATTGTTTTTCATAATGGTATAACTGAGATAGTGAAAATGGAATATTATGGATCTTATTCTGATTTCTGAAGCTATTCATACTTTGTATTTGTTACTTTTCAATGCCAGTTTGTATTTCCCATGTTCTTTAAGAGGTGTAAATTCTGGAGTGTGGTCTCCTCTTCAGTAGAGCACATGAGAGGGACCTGGCTAAACTTCCCTATTTCAGCTACAGATGTGGTACATCTACCCTTTATTTTTTAACCTCTTCTAGTTAAAGTTCATAAAGCGTAGCCTCATGTGTAATTTAAATGAGTCATTACTAGGTATCTTATAAATATGTATCTAATACATGGGGTAAACCAGAATACTCTCCCAAGATGCTCTTCGGGTTAAGTGGACTCGCCTCAGGAACCGCTTCAAAGATCAATTCCCCCGTCCATAAAAAAATAAGTTTACATTGTCTGCTATGAGACAGCTGTTTGCAGTTGTACTGTTACATTATGTATGATTTTTTGGCTGCTCATTGCTTCAACGTATTGCGTAGTGTTCCATTAGTGATTTTCAATTTCATGCTAAGCTTTGCAATTTATTAGTGTTATTTAGGGAAATGTACTATTATTTTGCATATTTTATATCATATTTCATTTGTTATTCATATGATCTAACATTTAAGTATTGGGGATCAATAAACCCTTTACAATGTTTACATGTTCATAGCCTTAAAAATAAATAAATAAATAAAGGCAAATCATACAACTAACCTGCTATGTTGGGGGGGGAGGGAGGGAGTTTCAAGGCACTTTCACAACTTATCCTCCATTTTGTGTGAAGATGTGAGTAACTGATATTTGCTGATTGTGAAATAATAATTTAATGGTTACACACACTGTAGATTCCTGAAAATAACTCACTTATATATTGATCACCTAATTGATCCCACCTGGATCATAGCAGGTTGATGTTTCACCTATGTGAAGTAGCTGTGTATGTAAAAATCCCCAAATTTAGAGCTGAAGTTAAATACTGAATACCTCCAGGGAGACCAAAACCTAAATTCTTATTTTTTTCATACCTGCACCCTTTTTCAAATGGGCAATACAAAGAAGGTACAGTACTAATTTGGACAAATCCTGCTCCTTTAGAGCTGGAAACTAGAGCTGGAAGAAAAATGCAAACAAAATTGGTGACTGTTTGCATTTTTAAATGAATTTATTTCATGAATGTGTATGCTTTTTGTGTCTGCTTTCCACTAAAATTTAGGTTTGAGTTTTCCTGAGAGAAATCTTAATGGAAAGAGAATTTCAAAGGTACATGATTTAGTGTTCGCAGAAAAAAAAATTTAAATGAACATGTCATTTGTGCTGGGGGTGCTAACATATTTAAACAAGGAATAAAAACAATATTGTGTGATTTATCTATGTATCACAGTTAAGGAAAACATCTGAAATTCTGAATATCCAGTCAAAACACTCAAAAAATACATTGGTCCAATACATTTTAAAAAAAGAATACATTTGTGAAAATCTCAGTCCGTTTGCAGATATTTCTGTGAGGAGAAAGAGAGTCTAAAGTAGTCCAATAAATGTTAAAGTCTGAATTGTTCTCTTTAGTCTTATAAAAATACCTCCTGAGATATGAAAGAGCAGGTATTGATTGTCGGTATTTAATAATGGGTCCTGGGACTACTGGTTCCATAGTTAAGACTATGGTAGAATTTACATTTTAATCCTGATTTGAAACTTTTCATACTCATAATAGGTTTTTGAGCTTTGTTTTTGTGAAAACACTTGAAAGCTGACGTGTATTTTCTCACCATGGGAAAAATGTTTAAGAAATATTTAGATTAATTGGGACAGGGCATTTTTGAGATGGACAGTTTAGGAGAGTCACTTTTCAGTTGCTGAAAAGTCTTTTTAAGTTTTTATTTATATCCACTCGTAATTCAAAACAGCTTAGTCTAAAACCTTTGCATATGTTCTATATGTTAGTCATCAGCAAGTGGTAGTGCATAGGCTTATTTTTTATTAATGTTTAGTGACAAATGGTTGTATTAATGTATCTCAGATTTTGAACCCCTGGGGGTTACATGAAGGTGTGTGTATATGTACTGATTTGAATAAGATTTCTGGATAAACTCAGGAATAATATGGAAAATGTCTGGAAAGCTCCTAGGTTCACACAATGTATTAGTTGGTTTCAGAGTAGCAGCCATGTTAGTCTGTATCCGCAAAAAGAACAGGAGTACTTGTTAGTCTCTAAGGTGCCACAAGTACTCTTGTATTAGTTGGGAAGATACTGGATCTTATAAGCAGACATGCCAATGCTACAGCCTTTCACTATTTACATGTCTACAGGGAAAACCTGTCAGTCCACAGGGAAATTTCAGATTGGCTGTTTTCTCTACTCCCCTGCCTCCTGGAGGAAGGCAGCCCATCAGAGGTGCTGGATATGTTGAGGGGACTTGTTCCTTCTTCAGCATGTGGAGAAGGCAGAGCTCCTTCCTTCCTTCCTCCTCCCTTAAAGTGCCAGGTAAGCCCCTGAAGCAGGGAGCCCTTCTGTTACCCTGCTGGCTCCGGTGCTCCTCCTCACTGACTCCCAGCACTGACCTTTCCCTGGGTGGGATGAGGAAACTCCTTTCTGGACTAGCCCCCATGTCTGTCCCACCTTCAGCCTCTCCCAGCACAAGTTATGCAGGGAATAGGGAATAAAGGGGCAGAGCAGCCAGAAAGAAGCAGAGCAGAGCAAAGGGGCAGGGAATAGCAGCTGCAGAATCTGAAGAGGTGCTTTAGGAGGGAAAAACTGGTGTTGGACAGATTAATCCATGGAGGGAGAGGTGAGTAATTAATGGGGGTAAAGTAAATGAATTCATATGGAATGTCTTAGAGACAAGAGATTCATTTGGGGCATGGGGGGGGTCTTTGCATTTTTTCTCTAGATTGGGGATTGATTGACGAAGCTGCACCAATGCAACCTTTAATGTGGACAAGCAAAGCTACTGTTTACACTGGTGGAGTTTACTGCTACCTGAAACCCTGGGCTAAGCCCCAGTGGTGACAATTATGACTTTGCCTGTCTACATGGAGGGTTGCCCTGGTACAGCTACACCTATAGCTATAATCAGCACAAACGCCCAGTCTAGATGATATCTTGTTAAATTTAGGTAAATATATGCAAATTTGCATATATTTCTACAAATGTATGCACATCCAAAACTACCAAAAAAATTGTTTGGATATATGCCTGTATGTGTAATTTCAGTGAGGCAAATAGCTACAGATTATTAAGAATGTAAAGGTAATTCAGTAGTCTGTGCTGTGAGAGAAATAGTTGAGGTTCAGAGTGCTTACAATCTCTGTGGATGCAGCTGGTGGAACTCGTAAACCCCACGATGGAAATATCTACATATCCATATTCCAATGTTTTAAAGCACCACAGGCACAGATGACAGAACTTGTAAGTTCAGTTGGAAACAAAGCTATGGCTCACAACATTTTCAAACTCCTTTGGCAGAGTCAGTGTAGCTTGTAAGACTTGAGGAGAAATAGATATGGTTAATGGCACTTACAAACTCTGCTGGCTCAGGTGGCCGACTCTGTAGATGCTGTGAGAAAAATAGCTGTGGTTCACAATGCATTGAAAGTCTTTTTGCTAGAAGCAATGGCACTTACAGCTCTGATGATACAGCCAACAGAGCAGAATTCTGGACATTAGTTTTTCAGGTGTCATTTGAAAAAGAAATCCATGCAATAAATTGCATGAAAACTCAATGTGACTACCTCAGGTGGTAGATGGAAGCCTGAATCAGCCCTTCCAGGATTTGAGCCTATGGTCTCAGCGAGTCTTGGTATTTTATCTCATATCCTTAAACTGCACAGTCAACACAAAAACATGCAAAATGCCTTTCTTATCAAATTGTGCAAAATAGTGAGTTACACAAGAAGTAAATGAAAGAGTATTGCTCTGTAATTGAATGTACTGAGGTACTTTGTTCATAGACAAACATATGGATATTTGAGTATCTGTACACCAGAAGATAGCATTAGAAAAATTGCTCATGGTGGGGCCCGTTCAAACCCTTACTGATATCAGTCAGAAGACTCCCATTTGCCTTTTTGTTGTTGTTCCTACACAGCAATACCATCCTTGAGAAGAATAATGAATTTTCTGCCACACTTGGTTAGTTCTTTTTAATAGTTGATGTATGGTGAATTGGTTTTTAATATTGTCGTGACTGAGATCGGAGATTGAGTGAAGTGTTGGTATGCCTCATGAGTTTAGAAGACTTTCTTGGAAGTAGAAATGAATAAAAAAACAGTGGGAAGAGAGAGAAATGCCTCTGAGACATGCAGTATGTTGTTCTGCCAACCATTCTTTACTACTTGAGTGTTACCCAAGAGCAGATGCCTACCAGTTGGAAGTGCTGAGGCAGAAACTGTAGTGTGTGTGATGTGGGAGGAGTAAGTGGCTTTGATAATTTGGAGTTCTTGAGTTTTTAGAGAGATGTGAAAATTAAGTAGCTGTGACTTCACAAGTGTGAGATTGTTTCTCCTCCCAAGGTAAACATTATATATATTGCCTAGAAAGCTGTGTGTGTGTGTGTGTGTGTGTGTGTGTGTGTGTGTGTGTGTGTGTGTGTGTGTGTGTTCTACAAAGTCTGGCCTTTGCAAATTATTGCCTAGAATTCTAGAGGGGTTCTAGACAGTAAAATAAGTTTTTCCTTCATTTTAAAAAAGTAAATATGCAAAATATATGCTTTTTTAAAATCTAGCAAAACTATTATTTTTCTTCAATTTTTCCATCAAATATTTTTTTCACAGGGCTCTGAGTTTAATATCCCAAATGGCATTGTGGAAATTATTTTGATATCGGAAAGCATAAGAAGATAATTAATATTGTTAAGAACATAAAAATGGCCATACTGGATCAGACCAAAGTTCCATCTAGCCCAGTATCCTGTCTTCCGACAGTGGCCAATGCCAGCTGCCCCAGAGGGAATGAACAGTAATCATCAAGTGATCGATCCCTATCACCCATTCCCAGCTTCTGGCAAACAGAGGATAGGGAAAACATCCCTGCCCATCCTGGCTAATAGCCATTGATGGACCTATCTTCTGTGAACTTACCTAGTTCTTTTTTGAACCCTGTTATAGTTTTGGCCTTCACAACATCCTCTGGCAAGGAGTTCCACAGGTTGACTGTGCATTGTGTGAAAAAATACTTCCTTTTGTTTGTTTTAAACCTGCTGCCTATTAATTTCATAGGTTGGACCCTAGTTCTTGTGTTATGACAAAGAGTAAATAACACTTCCTTATTTACTTTCTCCACACCCAGTCTTGATTTCATAGACCTCTATCATATCCCCCCTTAGTCATCTCTTTTCCAAGCTGAAAAGTCACAGTCTTATTAATCTTTCCTCCTACGGCAGCCGTTCCATACCCCTAATCATTTTTGTTGCCCTTTTCTGAACCTTTTCCAATTCCAATATATCTTTTTTTTTGAGATGGGGCGACCTCATCTGCACACAGTATTCAAGATGTGGGCGTACCATGGATTTATGTAGAGGCAATATGATATTTTCTGTCTTATTATCTATCCCTTTCTTAATGATTCCCAACATTCTATTTGCTTTTTTGACTGCTGCTGCACATTGAGTGGATGTTTTCAGAGAACTATCCACAATGACTCCAAGATCTCTTTCTTGAGTGGTAACAGCTAATTTAGACCCCATCATTGTATATGTATAGTTGGGATTATGTTTTCCAATGTGCACTACTTTGCATTTATCAACATTGAATTTCATCTGCCATTTTGTTGCCCAGTCACCTAGTTTTGAGAGATCTTTTTGTAGGTCTTCACAGTCTGCCTGGGATTTAACTATCTTGAGTAGTTTTGTATCATCTGCAAATTTTGCCACCTCACTGTTTACCCCTTTTTTCCAGATCATTTATGAATATGTTATATAGGACTGGGCCCAGTACAGACGCCTGGGGGACACCACTATTTACCGCTCTCCATTCTGAAAACTGATCATTTATTTCTACCCTTTGTTTCCTATCTTTTAACCAGTTACCAATCCATGAGAGGGACCTTATCAAAGGCTTTCTGAATGCACTATATCCACTGGATCCCACTTGTTCACATGCTTGTTGACCCCATCAAAGAATTCTAGTAGATTGGTGAGGCATGATTTCCCTTTACAAAAAACATGTTGGCTATTCCCCAACAAATTATGTTCATCTATGTGTCTGACAATTTTGTCCTTTACTATAGTTTCAATCAGTTTGCCTAGTACTGAAGTCAGGCTTACTGGCCTGTAATTGCTAGGGTCACCTCTGGAGCCCTTTTTAAAAATTGGCGTCACATTAGCTATCCTCCAGTCATTTGGTACAGAAACTGATTTAAATGATAGGTTACAAACTACAGTTAGTAGTTCTGCAATTTCACATTTGAGTTCCTTCAAAACTCTTGGGTGAATACCATCTGGTCCTGGTGACTTATCACTGTTTAGTTTATCAATTTCTTCCAAAACCTCCTCTAATGACCCCTCAATCTGGGACAGTTCCTCAGATTTGTCACCTAAAAAGAATGGCTCAGTTTTGGGAATATCCCTCACATTCTCAACCGTGAAGACTGATTTTTGTTATATTCTGTAGGTTTTGAATTTTGTACAAAATATACATGTTCCATACGTGACACTTCATAAATTTTAATAAATTTCCACATGTATGGTAATATATGAAGACAATGTATTAGAATCAAAAGCAAAACCAAGGAAAAAATATTTTATATGCTGGTATGTTTCCTAGTCTTACACACTGGTTTTCATGAAAATGTCAGTAACTTTCTTAACCTGTTCATCATTACCACACCTTTGGCATGCTGTTCAAGTAGCAACCAATGCATCCATACAAAAATCATGTGAGTTTGGTTAGTAAATATACTTATCCCTATTTTAGAGATGCAGAAATTAAGGCAAACCAAGGTAAAAGACTTGTGCAATGCAACACATTCAAGTCAAATCATTGCAACGCATTTCCAAACATTCCACTGAGATCTCAAATGAAATATTTGTAAATGGTGATGACTCTGGTAAAAGAGTCCTCCTCCTCCTCCTCCTATTATAGTCAGCACACTTGACTTTAAAAGATCTCCAGGGAGAAGATTAATTAGATTTCAATTATACTACAGAAAAATTTATTTTACATGCTTACACTCTGGAAAGCATTATGTGTTTCTTTAATGTGTTTAAAAATTCAAAAATGTTTTTTAAAAGCCACTTAAAAAGTCAAAATGAAGTCAAGCTAATGGATTACGGTGTCATCCCTTCAAACTGATGTATGTTATGTTCTGCCAGGCCTTGCCGTATGACATTATACAGACATCGTTGGAATTTTTGTGAACGAGCATTTAAAATTTTCAAATAGACCATCAAGATCTGTTGACAGACAAAGAAGGATAATCTCTGCAGCTTTGTCATGGCATTAACTTAAAAAACAAAACAAACTTATACACATTAACAGTGAGATAGGCACAGCTATTTTTCGATCTGTCTGCATGAACTTTGTTTTTAAAAGTGCCTGTCTCTTTTTCTTAGCATTTCCTTAGTGGCTTGTGTATTCTCAAAAACATTTGGTCTTTCAGAGCCTTATTTAGTTTGCAAGGGTAGAAGGAATTGAAACTCAAGGAATTTAAATTCTAGAAATTTTAAATACATAGTGTGTGTGACCTAATGCATTATATTTACAGCTGTATAAGGAAATTATAACTAGGATAAACAAAATTTTAGATTTTTAGTCTGGGGTTCACTTCATTATCAACATATATTATCAGCAAATAATAAAATATGGGGTGTTTTGAAATTAGCTTTTTAAAGAAAGTATTTTCTCTAATGGCTACTATTAAGCAAAACCACCTGAGAACCAGAAAACTGTCAAAAGAGAATTTAGAAGACACTTTCACAAAAGAACTTTTCTCCTCCAAGATTTAAGCTGCATTTCTTTAAGTGTGTATCATATTTATCAACTGAAGAAAGCAACTATCACTTATAGGAGTGAATTAGAATCTAGATTTTTAAACTGATATTTTCAAAACCTTTCTGTCAGTCTCAGATGGATCTACTATGAATATAGTAAATATTTTTTTCCCCTCAGAGGTTCGTCCCAATACACTGACTATTTTCTGCCACTCAGTCTCTTATTTATTGTGTTTGTTGGGGCTGTGGCTTAAAAGCTTTTCTCCTTAATAGCTCTTTGTCTGTATTTTTCACCTTATTTTGTTTCAACCACTTCTATTCATCTGATCTGCTTTGACATTATTGGGATTTTAAATTGCATGCAACTGCCAGTGCTGAAGTTCAAAACCTTTCAATCTCTTGCAGAGGTCAACACACTAGTATGTAAAACCAAAGCATGGATACTGAGTGTTTTTGATTTGTTCTAAGTAAGTCTCTTAGACTAGCTTCTAATCTCTACAGATAATGAGGATGCATTTGTCACAGAAATTTGTTTCCAGCCTAGATCACAGGATGTTAGACAGGAATTTTTGTTAAGCTATAAAGGAAAGAAACAGGTTTATTATGCCTTTATTAAATCATAAGCCTGTTTACTTTAATAGTGGTGAATGTCTGGTTCTTTTCCAGGTTGTCCAACACTGCAGGAAGAGAAAATTTACTTACCAGTGGAAACAAGGCATTCTTTTAAAAAAAAAATGTTGAAATTGTGTCGTCATTAGCCTGATCCTCAGGGGGTTGAGCACTGATAACTGCATTGAAATAAATTAACCAAAGAGTACAGAGAGTATTCATAAAAACACATTCTGGTGCTTCTGGGAGAGTGTGACCAGAGTTTCTCAGTGCCAAAGTAAAACCCTGATGAGGTTGCAGATGGTGGATCCCAAGGCCAGAACAGAGCCCTGCTGACTTAAATGGAGCTTCACGCCAGCAAAGGGGCCTGCCTGCACAGAGCTCGTTGTAGCACGGAGTGTAAAACAGTCACTTCTGAGATGGGGGGGAATTATCTTGTAAGGACATCCCAGTTGTGTTAGTGACAAAGTACAGCTGTACAAAACACTCTTTTATGTAAATGAAACCCATACATTAGAACTCATGGTTTGAATGTACCCAAGTCAGTGAGTGTGCTCTGTGGAATTTTTTTCACCAGTGGCAAGACTGAAAACTGAGTTACATACAGTTTGATGAAAATGTAAGGATTTTATTATTTGCTGCTTTTTCCAGAAAATGTTTGAAAATTTCCAGTGAGTTGCAGCTAGAGCAAGCTTTTGGGTAGGCCAGTGAAACATTTTTTTCAGCCACCCCCTCCCTCAGAAAATATAACTGACTCCTCTCCACCTTGATCACCCCATTGGACTCTGTACATCACTGCCAATGTGTCTCAAAGGACACTTGTCCAATTAAACTGGAGACCTGGGGGCTGGTAGGCTCTCCCTGCCACTGGAAGGTTTTGTGTATATCCTGTGGAATTTTAGTACATATGGGCCAGAATGTGGCCTGTCCAGTATACCAGCACAGGAGGTTAAGGAGGCATGAAACACGTTTTTATTCCATTGCATTTGCTTATCTGCATCGCTCAGGGCAAGCAGTCTCCAGGGAGTCGCTGCATTCCATCCTACATGTAAGGGAGAGGAGTGAGGCTCTGATCTGCCTCAACATGTTGTCCAGTGCAACTAGGGAAGTCATATCTCTGAGGTATGACCTTTCCTACCCATCTAACCAGTTAAAACTCTTATCCAGGCTCTCATCCTCTTGTCTCTTGATTACTGCAACATCTTTTTCTCTGGCATTGACAAATGGAATCTTGCCCCACTCATATCCATTCTGAATGCAGCTGCAAAGACCATTTCCCTAGACTGTCATTTTGACCATGTCACCCCTCTTTTTGCATCCCTCTATGGGCTGTCTCTTCTCTAGCATATCAAACATAACCTACTTGCCTTCATGGCCTTTTAACTCCTCCTTAAAACTCTTCTTTGCTGTGATGCCTCAAAAAACTTGACAACAGTTAGCCTGCTGGTGTGCTGAAACCATTGCCTATCAAGCTGACCACTATTGTCACATTGTTTCCTAGTTCTGCCTCCTTACACTCCCCATGTCTCCGTATCCATCTGTTGTCTCTTGTCTTATACGTAGACTGTAAATTCATTGGAGCGGGACCTGTTTTTTTGTTCTTTGTTTGTATAGTGCCTAGCACAGTGGGTTAATGGTCCATGACCGGGGTTCCTCAGCCCTATGATAATACAAATAATGATAATGATCTGTGCAGATAAGACTGACAGATTACTTCTTCCCAAAGGAAGGGAAGGACCCAGAATCAGAGTATGGCTTTCTGAGTCACAGATTGGTTTCTGGTCTGCCTGCGGATAATGCAAGTATATGATGTCCCTTGCTCAGGACTTGTGGCAAAGCCAAAAATCTAGTCCTATATTAGTAGTTCTTTTTTGGCAAAAATAAATTCTAATGATGAATATCAGTTATTTTAGTCTAAGTAACTACTGTATATCCATGTTATTTGTTATTTTCTATCCATGGAGAACTTTATTCAAGACAAAGTTTTGTAGCTGACCTTTAAGGAACCATATGGGGGGCTGTTCAGTATTATTTAACACCAGTTCTGTCACCATAAATACTATAAGGTTCTCTTAATTTCACTGAAGTAGGATTAGTAATTGAGACTTAAAGATTTAGATTACCTGCCGTTTTTGGACTATGTTCTTTACCTTTTACTGGTACTCTGTAACCTTCTGTAGATAGGTTTAGCTTTTAGAATAATCATTGACGTTGGAAGAAGTACATTAGCTATGTGTAAATTCTCAATGTAAATCAGTTGTTACATTAAGCCAGCTTTACATTATAACCTCTCAGTCTAAATGATGATGACCAACCAAAGAAAGCTTGTCCCTTCTATCTCTTACACAATGTATTCAGTTTATTCATTCTAACAAACATGCCTTGTAACAGACTTAAACCAGGACCCCAGAAGGGTTCATTATAACTGTGTGTGAGCAGGTGCCCTTTCCAACCTGCCGTACACTGTATTACATCCAAATTTACCCTTTCCCAGGGTTTGGTGTTACTAATGCAAAACTCAAGAAAATAACAAAACATAGCTTTAAGGTTCGCCACTAGCTTGACTGCTTCTGGCGTTTCTCCCTGACAACTGCTCTGCCCACAAACCTAGATCCTCTCCCTGCCACTTCTACTTTCCTTATATCTTGGTGATTTAATGTACCTATACTAAACCTACTAGTTTGTTACACAAAGTTATATGGCATTTATTGTGCATTATTGCAATGTGTTTTAAAACGCATAGTATGGGGATACATGTAAATAAATAAATAAAAATAAGGAAACCTGAGTGGTAAGAAATGTGTTTCTCCTTTCTTGCCCTGGGAAATTTCCTTGGTAGCTCTTATCCATTTTACCTGTTGTTTCAAGGACTGGAATAAGTCATTGATATGTACAACTTATATTTACCACCGACGTGATTGGAGCCTGAGGAATGTCTTGGAGTTGTGCCAAGAGAACAGTATACATTATGTGTGGAAGTTGGACAGCTTGGAGGCCATAGATCAAAAAGGAATATGTTCCTCCTTATCTGAAATATCAAAAACCATCAGCTACTTGACAATTAAAGCTGAAAAGGAAGGAAAGAGAGAAAAAAATATTGATCAGCATAGGTGGACCAAGTTTTTGAATCCTTTACAATTTTTTCTATGCTTTGTCCAGGTCAATGGAAATCTCGCCTTATCTCAAAAGACTTTATATTAAAGCTCATTCAAAATGTTCAATGAAAAATTCCTTGTTGAAGACAAAGTGTAGGTAGAGACTCCGTCACATACTGTACAGGTTTCAGCCTTTTTTTTTTTTTTTTGTATCTGATGTAAAGCTAGCAATAGCATTTGATGTTTATATTGTCATTAATCTACTGTGCAATATACATAGGAAAAAACATCTTGTTATAGGCCTTTTTCAAATATCAGATAATGTAAGTGCTTATTTTGACTGTATAGTAAACACTTCAGAAAACACTGATCCCTAGTTGTTGGATAAAAGTGTAACCGAAAGGAAATAAACGTACACAACATTTTTAAATGGTTCTAGTAGAACTGAGAGGAGGTTCTTTGACAGGTTGCTTTACCCAGAATGTTGTAATATCCCCCTTCAAAGCATACTGGTAAACTATGCTGAACATTCTGATAAGGAAGATTTCATTAAAATGCTACAAGGGTAAGATCTTTGCCTTCCACTAGAGAAGATTTTTGTCAAAAATATTTTATTACCATCCTAGCTGGATTTTAAAATTGTTTTATTCACTTTTAGCCATTTCACTTATTACTTTACTGTTGGAAATATTTTTAAAATGTCAGTTCTTAATAAGGGGATTTAAAAATCACAGCATGTGCCTCAGTCCCTCAGTTACACGACAAATGTGGCATCAGGGACACAAATATCATTATGTTGATACATTGCTGATGGCATAATGATTATGGAAATTGTCATCGACTGATCATCAGTCACAATTTATTTCAAATCAATGTCTACAATTTGTACCCTGTTTGGAAGGTTTTTCAAACCCCCTCTGGTATAGTACAGTTCTTCATAGATAACTTCCTCCTAAGAGCATTACAGCTTTGTCATGCATCATCTGCTGTTCATGAATGGAACCACTCAATGAGCCCATGGCCTCCGGCAATCCAAATTAGTTAGAAGAACACTGAGCTACCGCACACTCTTAGGCAAACTCTATTGGCAAAACACTTTAATTTAAGAACCAGCACATGTGCCAAATTGCAAAATCCCTCCCTAGACACACAGAATTTCACTATTTTTTCTTTCCAATTGGCAATAAATGATAATGTTTGCATCTAATACACTGTTAAATTGCAAATAAATTGTTATGGAATCATGACATAATAGGCTTTTACATCTTTAAAACAATCTCTATACCAGGAAACATAATTTGTACTTTTTTGCCTTGGACAACTTCATTATTTCTTTCCAACACATTTAACAACTCTAGTAATTTTAGATTAAGTATAGCACAAGGAAGTAACTCCCTCCCTATAGTATTATTAGTTAATATTTTTCTAATTTTTAGTTCTTTACCACTTGAAAGAGATTATCTACATAAGAAGCTGTGACTCTGAACACTAGTTAATGATGAATAAAGATCTTTCTCAGATAGCATCTGTTTCCTCTCCTTTGTCCCAAGGTTGGGACTTGAGTTCAACCACTCCAGCCACTGTCCAGCTGCTGTCCCAGCTGAACTAAAGTATTAGGCTCAGGGCTTGTTTTCATGGAGGATAGGTCCATCAGTGTCTATTAGCCAAGATGGTCACGGATGGAATCCCATGCTCTGGGTGTCCCTAAGCCACAGACTGCCAAATGCTGGGACTGAACAACAAGAGACGGATCACACAATAATTGCCTTTTTCTGTTTATTCCCTCTGAAGCATCTGGCATTGATCACTGTTGAAAAACAAGATACTGAGCTAGATGGACCATTGGTCTGACCCAACATGGCCATTCTTATAATCTCATGAGAAAAGCTAGTTTTTACTTTGAGAAAGAAGCTAATAACCCACTGCAAGTGGGGTCAGATTTCCTCTTGAATTAACAATGAAAGTTTATTATTTCTGTATTTGTTTGTTTGTTTGTTTGAGTGGTATTAGCTGGAGTCATTGTTACTAATATTATATATCTGTGGTAGGTAGTACCTAGAAGACACAACTGAGATCAGGGCACCATTGTGCTGGGCACTGTATAAAGTACATTGTAAGAGATAATCTCTGCCCCAAAAACCTACAGTCTAAATAGATAAGGCAGAAATGGATGGAACAAAGAAAGGATTGTTATCCCCATTTAATAGAACTAAGGAACAGATATATATTAAGAAGCTTTGGCAGAGCCAGGAATAGATCCCAGCCTTCCTGAGTTCCAGGCATAACCACAGACCATCCTTCCTTATCAGTGTAGTTATCCTGTGGCTCATTTGCAAATATGTCCTCTGCCTTGGTATGAGATGAAGTAGAAGAAGACAGAATAGAGGAGATCAGCTGAATCCTAAATCTGATCCTCTTTAGGAAATGCTGCAAAACTTTCTTCTTTGAAAATACATTTGTATCATAAGAGGGACACTCATACAATACTGACATACTCTCAATCCAATAAACCCATATTAATAAAAAGAGGAAAGAAAGAAAGACAAAAAAGGGCAGTGAAGGGGGAAGTGCTAGAGTTCTATAGTCACTGTGGTGTTTGGGAACAATTTATAGAACTTAAATTGGGTCACTAACATTACAAATTTTGACGGGGCAAGTCCAGATGGCTACAGTAAAGTAGTGAGGAACAGGTATGTTAGCCCCAGGCTAAACAAATCCCTGGTACCATGGTAACCAAATGTCAGTTGCTCCAGGTTAATCAAGACCCTGGGACCAATTAAGATCCTTCTAGAAGGTAGTGGAGATAACTAGGTTGATTGGGACAATCAAAGGCTGGGAGGAACTAGTTAAAACCCTCCCAGTTAGTCAGTGAGGTGTGGGTGTCAGGAGTTATAGGAGGAAGCTGTGCTGTTGGAGGAATGAAGCAGTACAAACCCATATCAGGTGCGAGGAAGGAGGCCCTGAGGTAACGGTGAAGGAGATATTGAGTGGTGGCTGCTGTGTGGAAGTGGCCCATGGAATTGTACACATCCTATTTCCAAAAGTCAGCTACCAAAGCTGCTACTTTTAGGGTCCCTGGGCTGGAGCCCAGAGTAAAGGGTGGGCCTGGGCTCCCCACTCCCCGATTAATCACTGAAACTGGGAGACAACAGAGACTGTGCGAGGTAGGGTTGCTTCTCCTCACCTCTCTTGCTGGCTATGATGAAAATGTCTCAGTAAGCTGTGACCCTTGCCTCTAGAGAGAAAAGGGCTATGTGGAGGGTTACAGTGATCCTCTGAGGCTAGCAAAATCCACCAGGGACCCACGGAGACAAGGGCAGAGCTTTGTCACAAAATAAGAAGTTCAAAAACCACCATACCTCACTACAGAGAGAGAGAGCTGAGAAAGATCTGGCAATAAGCAAAGTGTTTGTGACTTCAAAGTTAGTTGTTGGTGTAAGGCTGGAGCAAGGAGATGCATCTAGCAACTTTTTGTAAATGTTACCAACTTGGGATCCACTATACTTTTGGTAAAAGAAAATTCCACAGGCATACATGCACCGCCAAGACACCTTGTCTTCAGCTCCTATGATATTCATCCACTGTAAGTTAGTTCCAGTACCTGGACGTGTCTAAGATGCATAGTAGGTAAAAGATGGAGTCTCAGATAATTGAAACATAATTATTTCATAAAGCTTGCTAGAGTCCTTCTACTAACTTCCATGGGATTTGAATCAGGCCCTAAGCCCTTGACTTTTACCTGGAAGTAATGGTGGGAACAGAGTACAAGCATACTCTGCTGTGGCCAGCCTATCCCACTCAGAATGTAAGAAGCTGCTTTCTGCACTTAATGGTGCTTTCATTTTGATTTTGTGGTTAGACCCAGGTAGAGTGTATTACTGTAGTCAACTCTAGAGGTAACATAGATAAGAAGATTAGGGCAAAGTTTGCACCTGAGAGGGATGGGCATAATGTCCTCACTATTCTCAGGGTTTGTCTACTTGGTGCTGCAGTGCAAACAACTTAGGGCAGTGAGGCTGCAACACATAAGAGCGCTCTACAGTTCACACCCCTCTAGTTAGCATCATGGTGCTATGTAGACAAGACCTGAGATGGAAAAGGCACTTGTAGCCACCGATGTAATCTAGGAGTATATAGAATCAGTGAAAAATCTAGTAAAACCCTGAGATTGTGGACTACTTTGACAGTGGCTGGGCAGATGCCCCATCAATGGATGGAGTAGGTGTTAGATTTCTTTATCTCCTTTAAGTGCTTCCTCCATCGACGAGTGTCACCTCTATTTTATGTGAGTCAAGCTTCCACCATCTAGCTTTCATCCACAGCCCAATCTGTATCAGACATTGGAAAAGTCCAGCAATAACTGTGTCTGGGTCCACTGAAAAGGAGGCATAGAGCTAAGTGTCTTCAGCATGGAGATGAAGGCTCTAGCTGAAATAAGGAATCTCTAAATAACTAATTTTGGAAAATATGGCAAAAAACTATCCATATATGTTATGAATCTTAAAGCATGGTATTGCAAAGTAGTATAATCTAACTTTCATTTGTTTGCAGAGCCAGCTCCAGCTTTTTTACCACCCCAAGCAGTGAAGCAAAAAAAAAAAAAGATAAAGCTGATCAGCGGCACTTCGGCGGTAGCTCGATCGCGCTGCTTCATTCTTTGGCAGCAATTCGGCGGTGGGTCCTTTGTTCCCTCTCTTCCTCTTTGGCGGCACTTCGGCTGCAGCTCAAAGAGGAAGAGAGGGACTGAGGGACCCGCTGCCAAATTGCTGCCGAAGACCCGGACGTGCCGCCCCAAGCACCTGCTTCCTTAGCTGGTGCCTGGAGCCGGCCCTGTTTTTTTGTGATAATCTAAATCAATTCCCCAGTAGTCTGGTTTTCTGCCCTACTGTGAACCATGAGACTATTCCACAAGGGAATCAGTCTAATATCTGATTAACTATTAAAATGTTAGTGGAAACATTCCATTCACTTTCATTGACTTTGGAGCCATTCAAAGTCACTTGTAATGTGGAAGTTGAAGAGACTGAAACAATATATGAGATGAAATATTATGGAAGCACTGGGCATGCACTCAAAACTGAAAACCTTAGCAGTATTTTAATATATATTTTAAGTTATGAAAAGAAAACACTATCAGAAAAAATATGTATTTTTAAAATAAAGTCCATTTTGTCAGGGTTTTTTCAAGTAGCTTTTTCAATATACAAAACAGTGACTCGCAAAATAATTAAAATATACAGAGATACAGAGAGCCTGGGAACATGATTTAGCATGTAAATTGTTCTGAATATTAGCAGAATTCCACTTAGCAGTAGGAAAAAGCACTCATGAAAAAATGCAGGTGCAGCTATTGCAAGCAGCATAAAATAATTATTGAATCTTGGCTAGGTTCCAAGCACAAATATTTGTGCATAAGAAGTTGGATGCATAGCTTCAAAAAGCATGCTGCAGGAAGCATCACTCCACAGAAGCTATCCGTCACATATCTTTTTTCAGGCACTTGCATGATTTGTATAGCTGATGCTTGTTACACTGCCAGCAGCAGATAGTAGTAAGTGTTATTTGCTACTCACACTTTGGTTTACTGGTGTTAAGGCCAGAGATTCTATCTTGCGTAACGATGTGTTCAATGGAATTGCTGGTTTACATGTTCTTTGTGAGTTGTGCTAGTAGTGGATTAATGAGGGTGAGAATGTGTTCTGGTGTCAGGATGATTTGTATATCACATACTGCACTCATCTGTTTGTAAATATTATTATATAGCATGTCTGCTGCCCTTGCTACATATTGCCTTACTTGCACAAATCTTGTATTCCCTCTTCATGACATCAGTGCACCAAATGCCTTTTTGCTGCCACCAGTAGCATACTTAATTTACTACCAATGCCTTCCATAAGGTAGCATGTCATCTGCCTGGGCAATACATATTGTACCCACACTATGTGCAGTTTATTCACCATCACAGGTTGAAGAACATGGGGATGAAGTGTGCAAATTGATCCACAATTTCTAAAACCTGGGCTGTGCTAGTCTAGGCTTAAGACACTGGTGTCTGTATGTGCAGTGGTTGCTTTTTCAGTTTTTCCAGTTTGACTTAGACAATTTGATAAATTTGTCTTGGTGGTTGTGGTTGTAACAAAGTCAGGCTGAGCAGCTGCAGGAGAATGGCGGAAGACAGGTATGTTAGCCCTAGAATGCTAAAGGCCCTTTTTTCCTACAAGCTGAGAAGGGGTTACCTCAGATCAATTAAGGAGACCTGAGTATGGTTAAGGGCTGCCTAAGACCTTTACAAACCCCTCCTCTGGTGAGAGAGAGAGACACATTCCTGCATCCATAGTGGTGAAAGGGAGATAGGTTTCTCCAGGGTGAGAGGCTGTTTTCCTCCCTACAGGTGAAACAAACAAAAATGAGTGCCTCTTCAGGGGAAGGACTGATACCTCCTGGCCAACAACAGAGCACTGCTCCCCCCGCCTCCCCCCCCCCCCAGTGAGGTGAGGGAGCATGGAAAGGTATCTCCCCCCCCCCCCCGTTTTATGTTTGCAAATTTGTTTCTTTGTTTGGTGGAGGAGCATTCTTTGGGCCTGCCTTGAAAATACTGTAAAGTAAACAAAGGGGAGGAAGACAAACATGTTCAGTGTGGGGCTGCTTTACCCCAGGCCCTGCCACTGCCACAGAGGAAAGTGCTAAGTCCAGTGAGGCGGAGGAGGTGCCTTGCCACAGTGGTATTCCATATGCTTATAATAGACAATACTGATGAAATATGGCAAATACCAAGGTAATATTATTTGTCGGCTAACACGTTTTAAGCATTATAATGTGTATTGCCTACATCCATACCACGTTGGACTTCTTAAGCAAAGGAGAATTATGTTTCTTAAAGATGTGCTAGCTTAGATGAACACTCCTTTCTTAGTGCAAAGTTGTTTTTCCATCCTAAGCATTCATGTTTGCTTCGTGTTTTGGAATGATAGATCAGGTCCTTAAAATTTACAATTAATCTTCTCAAACTGGAAACATTCTGTATTTGAATACCACTTAATAGTTCCATTTATTTTCTGTGATACAAGTTTTAGAAATTGTTTCTCTATAATCAATTATTTCCCATTAGATGAGTATTTTTAAATTAAATATTGTTTTGTAACACATCTTACCATGATGAGTTAATTATAGGCTGAAAGCAACATCTTATTTTGAAATATTGAGATAATTTCATCTGTTGTATGTGCATCTGCGCTTCTCTTTTCTGAGTTCTTTATTTTTAAATGTAAAGAGACTTCCTAAAGGTTTTCTTGGTAGCAAGATGATGAGATGATTCAAGGTGCTGCTTTGTCTATATGTCTTTAAGGCCAAGTTTTGAAACCTGAATGTCTAAACTTAAGCTGCTAACTCCATATTTAATCATGTAAATATGAGGCCTGATTCTTAAGGGTTCTGCTCATCTGCCAGTCCCGTAAAACAGCGGTTCTCAACAAGGAGTACGTAGAGGTCTTCCAGAGGGTACTCAACTCATCTAGATATTTGCCTAATTTTACAATAAGCTACATAAAAAGTTCTAGAGAAGTCAGTACAAATTTAAATTTCACACAGACAATGACTTGTTTATACTGCTCTATATACTATACACTGAAATGTAAGTACAATATTTATATTCCAATTGATTTATAATTATATAGTAAAAATGAGAATAAGCAATTTTTCAGTAATAGTGTGCTGTGACACTTTTGTATTTTTATCTCTGATTTTGTAAGCAAATAGTTTTTAAGTGAGGTGAGACTTGGGGGTACGCAAGACAAATCAGATTCCTGAAAGAGGAACAGTAGTCTGGAAAGGTTGAGAGCCACTGCTGTAGACCTTGGTCCAAAGCTTTTGACTTTATTGGGCTTTGCATCAGTGCCATAGACGCCAGTGAGATATGTGATTACTCAGTACTTCTGAAAATGAGACCAGTTATATTGAGGTACTGACGCATGGATTTAGGAGCCTAATTTTAGGCAACCAGTTTTGAAAATGTGGGCCTAAAATGTATTTGTTTTTCTTAATCCAAAATAAAATTAATCGGAACTGAAATTACATATTTTGTGCTCTCTGTGTAGAAATCATGATTTATGTAGTTATATTGCCACTCAGTTTTAAAGACTAATCAGTTTACCAACATGTTTGGACAATCAATCATTTCAACATATGTTGGCTAAATGTTATTATAATGCTTATAGAAAATATTTTCAGCATATTGAATTAAATAATAATGAAATCATATTAGCTGTTCAAATATGAATCTTGAATCATATGAGAACTATTTGGTGGGCATTTAATCAACCAAAAACTGAATTATGGTATTTTGGGGGAAGAAAATTACTTCCTTACTGACCCCTTATCAGAACCAGTATATGCCAGATTTCAGCCTGACACAATTTACGATGCTAAGAATGTTATCCACCAAGGCAAAACTATTATGCCATAACAAGTCTGACAGCATTTTAAGTTATATAGTTGAAGAAACCAAGATGAAGCAATGCATGACAGCATTGCATGCTGTAATCTAGTTTCTGTTTGGTGCAACTCTATCTTAAGGGTGAAGACTGCTGCAGTTTCCATGATTGTTACTACTAGAAGCAGTCATGCCTACTTTTCAATGTGTCCCTGTCAAAATGCATCCGAAGAAGTGGGTATTCACCCACGAAAGCTCATGCTCCAATACGTCTGTTAGTCTAAGGACTCTTTGCTGCTTTTACAGATCCAGACTAACACAGCTACCCCTTTGATACCTGTCAAAATGGTAAGGTTTGGATCCCCAGTTGTGAAAAAGTCTGTTATCCAAAGTGCCAGGTATTAGAAGGGTAGCCATGTTAGTCTGTATCCACAAAAACAAAGAGAAGTCCGGTGGCACCTTAAAGACTAACCGATTTATTTGGGCATAAGCTTTCATGGGTAAAAAAACCCACCCCAAATAAATCTGTTAGTCATTAAGGTGCCACTGGACTCCTCGTTGTTTTTGTTAGTCAAAGTGACTTTGCGTAATAACAATTCTTCATGTGACTGTTAGACCACAGCCTGCTAGATTCAATTCAGTATTTAAAAGCTAATGTCTGTGATTGATTTGGGGATGATTATTTTACTTATTTTACTTTGGTGTGATTTTTTTTTTCTGCCCTTTTCTTCATTGGCCTCTCCAGCAGAAGAAAGTTATAGAGTCACTACCACTTTGGAAGGGAAAGAAACTGAATTCTGAATTCTCAGTTTTTGAGAGTTCACTTCAGCAAGTGTTATATGACTGTATCAAATGTATTGAGTCTTTGATCATGAGAAACAGACAATTCAAATCTAATATAAATGAAGATGTGCAATAATAGGAATTTTTTGAAGTACACATGGTAGTAAATGGACATTGAGATTATGTGCTTTGGTGTAAATGTATCATGTTTTTTTATTATGGAGTAGGCACCACAGTTGATTATCAGGCTTATGGGGGCAAAGGTCCTACTTGATGATGATATATGTTCATGTGTGTAAAATTCCTACATACAGTCTAATGTAGCAAGTTATTTTTTATGGAGTAACAAGAGTTCCTAGAATTTTCACCAAAGAACTGATCATCAGCTCAGTAAAGTACTGAAAAATCCTGATTTATTTCCCAGCATATGAAAACATTTGCAGGCTGCAGATTACTTACCTATCTATCCATCCATTCATCTATCTATCTGACTTTAGAAAGATTTCAGTAATAGTTGGAGACACATGAGTCCTTGACATGAGGCTTTAAGTTGCTTCATAAAACATATACTTAGAGATAAAACTATTGAATTTGTTATGGATACACTTTAAAAAAAAACATGATAGTAATATTCATGTATACTTGCATTTAAAATTTAAAAATAAATACACTTCTCATACAAATTAAATGATGAAATAAAGTACTGACTAAATATGTCAGATAGTCCCTAGCCGATGATTATCAGACATCAGTTTGCCTGTTCAATAATAGTTGGAAAAAACACCATCTTTTTTATTCAGTGTAATTGTAAAGAAAACCCACCTTGTACTTTCATGATCATGCGTGTCAAACAAGACCTTTTTCATCTTCCAAGAATAATCATTTTATAATCTTTGGAGCAGTATAATTCTGTTTAGAGCTATTAGTGGCACTTTGTGTCAGATAGCCATCAAATTTGTTTCTGTGAAAGAAAGAAGAATAAATATTTCATGGCTACAGCTTTTGAAGAACATTCTGTCTTTCATTCTTGGGCCAGTCTTTCAACATATATGCCAATCAGACATCTTTAACAGATATAAAATGCATTTTGTCTCCTTGTCATTGAAGAATGTAAGGATTGCAAGATGCGTATGAAATATTCAGCATGTAGACAAAAATCTGAGCATTGTACAAATTGCTGAGCCCTACAATCACTACTTATCTGTTCAGTTTGTACTTACCTCCTCATCTTTGGCCCTAATGCCTTTTAAGACTGAGAAGAGCTGTGGTTTGTCACAATATCTCTGGAACATAATATATCTTGATAAGTAACCACAGTGATAGTATTTAACATTATGATCTTGTAGCAATTCTTACTTGCTTAGCTCTACAAATGATTTCAGGAGAGTTCAAAGTGATACAAAGCTTACATTTCCTTCTAGCTATGAATTCCTTTTGATTGCTTGTTTGGTTATTAAATTTTTGTTGTTAAACATTTGGCTGTTTGCTGCATGCTCCATGAAGAATTACTGCTAATACCTATCCAAGTCCAGTCTTAATTCACTTTCTTAAATAGGATTCCTGTTTACTGTGACTGAAGTGGCCATGCATAGACTCTTCATATTATTCAGACTTTGAGCCAAATCCTGACCTGCCATAGCCAGTCATAACTTCACTAATTTTAGTGGAGTTGTATCCAGTAACATCAAGTTTACTTTTGGCCTGTTATCTTTTTCTTTAGGGCTATGTGAACCATGACCTTTGAATGAACCGATACCTCTCATTCTGATCCATTCTACCCACTTCATTGAGTTGTTTGTGTACTGATGAAAGCTATTACATTTTGTGTTGCTCTTCTCTATGGAGCTAAATGGTAGAGAAATGACAGGATGTTTTAAACTACTGCAGTGACAATGGAATTTTGCAAAGCAGAAGCTGACAGTATTTCAGCCCTAGTGTTGTGCTCTGAAAAGTTGGCAAAACTAAAGCTTTAGAGAGAATTAAACCTTTGAATGCATTAACTTCACAAAGAGTAAAGAAGGATTGAATATTCTTTCTGTAGTCTAAGTTCTTTGCTACACTTGTTTTTTAACTTGTCTTTTTTGGCTGAATATAAAGAATGTCAGATTTCTTTAAAGAAATGGAAGGAATGCATTTTTAACAAAACCACATTGGCTTGGTCCATTACATCAGTGAAGATTCATTAATACAGGCTAACAAGCAAAAAGCCTACAGAAAGAGCAAATATGTAGTGAAACACTGTATATTTCTTAGGGAGCAGGAAATATCGTCTACACTATCTAGGGAAAATTAATCCCTACGATTCTAGACAAGGAAAAATAATACAAGTGTTAAATATGGCACCTAGAATTTATAGCGATTCATAGATAAAAATCTAAGAACTGAACAGCCATAAAGCCTCTGATTTTCAAATAACTAAAAGTAGAAAACTCTTGTGGTATAGAAGCAGTTCACTGACTGAGCAAAGCACGTCTGTGCGCTCAGCTTCATGGGCATTTCTGTTTGTCTATAATGCAATAACATCTGGTCAGTTCCAAAATTTCAGGGAATGTTCTAGAGACAAGGTGGTGATATATCACTCCTGTGCTGGACTCTAGCTAATTCACAAGCCAGGAACTGGTCTGGTGACTCCCAAGGTAGGTATATAAGCCCCACAGGAGGAACAGCATCTCAAACTACTCCGTTTCACCCCAGAGCTTGGAACATTCTCCTTCCTGATTGTGGCAACAGATTGCCCAAGCCTTAGCCTGCTCCAGCCTTGCTCCAACCAAGCTCTGGAGTCTTGATTCTGGCTCTGACCCCTGCCTCTGACCACTAGACCTGACCACCCCCATCACAATTTCTGACGGCGGGTGAGGTAATATCTTTTACTGAGCTAATTCTGTTGGTGAAAAAGACATGCTTTCAAGCTTACACAGAACTCTTCCTAAGGTCTGGGAAAGGTACTCCCTCCTGCACCCCAAACCCCTGCCCTATTCCAGAGTCTCCCCGCCACATCCTGAACCTCTCATTTCTGGCCCCATCCCAGAGCCTGTACCCCCATCCCAGAGCCCATATCCCCTCCCAAACCCTAAATCCCTGCCTCTACCCAGAGCCTCCTCCCACACTCCAAACTCCTCGGCCCCAGCCTGGAGCCTTCACCCCCTTGTAAACCCCAACCCCTTGCCCCAGCCTGGTGAAAATGGGCTAGTGAGCGAAGGTGGGGGAAAGTGAGCAAGGGAGGGAGGGGAGATGGAATGAGCGGGCAGGCCTCAGAGAAGGAATGGAGGTGGTGCAAGGGTGTTCAGTTTTCTGCCATTAGAAAGTTGGCAACCCTACCCTCCCAGCACACAGTCCCTAGCTCAGTGATGGGCAACCTGCAGCCTGCGGGTCACCCACGGCCCATCAGGGTAATCCACTGGTGGCCCACCAGACCATTTGTTTACATTTGCATGGCTGCCCACAGCTCCCATGGCTGCAGTTCGCCATTCCTCGTCAAATGGGAGATGTGGGAAGTGGCGCGGGCCTGGCCGCCACTTACTTCAGCTCCCATTGGCCGGGAATGGTGAACTGTGAGCTATGCCCCTGCCTGTACACAGCCCCTAACTACACCCTCCCTGCA
Organism: Trachemys scripta elegans; assembly: GCF_013100865.1. Lineage (NCBI taxonomy): Eukaryota > Metazoa > Chordata > Testudines > Emydidae > Trachemys > Trachemys scripta. The sequence continues at coordinate 76,835,537 of NC_048302.1, forward strand.
CCGAGCTACCCAGTCTACCTGCACCCTGAGCTTTGACTTTGCTGGCACACAACCCCTAGCTACCTGCCGCTTGCACCCTGAATAGTTTTAAAACTCTTTGATCTGCCCCTCCCCTTTGAGTTATAATTTTTGGTGGCACCCCGTCCCCCCTGCCTCCCCCCCCCCACACACACACACACAACCCACACAGGCTGGGTGGCCATCTGAGGTGAGTAAAGGGATGGAGGTGATGCACCCTTCCCAGGCCCCACCATGCAGAGCTGGCTCCCTGCCAGCAACTGACCTTCCCCCTCCACCCCCCCGAATATAGAAATCGGACTATGCCTATGAACTAAAGTTTTCAGGTGCCTAAGTAGCCCCTAGAATCACAGATAAAGTTGTGCCCCTCCCAAAAAAAATCTGAAATGGCATCCCTGACTGGGGGGAGGGGAAACAGGACACCAACACCACCCACACACTAAACCAACAACTGAAATTAGACCACTTTATTACAGCCCACAGGAGACTAGACTATTATGCGCCACAGAGAGAGTAAAGGAGAAACTGAGATGCACCAATCCCAAGGTCCCTGCAAGGGCTGGGAAATGATTAAGTGAGATATGTGCAGATAATCCTGGCAACTGACCAACACACTGCAGACAAATGTGAAAAACCCCCAAGGTCACTGCCAATGTGCTGGGGGGAAATCCTTTCCCAACCCTACATATGGCGAACAGATGGACCCTGAGCATATGAGCAAGAACTAGCCAGCCAAGCACCTAAGAGGGAGAATGCTCGGTGCCATCTCAGTGCACTGGCTTACTCGACCCAGTGTCCCATCTCTACCTGTGGCCATCTCCGATCCTTCACAGGAAAGAGACAGAAAAACAGATGACATTGTAGGGGATCCTTTCCTCATCCCTGAAGGTGGCCAGCTGAAGCCCCAAAGCATGAGCTTTTAGGAAGGTAATACTAATTGGAAGTGAGCCCCAAGGGCTGCTGAGCCCTGCCCCCCCACCATCACAAGCAGCCCCATCATACAATTGTACTAATAAATGTCTCCAGCGCTGTTAAAACTAGAAACTCACTTCTCCGTTGGCTAGACATCTTCTTCTAATTTCCAGCCTGAATTCATTTGTGGCCAGTTTATACTAATTTTTTTTCTTGTGCCAACATTGTTCGTTATCTTAAATAGCTCCTCACCCTCACTGGTGTTTACCCCCAGATGTATTTATAGAGTCATATCCCCTCTCGGCCTTCTTTTTGCTAGGCTAAACAAGCCAAGGTCTTCTAGACTCCTCCTATAAGATAGTGCCTTAGTTTCCCTGATCATCCTAGCAGCCCTTCTCTGCACATGTTCCAGTTTGAATTCATCTTCCATAAACACGGAAGACCAGAACTGTACACAGTATTTCAGTTCAATGGCATTAATACATCTGCCTCTTCTGAAAATGCTCACCTGATATATCCTGGGAATGAATTTCCCTTTTTCATAGCCACATAGCGTTGGTGGCTCATAGTCACCCCTGATTGACACACATATCTAGGTCTCTCTTGTCCTATGTTGATTTCAACTGATACGCCACAGCTTGTAGCAGAAATTCTTCTTCTTAGACCCTAATTGCATGACCTTGCACTTCGTACTATTGAATTTCAACCCGTTATCACCAGAGGGTACAGGACAAAGAAGCTGTAATTGCTGGGACTTGAGGGTGTCAGTAACCCTCCATAAAATGCATCTTTGACTCCCATCCTGGTCCTTGTTACCTCTCCCTCACTGCCTACATTTCCTTCCCTCTATCAATTTATTGCAGACAGAAGCTGCTGCCAATGCAGATCATAGGCAGCAGAATATTAAGCTGCTCCATCTGATTGGGTGTACAGCTCAGCCTAAAGAAGCAACGCAGTGTGTGACCATCTAGTAATCTGTAGTTTTAGTGTTTTCTTCCTACATCAATTCCCTCTTCTGATATTCAAAAGCCTGTTACAGCCGTTTGTGACTGTAACTCGAACATACTACCAAATAGAAAAAAATGTGCAGGCAATTGACTGAAACAAAAAGGTGTACTGTGATTACCAGAAATGCATTATCTGTGTAGAATTTAAGAGGGTGGTTAACCATGTTACTGACTGCTGCTTCTCTGTGTAAAACTCCTGTAAGTTACTGCCTGTGCTGAACACAGGGAATAGAGGAGAGGTTGCTTGGCGGCTGTTGTTTTTTAAGGAAGCTAAAGGAAATGTTTATCTGGATATTTTTCATTTGTGGGCACTTTTGGAGACAAACGATAATTAAACATTACACTGCTGGTCATATGTATGCTAGATTCTGTGGCAAAAAAGTTCTAATTGATGTTGTCCCCTCAGTGTCTGCTCAGGGCAGCATGACTGAATGTGCACATAAAAAGCAATACAGACTGGCAAAAGGAAAGAGATGAAGCTATGTGCAGATGTACTTTGCTCATTGATAAAACTAGCAATGACCTAATCAGTGGCTATTTGAGTCTTTTAACTCGAGGGCGGTGGGGGAGGGGAAGATCTCACCCTTCCCAGCTATTTTTATCCTAGATAGACGTATCCTGATCTCCAGGCCCATATCCTTGCTTCTATGGCACTTAGAAATCTGTTAACTGCACTTTTCTTCCGCTTAATTTTTAGTGCTTAGCCTAGCTCTTTATTACTAGATATGTGTTTAAGTAAAGGATTTGGTGCTATTGCAGCCTACGAAAATTCAGCATATATTTACGCAATGCTTTCCTAAATACATTCTTAGATAATTGGAACATTACATGGGAATGTTGCTAGTTCAATGTTTATGATTGATTAATATAATTTGTTGTGTTGATGTGTTTGCACTCACATGGTATACTCCATATATTCAAATACATCTCCAATTTACAGTTTTAAACAGCAACGGTAGGCATACGTCTTCATATAGAACTGTGCATATAATTAAAAAAAAACTTTACAGTTTGCTTCAAAGATTAATCCTGAATCTTATGAGCATTGAAGCCAGTGGGGAAAGCTGATGACAACTTGGCTGTAAGGAATACTGATGTGCTCCTCCAATAATCCCTCATATTGACTATTAATGTTAGGACACTATAGAAATTTGGTCAACTTTCCTAAATGCAAAATCAGACTTTTAAGGATGAACCTTAAAGAAAAAGAGAAAACAGGAGTGTCTGGAAAATATTAAAACAGGAAAGTTGTCCTTAAAATGTGGTGCGTCTTAAGTAACTAGGAGACCATCATTAACAGGGCGACTAGGTTGTAATAATCAGAAGGAAAAAGAACTTTAAACACCAAAGAGATTTTAAAATCTCTCATAGAAATATTCACAGTAAAATCTTTCATAATAGAGACCAAAATGAAAATGACAAGCTATGAAATGATGGAGTGCAATGAATCATATTAGTAAGGTTGCATGAGTGAATGGAAGAATTTTGAGAAGGGAAACAGGAGCAAGCTGCATATGGTTGGAGAGGAGCACAAATCCTGATCTCCATCTGTGCATAAAGTGGAAAAACAGATGGTTAACCTTCAGCTTTGCTTCCCCACTCCTTTGAGAGGTGCTCAAAGGAAGATGGTGAGGCAGGACTGAATATAGCACACCAATTACATTCCTCAAGAGAAAGAAAGGAAAGAGTAGAGGGATATCTGCATAGAGAACAGGAGGAAACAACATCTTGAAGGAAGGGGCATTTCACGTCCATTCACTTCAGGACCCTGATGATAGCACATGTCTACACTGCAATAAAACACCCACAGCTGGCTCATGTCACCTGACTTGGGCTTGTGGCGCTTCGACTGCAGGGTTATAAAATTGCAGTGTAGACATACAGGCTTGGGTTGGAACCTGGGCTCTGGGATCCTCCCCACTTGGGGAGTCCCAGAACTTGAGCTCCCACCTGAGTCCAAATGTCTACAGTGCAATTTTATTGTCCCGCAAGCCTGAGTCAGTTGTCATGGCCCAGCCATGGATATTTTATTGCAGTGTTGACATACCTGTAATGGTTAAGGAAGCACTCTGAAGTTAGGGTGGTAGGAATAGAAGGCCCTGCTTGCTTATTAACTCTAGGAGCATTCAGGTCAATTTGAGTCTGCTTTGCCTTCTGGAAATAATCAAGTTCACACTAGAGGATCTTCAGAGACTTTACACAGATGTTACAATTGAAAGGTAGCAATTACTTTGTCATCTCATTTGCATAGCCACTGTACCGTAGTAAGATGATACATATTCTAACAGCCCACTGTGAGGATTTCTGGCTATGTAAAACTAGGGTATTTTGTTTTCGGTCTTGTAAATAGCGTATTCTGTACACCATGAGGATAGCTTTAAGGAGGAATGTGGGCCGCCTAAAAAACTATTTTGCTATTTCACTTGGTGAATCACTCTCTGCCTACTTACAAATAGACATTGAACGTTACCTAAAAGCAGCAAACATAGTGGCCTGCTGTTCCCATTGATTTCGATACAGATTGAATTTTTCCCCATCCAAATTGTTCTTACTTCCTTGAATGTGTTTGTGTTGAGTTAAGTCACAATAATAAACTATCACAGGAGCGCTGAACATTTTAGCTATTTCTTGAATAATAATTTTGGAAATATTACTTTTAAATAAATATTTCTCAGTACATTTGGAAGGTAAACACTTCTTTAGTATGACTCTTCCTAGCATAAATGAAGAATGTGAGTATTGTTTATATAGATCTGTTAGTATGCTGAGTGACTTATGCTTTGTATAGTCATCTGTTATAGTATGTATGGATTATTCATTGTGATTTTATATAACTACAATGTTACCTTCTGAAAACATACATGATCCTGAAATTATGAGAAACCTCAGAGGCACTTGGAAAGTAAATTAAGATGCAGCCTCAGAGCAACTGTCTCAGCACTTACTCTGCATGTGAGAGAGAAGGAGATCAGCATGCCTTGGTAGGCAGAATCAGCAACACTAGCCACTCCCTCCATTTCCTTGTGCATCAGAGCACTGGGAGGCAAGTTATGGGTACTCTCACACTGGTGTGAGAGTTCCTTCTCCCATTCTAGCATATCCAAAAAGGGTCAATCATAAACTGGCTCTTAGAAAATAAGACGCAACAAAAACAAAAGTTTATATCCCGTTTGTTTATTGCAAGCTATTATATTTTAAAATCCTGGGGAAAAAAACCCTTGTCTCTGAAATGTTTGGCTGATTTCTGCATCAACTGCTTATTTCAATGTGAAGACATGGTAAAGTAAATATGTAATAGTCCTTTGAGCAATACCTGGGTATGGGGTGGGATGTGATGAAATAAGAGTGGAGTTCCTACATACATACGTTCTGGTTCAGTTTCCTAACTTGAAATAACAATATGTACCTCTGTGACGGGGTTCGCTCACCACTGTGGTGCCTTCTGCTGGCTGTCCCAGGGATTAGTTCTGCTAGCCAGTGCATCCTTTTTTGATGGTGTCTTGCCACTTCTGCTCCAGGACGCATGTCATTCCTGGACTGCAGTGTCTTCTTCATGGCACAGCTCTCTGGATGAGTCATGCTCTGTTCTCCCCACTTCCAGGGGAACTGCAGTCCGCTGTCCAGCCACTTCCCTCAGTGGCAACTGCAGCCAGTAGTCTGGCCACTTCCTCCTTGGCTTTGTGGATTGGGGGGGACCTGGGTCCACCCATGACCCTGGCTCCAGCCCAGGGACCTGTAGATAGCTGCCACTTGCTGCGTTCCCTCCGACTGCTCAGTTCACTTCCCTGGCAACTTCCCCATGGCTCCCAGTACACTCATCGCCCTTGCCTCAGGGCCTCACCCTGCGAATCCCTGCAGCCAACCCAGAGCGGTCTTTAGCTCTCCCAGGTTGCTGCTAGCAGCACTGTTCTGTCCAGTGTGCTGGTACTCCTTCCTCCTGCTAGGAGTATGAGCTTATTGAAACTGCTCTGCCCTGCAATACTTCTTATATGGGCCAGCCCAGCTCTAATTGGCTGCCCCTCACAGCCCCTCTCTAATTGGCTGTCTCCTGCGCAGCCACCCTAGGGTTCTATTAATCACTTATGGGCCAGTGTGTGGCAGATGCCCCATCACAACTTCTAACAAACAACAAAATGTGTGCTTCCATCTTTTGTTCTTCTGTGCCGAAACAAGTTATTGACGTGACCCACTTCCAATTTATTTTGAGGAAAAATATCTGGATCCTAACTTCTTCCTAGTCTAAGATATTTTGGATGCATTCCTCTTCCTGCAAATACCAGAAGCACTGGGTTATGGTAATTGGTCACACTCCACCATCACTTCAGACTCTCTGGTTCTAATTATGCACACAGAACAGTGGTTCAGTACTTCCATATTATCTGTTACCATCCCACCTTTTAAAACCAAATTCTGGAACAGCAGTGAGCAGTATTCTTCCCTGACACTCCTATATTTAGAGGTGGGGTTTCTTTTCAGGGATTGTTCTGGAGAATGAGATCACTGCTAAGCTCCTTCCATCTGCTTGTTCTCCCCTTCCTCAGCTCAGCACAACTAGTCAAACACCGCACACAGAAGGCCAAGAGGTACTGGTCAATCTGTGAGACCCTCTCAGGAATCACAGATTGTGACACAGGTCATCAATTCTTACTTTTCCAAAGGAATGGACTTGGTGTAGATGGCTTTTTCTGGCCTCTGCATTCCCCCGCCCCCTTCCTCTCCCCCTCCAGCTGAGACTCTTCTAGAGAAACCTCTTCCAGGGTGGGTCCATAATCTAACGGACTCAGATAAATGGACAGTCCTTCCCAATAAAGGGCTCTTTAGAGATAAATCCAACCCCTCCACCTCAAATACCTGGTTCAATCCACCTTAAAAAGAAGAAACTTCTGGCTCCCAGCCCAGCATCTTAAGTGGGTAATCAAGTCACTTGGCAAAGAACATGGCATTTTTTTGGGCTTTCCATCTTCCCAAGAAAAAGATTTGGGTATTTCCTTACACTTAGGGTATTTCCTTACACTTCCACCATTTATTTTTCCAGTTATGAGAAACACTGGGACTTAAAGCCTGCCCTCCCCAACATGGTGCGGCAGAAGTCATCCCCAGAAAGAAAATAATCAAGTAACAAATTTTCCATGTTAAGACTGAAATAAAAAGTAAAGACAAAGAATGAAGGAATTAGCAGGGAGTCTAAATTTAAAACAGTGACCTTCTACTTAGGCAGCAGCTGTTCTGCCAGATGATTTGACAGCTAATTGGAGTTCTATTGCTGTTATTCTTAAACACTGCAAACATCACCTGTTTTAATTAAGGGTCATTGCTGATTAAATAAACACTCAACCCACTTTTTATGAATTATTTTCATAATAAATTCAAGCATACTAAAGATCTGGAAATGCATTTATTATTAAAATATTTGACAACTGTCTGTTACAATTGCAGCAAAATAGTCCCTTTAATTCCTGACTGATTAGTTACTACTTTGCATAAGCTTTAGATTTTATATGGGTCCCAAATGACTGTCAGAAACAGCAAGTAAAGGAACTCTTACATTAGGCGAAGGCTAGAGAGTAGTTTAATCAGTAAATAAACTGTGTTGATGTTACCGATGTTCTCTCTTTAGAATGAAAGCTTCTCAGAGCAAGCCCCTATCTTTTTAATGTAAAGCAATATAGATATAGATATAGACAGATATGTATGATGCTGAATAAAATAATAAATAGGCATTTGCCCTCAGATTATCATTCTGTTGCTTCAGGGTCTGTCTTGACTCTTCCCGGTTACTGTGTGCCCAAACAGTTACACCAGGCAAAAATACTCTTTACCATCTGCAGCTCGCCAGGAGACTCCACCCTTCCTAATGGACTTAGTACTGGCCATGGTGATACATACAATTTTTAAATTGCAGATTCTGAACATTTTCAATTCACACTTTCTTATAATTAAAAAAAAAATGAGATTTTTCCACCCAAACACCCATCCATCCTTAAAAATTTCCCCCCGTGAGTTGCAGAATCTTCACCTAGTAATATCAGAACCAGTGAATTTCTGGATAACTCTCTGGTTCCACATAGATTTTAGAGGTCTGGTAATGATCAAAAGAGGTGTTAAATACTAAGTTTAACTATACCAACAGACTTGCATCTGAAGAAGTGAGGTTCTTACCCACGAAAGCTATGCTCCCAATACTTCTGTTAGTCTCAAAGGTGCCACAGGACCCTCTGTTGCTTTATACCAACAGAGCATCTTTTTAGGCCTAAATATGTAGCTGTTATACAATTTACATGAATGACGATTGTGCGTGTGCTTTTATATCTATACACACGCGTGCACACACACAACACAAAATCCACTCAACGTATAAGTTATTGCAGTTTGTTTTTGTATGTTACATTACACTTTAACCAAAAGTGAATTTAGTGGGGTAAATGCTGGTATCACAGCAAACTATGTGCTGCCATTTAACAAACAAATCTTTTCAAATTTGCGTTCTTGTTTTGAATGAACATAATGTTATGTTTCCTGCATTCAACGTCCCATTATTGGTTTAAAATTACAAGTCCAGTTCCTCCTGACCAAACTCTTTCTTCCTCTTAAAGCAAGTTTTCCCTCCTCCCCCAACACACACACACTCTCACTCTCTCTCTCTCTCTCACTTCCCAAAAATGATTTCTCTAGAATTAAATCCAGAGCAGTATTGGTTACATTACAGTTACTTCTCCGGGCTCTACAAATAATCAGTCCAAAGGTAATACTTCTAGACACTTAGCATAACAGCTGGGAATCTAAAAATGTTTGCTTCTTGTATAAAGCTCTTATTCTGGCAGATTGACTGATATAATCTTTCTTTCTATTATCAGCCATCCTGAGGAATAATATTATACCATGGTCATTTTCTCTCTGCCCCAAATGCTAGAGCACTTTTCCATGTAAACTATCTAAACATAGTGCTTAGGGGTTCCATCTCATGGTGATGAGTCTAATAGGATTTTCCTCCAGAAAACTTGTAGGTAATCAGACAAGACAACTCTCAAGTTGTTTTTTGCTTTATCTTGGTCTCAGTTGTATCCAGGCAACTTTTTAGTATTTTATTTTACTCCGTGTATTTTACCCGCTGAATTCATATGGCATTTCCCATTTCTGATATAATGACTGAAGCCGTCTTTGCAGATTTCCATCCATTAGATCCACTTTGAATGTGAGATTCATCTTCAAGATATCACATTTTGTTGAGTTATGACTCCAGAATGGCATAGCTACCTGAGTCCTGTTCAGTTTAAAGTCTTTTTTTCCCCCTACATGAGCTGTGTATTTGTTGAGGAAAAATTCCATACTGGTGAGGAAGATGATGTTGATGCTCATGCCAAGCGATCTGTCACAATGTATTTATTTTTCTCACCTTTTAATATGTGGGGTTCCAGCTGTATTACTGAAACGGCTTAATGGATGAAACATTTGAAAGCTTAAGGATTCTCCAAAATCTCCTTTGTAGTTCTGCTGGGCTTTTTTCCTGATCCCCAGATCTAAACAGGCTTTTTAGTCTGTTAATCTGACATTAATGAATTAGGTTATTTTCAGTATAATGAGCTAATCGGGTAGAGAACAGCACATTTGCCAAATGTGGCAACAATTGACCAGGTTTCATGGCATTAAAGAGTCTTTTATGGAGTCCCCATATAAATGTTCTCCAATTAATGTATGGTCAGCATGTGTGTGTTTTGAATAATGATGCCACATTCTGGGCTCAGAGGGGAAATCCCACATAGAACATTCTCAGTTGCAACAACAACTTGTGTGATTAATAAATGTTCTGGATTTAATACAGTTTTACTGTTGGGAACACATTGTTTTATGAGGTATACTACGGTTTCCCTTTCCCTATGGTTTCCCTTTCCTCACTTGTCTTCAGTGCAGTCCACACACCATATAGAGTTCAGACTCACCCTCTTCCTGTGATTTGGTGTCAATACAACAATTAACAATGATATAAAGTTAATTTCAAACCCCGCCGCGGCCCCGCTCTCCCCGGTGAGCGCTGCCCCCCTCCAGGTGCCGCCCCAAGCACATGCTTGAAGGGCTGGTGCCTGGAGCTGGCCCTGCTTGTGTGATAATGAGTCAGCTGCCTGAGTCAGGAGAGCATACAGTGTTAGCAGAATCAACAATTGCCAACAGAGACAAGTGGTTCAAGCAAGCACTACCAGACTATTACATTTTTCATAAGAAAGAAGGAAAGGGGGAAGAGAATGTAAAAAGCTGTGCTGCATGCAAAAGGAAATAGCACAATCGTCAACTAAGCTGCCAACATATGTCCTGGGGAATTGATCCCAAAACTTCTTGCTTTAAAAGCACAACCCTCTCTAATACAAAAGAATATCCAACAGCTGTCATTAGTATTACAACAGTAGTTCTCAAACTTTTGTATTGGTGACCCCTTTCACACAGCAAGCCTATGAGTGCGACCCCCTTTATAAATTAAAGACACCTTTTTATATTTAACACTATTATAAATGCTGGAGGCAAAGGAGAGTTTGGGGGTGGTACCTCGCTACCCCCCATGTAATAACCTTGCAACCCCCCATGTAATAACCTCGCAACCTGCTGAGGGGTCACAATCCCCAGTTTGAGAACCCCTGTATTACAAACTTATTAACTCTTACTAGGCCAGCTGTTAACTCTTAAATCTGATTTTTAGCTCGTGGATGGCAGTGCTACACATATGCAGTAGTCAGTGCATATGAACCTCAGCTGATATAAATTAATTGAGCTCCACTGAAGTCAATGAAGCCACTCTGATTTACACCAACTGAGACTATAGTCTTACAAGTGTAGATCAAAAGAATAGCATTGCCTCTAGCTCTTCTAGAAATAATGTGTAATTAACCTGTTGCATTAATAGGAGCCCCTTCACCAACTGCAGTGGTGGAATGTCTTGGATGGGGAGGTATCACACACTACATCCCTGCCCAGGTCTTGTAAATAAGTAGTGTCCAAATGCCCAGATAGGATATGCACTAATGAAGGACGACTGCCAACAGTTGCTATGTCCCTCAGCAGGTTCAAGCCAAAATATTACAATGTTCTTCAACTAGAGGCAAGGCAGAAGAGAGTGGGTTGTTGACTTTGGCTATGCATTCCTCCTATTAAACATTTGAACAGTCCCACATTATGACACATACAGATAAGATGAACTAGTTCTGAATCATTCCAGGATCCATGTCACAGAAGGCGAGATCCATATACATCTTTGGAAAAGTAAACACCAAAAATTAGTGGATGCCATCTTGATAGTGGAGAAACCATAAAGAGTAGGCTAGAGCAAAAATCACCTTTTTTCCTAGTGTAGACACACTCTCAGGAAACCACCAGTCTGGTAGCTGAATCAGTGGTTACAAATAAATGGGGAAGAGGAAGTACAGAGAAAAAGTAAATGAACAGCAAAACTAAGAATTGCAAAGTGAGGAAAGCAGACAGTCAAGAAGCAAATAAATAAAAACAAAAAACCCTCACCCAGCCAAACAAAAACCCAAGAGCTGGGAAAAGGAGGGAGAATGGCTATAAGACAGGTGAAGCAGTGACAATGACTATGCACGGCATAAAGATAAATGTATGATGGATCCTAGGCACACAAAGAAGAGCTCAAACCCAAAACGGTCATGAATCAATATTTTAGAGAACCTGATGACTCTTTATTATCCCATTTTATTAGCTGTCAAAGGGAAATTCTGTGAATTCCTGTTATTGAAAGTCTTTGTAAATTATTTAAAAATTACTTACAAAATATTTTAGACAGAATGTTGATATCCATATTAACAGCAAGTTAAAGTTTTGGAATATAAGATAGTCATAGGTCCTGTTGTTTGATTTGCAATATCCTTTATACTTCTCTACAACTTTATTTTCCTTTTGGTTCACTGAAATTTAGAATGGTTTACTTTTTTGTGTACTTTTTTGGTTTACTTTTTTTAGAGTTCTCTCTAATGAGAAAAAAATCTTTAAAAAATGTAATTACATTGCATCCTTGTTAAAACAATGTCCTTTGGAGCTAAATACTTTGAATAGGATAAAGAGATGTTCTTTAAGAGTTATTTGTAATCAGGGCTATTAGGCAGACAGGTTTTGTGGGGTGGCAAATTTGTTAACATTTAAATTAATATTTCAATTAATTTATTGCACATTTGCATAGCTTTCATTATTGTTTATTTTCATTCCAAGCCCTTCATCATCATCACACTCTCAGGCTTCTCTCTATAACAATCTTTCCTTCATTTCCAATATCCAACCACCCACACTAGAGACATCCAACTCCTCAAAATCTCAGTCAAATGTATAACCTTAATTCTGACCTCAGCAAAATCAATCTAATGTACCTTTAGGTCTGTATTATAAATTCATATATTGTGTTATAACTGCCATTAAAATCTGAGGTTGAAACTAAGGTTGTGTAGAGGAATAAAATTTTGAAGAATTGAGTGTGTGTATTTTGCTGCATCAGAGAACAGAAATTCTCTATACAGTCCTCCTTCAAAGGCATCTATGATTAAAAAAAAATGTTTGTTGTGAAAATGTCTAACTTTTTCAGCCATTTTTGAGAAAACAAAACTGGCAAAAAATATACTTTTGCTACGATAATAAAAAATTGCAACCATTTTTTTCAGCAACTCTGGCTATTCACTCAGCAAGAGTAAAGAAAAATCTCATAATTTGGCATAGAAATAAGTTGGATATGTGCCTGCCATTCTATGGTGTAAATCTCTTTTGATTTGGCTGAGTTACAAGAGTTTTATAAACATACTTTGTTCATGCACGCTATTTTTTTTTTCACAACAGTAAGGGGCTTTTATAAGTTATCAAAGTTTTTTTGGCTTTATGCATATGTGCTCGGCCGAAGTTGAAAGGAATTTTAGATCATACTGTGTATTTTTAAATGTTCAATAAGAATAGCTTCCTGATTCTTGAGTACCTAGATTTTTCAACCTCCTCTCTCAATTTAATTTTTGTATGAAATGACTGATAATTTAGAGCCATTTTATGCCTGGCCTGGGCATAGATAAGCACCTGGAAAAGACTAGAGAAGATCTCCTCTCCCCTTCAGCAAGGGCCAGATGCAGTTGCATTTCCTGTGCTCTCCTGAATGTAGGTACTACTCTCTGCTACCTGAAAAGGGCAGAGAGGAAGCAGGGCTATGGCTCTTCTCCACACTGGCTAGTGGAGTTGGATGAATATTACACCCTTCTGGGGTGTGGTGCTCTGAGCACTCGCTCTATATATATACTCATTGTGGGGGACTCCCAAAGGCTTTGTCTCTCCTAAAGCTCCCCTCAGGACAGGAGGCTTCATACTACCCTCATGGCAGACCTCTAGTTTAAGGTCAAGCAAGTACTCTTGTAAGTAAGTACAGATTTACATTGGTATAGCTGAGCAGAAACTGGCTCAAAGGGAAGAGGCTGAAATGAAGCCTGTGCCTGGCCCAAAGCATAGCAATGAGTAGGGGAGTAGAAGGAGCCAAAACCATAGGTGAGAAGACACGTGCCAAGCTCTTTGTAATTCTCACAAATTGCCCATAGTAATAAAAGAAACCTCACCAAAAATACTCCTTGAGGTAGGTTGTTGTTTTGCTTCTACATTTACTAACTTGTCTTAACTTGTATTAACAAAACACAGTACGATAAAAAATATTTTTCAAGTAATTCTTTAATTGTTTAAATAAAATGTTACAAGTAATCCTATTTCCTCCCAGTAGCCTCCCAATTGTAATTTCATTCCAACCTCAGAGAAACAAGACAAGTAGTGTCAATACCCCTTAGCCATTTCCTGGTTGTGCAGTATCAGGGCTTTTAAGCAGAACTGAATCCCAACTCAGGTTTCATTCATTATAAATTTAGGCATACATGTTGAAATGTGTGCACAAAAGTATACTCTTACCGTAGCCAACTGAGGGCACAGATCCCTGAATAAACATACAAATACTCCTGTTGTTTTGTGTACAACCCTGAAATAGTGATTTTGATGCATATGTGCCTAAGATGGAAATTTTGAGTACTGTCATTTAAAAATGTGGACCTTTATATCTTTGTTATAAGTTGATGGTCACAGGTTTAATTTGTATTTTCCCCTGGAATTAATGGGACAATTTTTCAAAATTGGGTGCTTAAGATTAGGCATCCAAATCCATATTTAAACACATAAATTAAAGTGACCTAATTCTCTGATGTGTGATTTAAACCATAAGCTCTTCGGGGCCTGGACTGATCTTCCTCTTCCCAGGCATGTTCAAGAAACTCACTGTGATGGTTTGCCCCCCTTTAAGGTGCCACCTGATGTACTGGGATACCACTGAACCTGCCTGTTCCGCCAGCCTGGGCCCCCTTTACCCTGTCTTGCTGAGCCAGACTCCTAAGCCTCCTCTAGCACACACACAGGCAGGACCACACCCAGCTGCGGAAAGACACAGACACTGAGATCAGCTCTGGAAAGACTCAACTTAAGGGACTTGCCTCAGCACTCAGGTGCCCACCTCCCTTGGAGTGCAGACGCAAAGGTATATTGTTTTGCACTGTATAAAAATTGCTGCACAGTGCAAGCTCCTAAAAATTCTCCCTCTCCCTCGATGTGAAGAGAGATATGCACAGCTTCTTGTCTCTCCTCCCTCCCCCATGGATTGCAAAAGCTGGGTTTAATAATAAGCAAAAACAAGTTTATTAACCATAAAAGGTAGATTTAAGTGATTATAAGGGACAGAGCCATCCCTAGGGTACAGTGAATTGGGGTGGCCACCCCAGGCCCTGTGCTTTGGGGCGCCACAGGAGGCAGGCAGGGAGGTGAGGCGGGAGACAGCGGGTGAGTGGGGTGAGGAGGTGAACGGGGATGTGAGCAGCAGGCCGGCAGGCAGATAGTCAGGAGGAGCCCTCCTACCATGGACCATGAGATGGTTGAGTTCAGGATCCTGAAGAAAGGAGAGTAGCAAAATACGGACCCTGGACTTCAGAAAAGCAGACTATGATTCCCTTAGGGAACTGATGGGCAGGATCCCCTGGGAGGCTAATATGAGGGGGAAAGGAGTCCAGGAGAGCTGGCTGTATTTTAATGAAGCCTTATTGAGAGTGCAGGAACAAACCATCCTGATGTGCAGAAAGAATAGCAAATATGGAAGGCAACCAGTTTGGCTTAAGAGTGAAATCTTCGGTGAGTTTAAATTCAAAAAGGAAGCTTACAAGAAGGGGGAATTTGGACAGATGACTAGGGAGGAGTATAAAAATATTGCTAGAGCAAGCAGGGGTGTAAGCAGGAAGGCCAAGGCACAATTGGAGTTGCAGCTAGCAAGGGATGTGAAAGGTAACAAGAAGGGTTTCTACAGGTATGTTAGCAACAAGAAGGTGGTCCAGGAAAGTGTGGGACCCTTACTGAATGGGAGAGGCAACATAGTGACAGATGATGTGGAAAAAGCTGAAGTCCTCAGTGCTTTTTTTGCCTCGATCTTCACAGACAAGGTCAGCTCCCAGACTGCTGCACTGGGCAACACAGTGTGGAGAGGAGGTGAGCAGCCCTCAGTGGTGAAAGAACAGGTTAAGGATTATTTAGAAAACCTGGACATGCACAAGTCCATGCGTCCAGATCTAATGCATCAAAGAGTGCTGAGGGAGTTGGCTGGTGTGATTGCATAGCCATTGGCCATTATCTTTGAAAATTCATGGCGATCGGGGGAGGTCCAGGACAATTGGAAAAAGACAAATATAGTGCACATATTTAAAAAAGGGAAGAAAGAGAACCTGGGGAACTACAGACTGGTCAGCCTCACTTCAGTCCCCGGCAAAATCATGGAGCAGGTCCTCAAGGAATCCATTTTGAAGCATTTGGAGGCGAGAAAGGTGATCAGGAACAGTCAGCGTGGATTCACCAAGGGCAAGTCATGGCTGACCAACCTGATTGCCTTCTATGATGAGATAACTGGCTCTGTGGGTATGGGGAAAGTGGTGGATGTGATATATCTTGACTTTAGCAAAGCTTTTGATATGGTCTCCCACAGTATTCTTGTCAGCAAGTTAAAAAAGTATGGATTGGATGAATGGACTATAAGGTGGCTAGAAAGCTGGCTAGATTGTCGGGCTCAACAGGTAGTAATCAACGGCTCAATGTCTAGTTGGCAGCCAGTATCAAGCGGCATTGGTCCTGGGGCCAGTTTTGTTGAACATCTTTATTAATGATCTGGATGATGGGATTACTTGCACCCTTAGCAAGTTCACAGATGACACTAAACTGGGGGGAGAGGTAGATATGCTGGAGGGTAGGGATAGGGTCCAGAGTGACCTAGACAAATTGGAGGATTGGGCCAAAAGATATTTGATGCGGTTCAACAAGGACAAGTGCAGAGTTCTTCATTTAAGAAGGAAGAATCCCATGCACTGTTACAGGCTGGGGACCGACTGGCTAAGCAGTAGTTCTGCAGAAAAGGACCTGGGGATTACAGTGGATGAGAAGCTGGATATGAGTAAGCAGTGTGCCCTTGTTGCCAAGAAGGCCAATGGCATATTGGGCTGTATTAGTAGAAGCATTGCCAGCAGACCGAGAGAAGTGATTATTCCCCTCTATTTGGGACTAGTGAGGCCACACCTGGAGTAATGTGTCTAGTGTTGGTCCCCCCACTATAGAAGGGATGTAGACAAATTGGAGAGAGTCCAGCAGAGGGCAACGAAAATGATTAGGGGGCTGAGGCACATGACTTACGAGGAGAGGCTGAGAAAACTGGGCTTATTTAGTCTGAAGAAGAGAAAAGTGAGGGGGGAATTGATAGCAGTCTTCAACTACCTGAAGGGGGGTTCCAAAGAGGATGGAGCTAGGTTGTTCTCAGTGGTGGCAGATAACAGAACAAGGAGCAGTGGTCTCAAGTTGCAGTGGGGGAGGCCTGGTTTGGATATTAGGAAAAACTATTTCACTAGGAAGGTGGTGAAGCACTGGAATGGGTTAACTAGGGGGAGGTGGTGGCATCTCCATCCTTGGAGGCTTTTAAGGCCCAGCTTGACAAAGCCCTGTCTGGGATGATTTAATTGGTGTTTGTCCTGCTCTGAGCAGGGGATTGGACTAGATGATCTCCAACCCTAACATTCTATGATTCTATACCAGAACCTCCCACTCCCCCCAGCATCTCCTACCAGCCAGCAGGGCCCGCCAATCAGCACCTCCACCTCCCTGTCAGCACTTACCGTGGATCAGATGTTTTGCCCGTGGAATCAGTAGGGGCTGGGGGGTGGGGGAGAGGATCAAGGGCACAGCGTGCTCAGGGGAGGGAGTGGAACTGGGCAGGGAAGAGGCAGAGGGGTGGAACAGGGGTGGGAAGAAGCAGGGCAGGGGTGGGGCCTTGGGAGTAGGGGTGGAGTGGGGGTGAGGCCTGGGCGGAGCCAGGGGGAGCACCCCCTTACAGATTAGAAACTTGGCATCTATGTCCCAGGCCCTGCACCCCCATAGGGACGGCCTGATAATAGATAGCAAACAGAACAATACAGATTACTAAGCAAATAAAATAAAACACGCAAATGAAGCTTGATTCACTAAAGAAACAGGTTACAAAATATAATTTCTCACCCTAAATGCCCTTAGAGGTCCAGTTATTTCTATTTACAGACTAGACTCCTCTGTCTCAGTCTGGACTCAGCCCTTGCCTTTGTCTCTTCAGGTGTTTTTTAGCAGTCTTTCTTCTTGAGTGGGAAGCCAGTGGAGAAGAGTCAAGATCAACCCCCTTCCCAGCCCTTAAAAACGATTTACCTAAGGTGGGAATCCTTTGTTTGATCCCCATCTGCCTGCAGTGGAAAAGTACCAACGGTGTCCAAGGGGGGTGTTTTGCATCAGGTGACATCACCTGACCTTGTAGTGTCATAGTTACATCCCAGGGTGCCTCTCAGGAAGGAGAGAGATTAGTATCTTCAGAGTTCTAATGTCCTCCTTAAATGGGTCATTCAGAAGGATTGCCTACTGTCTGGTGAGCATTCCCCCCAAGTACACACAGTTGTAATTGTTACATAGTTAATATTCCTGACTTTAGATATACAAATGATACATGCATACAAATTGGATAATCCCATTCAGTAAATCATAACCTTTCCAGTGATATCTTACATGAGCCATCTTGCATAAAATATATTAGTTATGCCATATTCATATCATAACCATGTATCTATGAAGAATATGGGATGTATTCTCACACTCACATGGAATCTAAGCTTTGATAACAAATAAAATAAGTAAATAATCTAGCCCTGGGTGTCAAAACACAAACAGCAGTAAAACTGAATGTCTTCCAAAGTAAGCATGTGTTTGCACATGGGGAGGCTTGCCTGGCACCCCAACAGCACATTTGATATCAGAGGTGCCTCACAACTACCAACCCAGGAAAGCCTACAATGGTAGGATGCTCCCAGACACAGACAGATAGCAGTGGGGAGGCGTTGGTTTGGAGCCTCCATTCAAGAGTTTCTGCCAGGGTGGGAAGGAGGGGAAGTAGTTGTTCTTCAGTCCAATTGGGAGGTTTCTGCTGTTCAGCCATCTGGCTCCTTGGGTCTAGTCCTGGAGAAATGACGCCTCAGCCTCTTGCTTCCCCACAGTGGATTCTGTTTGTAGAGCCAGTGTAACCCACACACCTGCTGGGTGTGGTGTTCTGTCCCATCCAGTGGCACTGAGACCACTTAGAGAGAGAGGTAAAATGAGTCTGATCTACAGCCTTCACTAAGAGCAAGTTGACTTTTAGCTCATGCAGTAGAGGCTCATACATTTAGCTTCAGAGGTCCCAGGTTCAATCCTGCCCACTGACAACTGGGGTTTGTTGGCATTACAGCCGCATTAATTTATTTGGGAGGGTTGGATATCATTTTTTAAATGTATTGTGGATGTGAAAGCTGCACAGCATTAATTTACTGGGTGTGATTGCCCAGCATTGTTTGATTTACTTGAGGGAGCAGATAGATTCAATTGAATGTTTTGGGGTGGATAGCTAGAGAAAAGGGATGGCATTAATTTGGAGCTGAGCTGAGCCAGCTGGAGACCAGGAACATCAGACCCAAATGTATCATGGGTTTCTAACCAGTGGAACCCTGGGCAGGAAGGACTGTGGCTTGAGAAGGGGCATGGGATAGGGCATCCAGTGTATTTCAGCCTGGCAAAAAGCCTTTGTCTTTGGGCTTGTAGGTGTTGTAGATTTTTGAAGCCCTGTATGTGATATTCCACAGTTAACCCTTGAGTTGTCTCTGTTTTTTACTGTCAGTCATACTAAAGTAGTGAGTGTAAATAAGGCATCTGTAGGGGAATGGATAATGTTTGTATTGCTTTCCAATAAGTCTAGTCAATATTCTGGCTTTTACTCCTCAGTCTATTTGATGGTTATTACTCTTTCTTTTTAAAAATCATTTTTATTTGGAATATTAATTCCATAATATTGGGAAGCCTCTTATCTTCGTCCTCTAATTCTAAAGTAGGATGTTATAGAGGGAAATGTCCTTGGGTCATTTTTGATTATTTTTATTTAAATATCAGGAGCTTGTAAGTGTTAGTTGAAAGAACATGTGTTCAAGGACTTCTACCATCATGCTGTTCGCCTTTGTAGGTAAACTGGTATATTCTGACTCTAGATTGTGGCACTGTGTTTGTAAGGAAAACCCTTTGCAGAAGGCATTAGCTTAATTCTATTCATACATTTTAAGGGTGGCACAGACTCAAAATGAGAAACAAATGGATTAATTATTCCACTATATATATATATACCAGAGATGAATTTAATACATTTGCCACTGACTTTTATTTCTTCTTTTCATTGCTCCTGGCATTTTGTGCATTAGAAACATTCAGCAATGAAATGAAGATAACCATTTTATTTTAGTGTTTGAATTCAGATTTACTATAAGGAGTTAAAATCAAAAGGAGACAATTTTGCTCTCTAGGTGATATCTACATCTAACCATCCTAAAGTGTTAAAGTATTTGAGACTGCCTCCAAAGCTAGAGGCCTAATCTTTTTAATTGGTTAATACAGGATTTTAAATTAATTGCAGAAAAAACAGTGAAGCATATGTACTGCTTTGCTGCACTGAATGAATACTATTGTTGACTGGGCATTCACATTATTTTAAGATAAAGGTAGTATCATCTCAGGGACATCAATCGCATCTTTCTATGTATTTGTATAGTACCTTGCATAAGAAGGCACCAATCCTGATTGGGGTGTTCGGGTGCTATCACAATGCAGATAACAAGTATTGGCAAAATCAACAAAGCTGAAGAAAAGTTGCTTTCTATTGTTTCGAAATATAGAAATGCAATCCATTATCTCTTTTTCTGTCTACTGATGCCTTTTTTCATGTAAATACTACACTGGAGAGCGGCATGCTGCAGGATTTCCTGGTAGCATTGCCCTGCTACAGATACTGCTTTAGGCTTGCCTTGCCAAGTAGATCTGAAAGCAGTGCGGTTCGTGGATAAAAGGAAGGATGGATCTACTGCTTTAAATTTTAAAACATATGCCAGCAAAACATGAAAATTAGTAAGTACCCCAAAGTACCCCATGTTACTTAATTTATTCAATTATATATTTATATTAGATGCATTAGTAGGAGTTGCAGGTTAATATACTCTGTTAGGGTTCATATGCATTTATATGCCAGTTTAATAAATTGTAGAACATACCTTAAGTTGAAACATGTGAGAATCGGAGTATGCAGTTTAAGATGACAACACAACTATAGTCTATAGTGAAGCAATAACCAAAAAGTTATAAAATCCATATTATCATTTGTCTGTTTAATTAATTGTCTTTTATGTTGAGATCTTGCTTCACTCATAAATCCAGTGTCACTAAGCCTGCCTGCCATATTTCATTTGATCTAAATTTTTATTGTGTTCAGTTTGTTTGTTTTTTAGCATCATATTTGATATTTCTTCTGCAGGCTGACTTATGCTGAATGTCCTTTCCTATGATAGAGAGTGCTCCCTTGAGCCAATATGAATAAAATCTGGAAAAGTGTGGAAGAATTACCCAAAAGTACTTTGACTAATGAGCACGCTGCATACACTTCAAATGTTCATTCTCCTACAGTCTGCTGCAATAAACTTGGATTGGAGACAGTATATATTTAGTCTGGAGTTTTTCTGCTCCTTTCCCCATTACAATGCATGAGGCTTTGTGTTACCTGGTGTTTGTAGATGTACATAACATACTAATGTTAAAGGCAAGCTGCAGTGCCAAACGTCTTTCTAGAAAGTGTAATAAAGACAGTAAAACCTTTCAAATTCCCACTTTGGTAAACTGCAAACTGAAAGTGGAGTTCCACTGAAGTGCAAAGCAGCCGGATGTTGGTGCTATTTGAAGAAAGGCTGGTAAGAATGAAGTCCTGCTGTCAATGACGGGATGGAGGTGTACCAGGTCACCCCAGTCCTATCTTATGTCCCCAAAACAGCCTTACCACATCTTCCATTTTGGCTGTTGCAGTGCTGAGGGGTGTTGTGAAAGTAAGAAGGAGCCAACTCTTTGAAAGACATAGCCGAGGCCGAGCTAAGGCCTTAAAGGCTGCTCCCATTCTCCTTTTCAGTTTTTTGTAGTGCTGCTGCTGTCTGTGAGTTCCCCAATAGCATCTGGCCTGCTGCAAAAAGCAAATAAACATAGATGATATTGTCTCCAAGCAAAGAGAATAGGATATGTCCCAACTCCACTCCTTCCTTATCCTAATTAAAAGCAGAATGGGATGAGGAGGAGTTGAGGTGTGTCTTCTCCCCTAAGAATGTGACCAATGCCAGCCAACTTCATTTGCTCTCCACTGTAGGACAGGATGCCACAGGGAGCCTAGGGCCTTCCTCTCTAAAAAATCACCATCTTACAGACTTTTGTGTCCTAGCATACACAGGAAAACAGGGAGTCTGACCCCACTCTGCATCAAGCATAATATCAGTATCACTGGTGAATAAGACAAGATAATTAGCCCTGTCTCAGGATTATATAGTTACCATAAGGTGCAGTGCCGGGGGGTATAATCTCAGAAAATGTATCCACCTCAGTGGCATTGCCTCCAGCACTGAGTCTGCAAACTTGACTGATATATACTAGGTATCCATCTCTGTACTTGAATACTGGATACTTTCATTTCTTTCATACAATCTGCATTTTTGTGATTTTTTTTATTGATTTATTCATTTCATTATAAGCACTTCTGTGCTGCTCATTACTATAGGCATTTTAAATCAAACATCCACTGAAAATAGTTATCTGCAAATCTCTTGATTTCATTGTAGATTTCTAATGTCTAGTTAGCCTTGGAAATGATACCTGCCTAAAGTAAATGCATAATAGTGCATTTCTTTCCATCCTCTGTAGATTTAGCCTTCTGTTCACACTAACTCTACATGAATGAGTTAGAGAAATAAGTAAAACTGTAAAAACAACAGGAGTACTTGTGGCACCTTACAGACTAACAAATTTATTTGAGTATAAGCTTTCATGGGCTACAGCCCACTTCATCAGATGCATAGAATGGAACATATAGTAGAAGATATGCACACACACACACACATATATATATATAGAGAGAGAGAACATGAAAAAGTGGAAGCAGCCATACCAACTGTAAGAGGCTAATTGATTAAGATGAGCTATAATCAGCAGGAGAAAAAAAAAACTTTTGTAGTGATAATCAAGATGGTCCATTTTAGACAGTTGACAAGAAGGTGTGAGGGTACTTAACAAGAGGAAATAAATTCAATATAATGACCCAGCCACTCCCAGTCTCTATTCAAATCCAAGTTAATGGTATCTAGTTTGCATATTAATTCAAGCTCAGCAGTTTCTCATTGGAGTCTGTTTTTGAAGCTTCTCTGTTGCAAAATTGCCACCTTTAAATCTGTTACTGAGTGACCAGAGAGGTTGAAGTGTTCTCCTAGTGGTTTTTAAATGTTATGATTCCTGATGTCAGATTTGTGTCCATTTATTCTTTTGCATAGAGACTGTCCGGTTTGGCCAATGTACATGGCAGAGGGGCATTGCTGGCACATGATGGCATGTATCACATAGGTAGATGTGCAGGTGAATGAGTCCCTGATAGGATGGCTAATGTGATTAGGTCCTATGATGGTGTCATTTGAATAAATATGTAGACAGAGTTGGCATCGGGCTTCATTGCAAGGATAGGTTCCTGGGTTAGTGTTTTTGTTGTGTGGTTGCTGGTGAGTATTTGCTTCATGTCTTTAAGCATGAACTGGTCTGTCTCCCAAGATCTGTGAGAGTGAGGGATCATCTTTCAGGATAGGTTGTAGATCTTTGATGATGCGCTAGAGAGGTTTTAGTTGGGGGCTGAAGGTGACGGCTAGTGACAAAGTCATAATCAGTAATATAACTTTTGCTGTTACTCCATGCACAAATATGTTGGGCTACATTTTTAATGTAAGGAAGGGAATTTATAAGTCTTTTATTGTTTAGGAAATTATATGTTTAATTGATTGGGCTGCAATGTTACCCCACTATTAGAAGGGTGGATAGTTTTTGACCTTGTTTGCTATATTAAGGGGAATCTTCTTTGCAACACAGTGTTTGAACTCTCATAATGGCAATCCCTGCTCCCTATTTACCACCTTTGATTCCCCCACTGCCCTGCTCCATTTTGTTGCCAAATATTTCAAGAGATTAATAAAATCCAGCCCAATCTCTCCTTTTTCCCTTTGCCCCCATACACTTTCTCCTCCTTCTGCCCTGTGACTAATGCCAAGGGTTCTGTTCTAACTGTTCAACTAATGCTCATGACCTCATGTCCCCTGGCCTCTTGACCCTCCATGCCCCAATCCTCTCTCAACTTTCTCTTCAGTCTCTCTCTCATCTGATTCCATCCCCTCACAATATAGCCATAGTCTTCTGAAAAAGAACCCCAAGCACTTTTGACTGTACATTCTTGGCTTTTATGACTGTCATTCCTGACTGTTTTTGTCTTACCTCTTTTGTAATTCTTTCAATTTGTTCTCCATCCCTTTCAGTGTGGGCCTTCAGAGGTCTGTCCCTTGCCTACTTCTAGTTTGACTCTGTACCATTTCTCTAGGTGATCTCATTGACACACCAATACTTCACAAATCTTCTTCTTTACCTCTAACTCACCTTGACCTATCCTGCTTATTGGCCTGCTTTTCTGACATCTGTTCCTCATGTCTTGCTGTCAGTTTAATATGACCAATATCAAGCTCCTTACATTCTCTCCAAAAGTCCTCTACTTTCCTCCATTCTCTATCGCCACTAGTAGCATCACCATCCTCCCCCGCCCCCCAGTAACCTGGCTCACCATCTGGGTGTCAGCTGTAACCCTGCCCCCTCTCTACAACTGTTCATCCAGACTATATCCAAATCTGTCAGTTTCTTCCTCTGTAACATCTCTAAGATCTGACCTTTGCTTTTGGCCCACATCACCAAAACTCTCACCTGAACCTCTGTCATCTCTTGCCTGGATTACTGCACCCTCCTCTCTTAGGCCTTCCTGACACGTATTTTATCTCACTCACTGTGACTAAAATCATCTTCCTGTCCTGTTGCTCTGACTGTGTAGCCATCTCCAGCCTCCTGGAGTGCATCCACTGGCTTCCTTTCATCCACCACATCAAATATAGCCTTTTTCTTCTTATCTGTAAGGCCCTGCACAGCTTAACTCTCCCTACTTATCTGCTCTTCTATCTCATCAAATAACCGTGTTAACCTCTACCACTCATTGATCCATTTCTCCCAGAAGCATCTCATGCTTTTTTTTCTATGCTGCCCCATAGCATGGCATATACTCCTTGAACTAGTTGTAAAACCACTTTCCTCTCCTCCGTCAAGCCCCTCTTCAAGACTCACTCCATAGTGATGCCTGCAATAAGACATCAATTAATAATAGCTAGATAATTGCCCAATCTGTGTTTATATCTGAGTTAAAAAAATACAACCCCCCCCCCAAAAAAAAAGTACTGTGCACTTCACTACTGTTACCATATGCTAACATACTTTTTTTTCTGTTTCCATTGTCTTCTTTCCTACTCTTTGTTGTACCTACTTGTTGGGTCTTGTCCTACGTCTGATTTTAAGCTCTTTGAGTAGCACTGTCCTCCATCTGTTTTTGTACAATGCTTAGCATAAGGGATCCCAACCTAATTAAGGCTTCCAGGTGCTACTGTAACCTACAACTTTCTTTCCTCCAGGTATAACCTAACCATTTTCATTCCATAATTTCCTGTCCTATCCATTTCTGTTTCATCCCCCTCCAGAATTATTCATCTGTGATTTTTGCTTCTGGCCATCTGATATTGAGGATTTGTGTAAGGCAACTATTGATGAAAACTTCATCTCCATGTATGAAAACTGACTTCACAATGGTGGCAAATATTCAAAGTTGAGTTTGGAGGGCAAGATTTCTGTTTCTCCAGGTTGGTTTTAGAGTTGTTACATGCTACAACTACTACAAATATAATAATGATGTAACTATTCAATTCACACTAGGGATGAATTTGGTCCATTGTATCCGATTAATACCATGGCAACATGGTCAAGAAGCTATTGTCTCTAGTAATAGTGTGATGATTTGCACCTTAAGCCGCTATTTTGAATTTATACAGAACATTAGCTGCCAGCCTTATTGTGTTTTAATTATTATCCCAAAGTGTATATGCTTGGGTTAAATGTGAACATGTGATTCTGCCTGATTTACATTGGGTTACTTGATTGCCAGATATGGGTTGCTTCACCAGCACATGGAATTTAAAGGGGGTACTGTTCTAGTTCTGAAACCTCTGTGGAGAAAAATGGGAATACAAAGCAAAAAGCCAGTTAAACATTAAGCTGTTGTACAGTGGGGAGAAAAGAGTGAAATGTTTTGCCTCAGTGCCTAGGACTTGAACTGTTGTTAAGAGGGTTGTAAATGTTAACAATCATTATATATTGTCATTTTGTTTTTAGGATTATCATGATTTAACAATTTTAGAGTAGTGTATTAAACTTAAATCCGTACTACATTAGGAAGAAATCAATGCTTTATCCGAGGTTTCATTATAAACCAAGTAGTAGATAACCATACCTATTATTCTTGTTTAAGGTAAGCTAAATCTTTTAACTGTTTTCATTTCAAATGCAATCGAGCTTGTCCTGGTGGAGTGGCAGCAAAGCCATGTGTCTTCTGTTGACTTGGACTCAAGCACAGACTTGGGATTCCAGGACCTATATACACTGGATTGCTGAGAACAGTGGCCAGCACAGTATATTTAGGTTCTCAGTGCCACAATTGTTCACTGTCAAATAAACTGCTCATCAAAACGTCCAACCAAAGCAGTATCTTTACAATCAATATTATTTCATCTCCATGCCCTGTTGCAACAATCATGACCATCAGCCAACATCTTAGCCTTTCATGGCAACTCACTGAAAGCTTTCTTTTCAGCTGAAATATTCACTGGGATGGCAAATACATTATGAAATTGTCAGATGTGAAAGTTAGATACATAGATTGTTACTGAAATATTAAATAGGAGAGAGAGGAGTGAGAATTTCAATGCAAAAATACAGCTGTTCAACAGATAAAAATTATTTAAACTGGTTAAACTAAAGTCAGGTTGAAGTAAACTGGGCAAAATATATTCTGATATATTTACACTAGCCTATAATGCTGGATTTCAATCTGAATCATATCTCCCCACAGAGGTCTGATTCTGAACCCAAACCAACTCTTCATATTTTTAACTTCTCCTTGAATTTTTTCCTGACCCTTCCATACTGCTTTCCCTTACAAATTGCCATTCTCTTTCCTCCAACTGAATTTCTACACTATGATCACTGCTTACGCAAGGTCGTTCCTAAACACGGGTTTCCTAGTTGCTACATTTGTGATAAAAATGCTGGCCCAAATGAGTCCTTGAGTTATTCCCCAGCTCTGTCATTCACACAGCTGTCTGTTTCTGTTTCCCTCTCACTACACTTGTTGCCGAGGCTGCCAGTGCAGAGCATTAAAATGTCGTAATGCAGTGCTATCAAACCATCAGAGCTAAACATTTTAATCAATAAAAATGTTGCATATCAAACAATTATAGAAAATAATTATCACAACTGCTACATGACTATGACAAGCAATAGAGGACGCTACTTCCATTTGTCAGCCCCCTGTTTTCTATCACTCTCAACCATCAGAAAAATCCCTTCAACAATTTTGAATTACGTTAGAGTGCGGGGGGGAACTCATTCTTCTGGTTAAAAATGTTTTATTTTTAAAATACTTCGTAAATTCTGACTTTCTTTTTAAATTGACACAACCATTAGTACTATTCCATTGTACATAGCCGTTTTCTGTAAATACACTTCCTCTGGCATTTTAATACTCTTCTGGGTCCAATTGGAGAAGAGGACAGCTGTCTCTTCAAACTATTTTAAAACTCTAAACATCTGTAAGGCTCCAGAGCACTGCAATTAATTCTAATCACCCTTACTGCAAGACACAAACACAGATTTTTCTGAAAATTTAAAAGCTGTGTGGGCTATCTTCTAACTATAAGTAAAATGACCATATTTTCAGCTTAACACACAGTATTCAATAAAAATTGCTTCTAAAACTACTATTGTATTGGGGCCAGTTGTGCAAGGCTCTGAGTGCTTTGCATTACTGGCTCTTGGGGGTTGCTTACCCCTAGTGTTATCAGGCTCTTTCATAGTAGTTCATGTTGTTACATACAATGGGTCTGAGTCTGTAAGCCCTCCACATGTAGTACTCCAACTAAAGTCAAAAATAATTCAGTACACAGATGACTGGCAGGACTGGTCCCTGTGTGTGTCCAATATGTAAGATCATAGGCGCCAATTCCGTGAGTACTCCAGGGCTGGAGCACTCACAGAAAAAAAATTAGTGGGTGCTTAGCACCTACCAGCAGCCCTGCGGATCAGCTGCTCTCCCTCACCCCAGCTCTCAGGCCCATCGGTGGGCCCCACCAATAAGCTCCTCCCCCTACCTCCCAGTGCCTCCCGGCTGCCGTGGTCAGCTATTCAGCAGCATGCAGGAGGCGCTGGGGGAAAAGGGGAGGAGTGGGGGCAAAAAGAGGCAGGGGGAGGGGCAGAATCGGCTGTGAAGGTGCGAAATGGGAAGAGGCGGGGTGCGGGTGAGGGCTTGGGGGAAGGGGTGCAATGGGGCAGGGCTTGGGGCAGAGTGGGGGTCAAGCATCCTGTCAGGGCTGTATCCCCACTTTGAACTTTAGGGTACAAATGTAGGGGCCTGCATGAAAACTTCTAAGCTTAACTCCCAGCTTAGCTCTGGTCCGCTGCCACCATCCCAATGGATTCCCTCCCTGGGAAGCCTTGAGAAACCTTTCACCAAGTCCCTGGTGAATACAGATCCAAACCCTTTGGATCTAAAACAAGGAGAAATTAACCATTCCCCTCCTTCCTCCCACCAACTCCTGGTGAATACAGATCCAACCCCCTTGGATCTAAAACAAGGAGAAATTAACCATCCCCCCTTCTTTCTCCCACCAACTCCTGGTGAATCAAGATCCAAACCCCTTGGATCTTAAAACAAGGAAAAATCAATCAGGTTCTTAAAAAGAAGGCTTTTAATTAAAGAAAAAGGTAAAAATCATCTCTGTAAAATCAGTATGGCAAATAACCTTACAGGGTAATCAAATTTAAAGAGCTCAGAGGACTCCCCTCTAGCCTTAGGTTCAAAGTACAGCAAACAAAGATAAACACTCTAGTAAAAAGTACATTTACAAGTTGAGAAAACAAAGGAAAACTAACACGCCTTGCCTGGCTATTTACTTACAAGTTTGAAATAGGAGAGACTTGTTTAGAAAGATGTGGAGAACCTGGATTGATGTCTGGTCCCTCTCAGTCCCGAGAGCAAATGCACTCCCAAACAAAGAACACAAACAAAAGCCTTCCCTCCCCTTCAAAATTTGAAAGTATCTTGTCCCCTTATTGGTCCTTTGGTCAGATGCCAGTCAGGTTACCTGAGCTTCTTAACCCTTTACAGGGAAAAGGATTTTGGAGTCTCTGGCCAGGAGGGATTTTATAGTACTGTACACAGGCCAGCTGTTACCCTTCCCTTTATAGTTATGACACACCCCCTGGGAACTAAGATTATATAAGAAATTCCAGTTTATAATGTTCTTCAGCCATCTTGTACAGAAAGTCTAAGCGCCTATTTCTCCATTTTTCTGTGGTGTAAATTGGGAGTCATTCAGTTGAAGTAAATGAAATTAAAACAATGTAAAACTAGTGTGAGAGGAGAATCAGGCCCATAGACCTTGATCCCGCAAAGAGAAACACCTTGATTCCTTTTGCAGGATTGGGGCCTTTGATATCAGTAGAGGGTGTCTGGAAGATCTTTGAAATTCTATGAGAAACTCATCAAACTTAATTTTTGTATGTTTTTGTATCTTTGATATTTGCCCTATTTTTAATGTTTATTTATTTGATATACTGATATATTTTAGCATTGCTTTTGTTAGTGTTTTTTCTTTTCTTTTATTGCTTTGTGAGTATGTGTGTTTTTAAGATTATAAAGTAAATTGAAATAAGAAACTAAGTAATTGTAACGGGGTAGCATTGATTATAGAAGCTGCTATAGTCTGTGTGTACATTCAATTGGAACTTAGTTATAATCTGTTGGAAACTCCCAGTGATCAATTTTTGATAGCAACCAATTTTGTGAACTTCCATATACTACTGTAGTAATCTTCTCCATAGACTAAAAACACATCTTAAAAAGAGAGAGAGAAATGAGTGCCATCTATTCCAACTGTGGTTTAAAGACACCGCTTTAAAAAAAAATTCAAAAAGCTATTTCAACACCATGGGCTCCTGGCCATGTTGCTCAGACTCCCCACAACGATACTTTCATTTATAGGCCTGACATGAGCGACTTCACTAGAAAAGTTATCCATTATTGAATGACAGCAGATAAACCATCAAAAGGTGTAACAAACAAGTAAGAACTTATTTGAAGAATGATATTGTCCTATTCCTGTCAGGGAGTCTGAGCAAATAGTAGGCAATTTATCATATTTGCAAAGAAGACAACTATTTGGAAGTAGACTTTTTTGTTTCTTTTAAAGTCAGATTCTTTAATCTGGAGCTACAGCAGCAGATTTAATGTATTATAAATCGTAGGCTTTATCAGGAATCTGGTAAGAAGTTTTACCAAGTCATCTTCCTCACAATCAGTGGCACCATGCTGGGGGGACTGGAAAAACCTCTCCTCTTGTTTTCATTAACATATATCAGTATTCATAGCTCCAAAGTCTGGTTGCATTCTTCCCTCAAAAACAGAAGGAATAAATATATGCATAACAGTTAATAAAGTGCACCACAATCGTGAAATACTATTTACACACTATATTATTTATATAATATATATTTTTAATGTATGTTATAAATTATCTTTTTGCCTAAATACGCTGCTGAGGCATCTCAGTTTGAACTCATAGTGCAGTGGTTCCCAAACTTTAACAACCTGTGAACCCCTTTCACTAAAATGTGAAGTTTCGCGAACCTCCTCCTAAAAATAAATATTTCCAAGGATTTTCTCCTTTACCTGAGTATAAATTATAAAAGCAGTGATCTTGGAAATACAAAATTTGTTTTTATGACAATCTTATTACACACTATTTATTATTTATTATTATTTATCATTACAGTATTTTTATTACATTATGAAAATGGCAACACTCTTCCAAGATCTCACTTTCGTAACTTGTATTACTTTGAATAAGCCTGTTATAAGACAAGTCTCCTATGTTTCATCAAGGAGTATCAGATATGAAACAGCATGAAGGTATTTAAGAAGCCAACTCAAACAGTTCCTCCTACACAAGCATTCAGGTCTTGAGCAGTCCAGGCAAACAACGCACGTTACAACAAAGCTTAAACTTGTTCTTCATAATAATTTTAAAAACAATACTAGCTGCCTATTTAATTTTAAAAACAGGAAAAAATATCCATCTCCCTTTCCATTTCTTATAAGGAGTCTTGAAGTTTAAATCTCCTCAGTGTGATAGATATGCTTGCTTTGATCTGCTTAGCTCTTGGAAGTCCAGGGGCTCCGTGCTGTCCATGGGGTCCCTAGAGACAGCTCTGTCCCCCATTAGGAATTTTTTTCCGGAGAACCCCCTGTAACATTTTGCAAACCCCCAGGGGTTCACGACCCCCAGTTTGGGAACCACTGTCATAGGGTGATATTATTGTATCAGGGAAGATGCTGATACAGTACAACATGTACTGTATCAGGGAAGAGCAGAATTCCAAAGTAGTAATAGCACTCATTTGGGATTAATTTTTAAACATTCTGTCCCTCACATTCACTTTTAAGTGTAGTTTTTTATCAAGACACTGTCAAGCACACCTTTTCATTACCCTTTGAGTATTTCCCCATGTTTGTGTTGTCCTAGCATAGAAAAAACGCATTATATAACTATAATTTAATCGGCCCAAATATGGCACCAACAACATTAGAGCTACTATCAGATTATGCTTTTTTCCTGGTTCATGTCACAGGTTTAATCTATCCTGTCTTAATCAGTAAAATGCTTCGTTGTTAAAACGCTATTAACCAGCTATTGACTAATGCCCATTATGGGTCACATTCTGCTCACTTTATTCATGCATTGACTTCAGCGGAAGTTCTATACAAGTACGATCAGCAGGATTTGGCTCTGTATTTATTACACCAGGACCTTGTGGATTCAAGGAGCTACCCAACATCCACCAAGCACAGCTGTCATTCTTCTCTTTTCTAACTGTAGGAATGGCTACCTACTAGCATCCCTTCTAACAGAAGAAGACAGGTTGTAGGAAAGGTGGAGGAGGTTGGCCTTATGGTTAATACCTGTGTTTGGGACTCAGGTGACATGGGCTCAATTCCTGGTTCTGACACAGACTTCCAGGGGTGACTTTGGGAACATCAATGAATCTCTCTGTGCCTCACTGTTTCTTTACTATGTGGCCTCTAAGCACAACTATAACTTAAATAAATAATGGCTTGCTGACATGGTGGGGAGTACATGATGTAGTCTCAGATAGAGTAGTAGTGCTGAGAGTGTGCTCCACTGACACCCAAGGAACTCTGAGAGAGATTATGTTCCTGAAGAGCAATGTGTCTAGGATCTCTGTGTCAGTGAAGTTGTGCCTTAACTGCACAATCTGGCACAAAAGGGTATAAATAACATTTTATCAATAATAGTATTTCATAATGTCTCAGAGGCATGTCAGAGGTGCTGACATTAAAAATCTTTTAGACTTGTATCAGACCTTTACAGGTTTGATTTAAAGAATATGTTGTTTCTGGTGAATTTGGCATCTTAGGCATTGGCACCCTGACAGCAGGATTATCTGGCTATGTAGATTCTCTCTTCAGGCCCTACGCTACCAGCACTCTCAGCTATCTTCGAGACACCACTGACTTCCTGAGGAAACTACAATCCTTTGGTGAACTTCTAGAAAACACCATTCTAGCCACTATGGATGTAGAAACTCTCTACACAAACATTCCACACAAAGATGGACTACAAGCCATCAGGAATAGCATCCCCAATACCATCACGGCAAACCTGGTGGCTGAACTTTGTGACTTTGTCCTCACCCACAACTATTTCAGATTTGGGGACAATTTATACCTTCAAGTCAGCGGGACTGCTATGGGTACCCGCGTGGCCCCTCAGTATGCCAACATTTTTATGACTGACTTAGAATAACGCTTCCTCAGCTCTTGTTCCCTTATGCCCCTTCTCTACTTGCACTACATTGATGACATCTTTATCATCTGGACCCATGGGAAGGAGGCCCTTGAGGAATTCCACCAAGATTTCAATGATTTCCACCCAACCATCAACCTGAGCCTGGACCAGTCCACACAAGAGGTCTACTTCCTAGGCACTACAGTGCTACTAAGTGATGGTCACATAAACACCACCCTATACCAGAAACCTACTGACCACTATATTTACCTACAAGCCTCCTGCTTTCATCCAGACCACCTCACACGATCCATTGTCTACAGCCAACCTGTAAAATACAACCGCATTTGCTCCGATCCCTCAGAGACAAACACCTACAGAATCTCTCTTAAGCGTTCTTAAAACTGCAGTACCCACCTGATGAAGTGAAGAAACAGATTGACAGAGCCAGAAGGGTACTGAGAAGTCACCTACTACAAGACAAGTCCAACAAAGAAAGTAACAGAATGCCACTAGCCGTCACCTACAGCCCCCAACTAAAACCTCTTCAGTGCATCATCAAGGATCTACAACCCATCCTGAAGGACAATATAAAAAAAAAAATAATTAATGGAGATATCCCATCTCCTAGAACTGGAAGGGACCTTGAAAGGTCATTGAGTCCAGCCCCCTGCCTTCACTAGGAGGACCAAGTACTGATTTTGCCCCAGATCCCCAAGTGGCCCCCTCAAGGATTGAACTCACATCACAACCCTGGGTTTAGCAGGCCAATGCTCAAACCACTGAGCTATCCCTCCCCGACCCCAATCCCTCACTCTCTCAGACCTTAGGACACAGGCCAGTCCTCGCCTACAGACAGCCCCCCCAACCTGAAGCAAATACCAGCAACTACACACCAAACAACAAAAACACCAACCCAGGAACGGTGCCAACTCTGTCCACATATCTATTCAAGTGACACCATCATAGGACCTTATCACATCAGCCACACCACCAGGGGCTCGTTCACCTGCACATCTACCAATGTGATATATGCCATCATGTGCCAGCAATGCCCCTCTGCCATGTACATTGGCCAAACCAGACAGTCTCTACGCAAAAGAATAAATGGACACAAATCTGACATCAGGAATCATAACATTCAAAAACCAGTAGGAGAACACTTCAGTCTCTCTGGTCACTCAATAACAGACCTAAAAGTGGCAATTCTTCAACAAAAAAACTTCAAAAACAGACTCCAGCATGAAGCTGCATAACTGGCATTAATTTGCAAACTGGATACCATCAGATTAGGCCTGAATAAAGATTGGGAGTGGTTGGGTCATTACAAACCCTAAATTTAATTTCCCCAATACGAATTTCTCCCTACTGTTACTCATACCTTCTTGTCAACTGTCTGTTATGGGCCACTCTCTTACCACCTCAGAAGTTATTTTTCCTCCCTTGGTAGCCTGCTGTTAATTAATTTATCTCATTAGACTGACCTCACACTTGGTAAAGCATCCCCCATCCTTACATGTATTTATACCTGCTCCTGTATTTTTCACTTCGTGCATCTGATGAAGTGGGTTCTAGCACACAAAAGCTTATGCCCAAATAAATTTGTTAGTCTCTAAGGTGCCACAAGGACTCCTCGTTGTTTTTGCTTATACAGACTAACACAGCTACCACTCTGAAAATTGGCAATAGGTATAATTCAGATTATACTTACTGCCAATCAAAAAACAACTACTGCTAGTGATGCTGATGCGGTGGTTCCAATGAAAGCTGAATTTGGACTCAATTTGTGGTGGGAGGAAGGGAGAGAATGTGGAAAGTCTAAAATATTTGAAAAAGCTTGGCCTTTCTCAGTCTGGGTGATTGGACTGCCACTGGTAATATCACTCCTTGTAGAAAACTAGTAATAGTGTGAATACTAAACATTTGCTCCATATGGTACTTTCAGTTCCTGACTGATGATATTTTTCTACATGATTGCCCTGACCATCTGCATCAGATGAAGGAAAGAAATAATTTCTCACCACATACTTGTTTAGCATAAAATAGATGGATCTGTGAATAGAAAATACTGGGGTATTCCATTGAAACTAGTGAATACCACTGGTATTTCCACCTACCAATCATACTCATACCAGACTTAATTTAATAGAAACATAGAAGATTAGGGTTGGAAGAAGCCTCAAAAGGTCATCTAATCCAACCCCCTACTCAAAGCAGGACCAACCCCAACTAAATCATCCCAGCCAGGCCTTGGCCAAGCCAGACCTAAAAAGCCTCTAAGGATGGAGATTCCACCATCTCCCTAGGTAACCCATTCCAGTGCTTCACCACCCTCCTAGTGAAATAGTTTTTCCTAATATCCAACCTAGACCTCCCCCACTGCAACTTGAGACCATTGCTCCTTGTTCTGTCATCTGCCACAACTGAGAACAGCCTAGCTCCATCCTCTTTGGAGCCCCCCTTCAGGTAATTGAAGACTGCTATCAAATCCCCCCCTCACTCTTCTCTTCTGCAGATTAAATAATCCCAGTTCCCTCAACCTCTCCTCATAAATCATGTGCCCCAGCATAAGTCATTTTCGTTGCCCTCCTCTGGACTCTCTCCAATTTGTCCACATCCTTTCTGTAGTGGGGGGCCCAAAACTGGATGCAGTACTTCAGATGTGACCTCACCAGTGCCGAATAGAGGGGAATAATCATTTCCCTCGATCTGCTGGCAATGCTCCTACTAATGCAGCCCAATATCCGGTTCGCCTTCTTGGTAACAACGACATACTGTTGGCTCATATCCAGCTTCTCAAAGACAGAGATCTTCTTCCAAGATTCCCTCCTAACCATAGAAAAATTTCTCTGCTCTGCCTCTCCGGACCACTGAAAGTGTGATCAGCTTTTCATGTTGTCTCCAAATCTTGACATCCGTTGTCTGCAGGAGTAGAACTGCCAGTCAAAACATCTTCATTGACAAAGTCTTCACCCTGTTCAATACACAAATTTGTTAAGACAGAGTATCCCCAGGAAGTGTGGCTGGTCTAGGAGCAAACACAATAGTGTATTTGATAGATCTCCCTGTTCTTGATAGTGATGTATATATCACTTCAGGTTACTTACTATGAAGGACCAGTATTTGCGCCTCCTGATACTGGCTGCCAAACCGTCATTGCATTTTGACAATAGCATAAACGATTTGCTCTATTTGCAACCTGATCAGTAATGCAGTTAAAACTTATAGGACTAACCAAAACAGTGGGTTACAAAATAGTAAAGACCTAGAAAAACCAGCATAGTAAAGAATTGTTTTCAATAAAATGAAAGTATACTACTAATAGAAATATGCATCTTATTCCCAGAATCCAAATCACAGCATTAGTTAATATATACTGTATAGTAGATTACAACAAATATGTAGGCAGGGTGGACATATCATCTAACATTCTGAAGCCATATGATGTTGAACAGAAAGGTATGGCTTGAAATAAAAAAGAAATCTCACTAAAAACTGGACTTTCCATAAGGAGTATAAAATGGCTAAAGATTTCATGATGAGAGAAGAAATAGTGTAGAAAGGGAATACTATTCCACACTTCCTCTACACGATTATAGCATCCTTCTTTCATAGAAATGTAATGATCTTTACAAAGGAGTCCGAAACAGAGATTCAAGGAAGTGTTTAGTGATGGATGGTTGAATATAAAAAGGTTCAGAGAATCAATTTGGATGCTTATCCAAATCTTTTAAGATCTTTTTCTTCTCCATATTCCATCTCTCTATTACCCCTAAATCATCCCCTAATCTTGACCTTGTTCCTCTGTTTGCATACACTCAGATGTTTCACTGTGTGTCAAAAGATCCTCAGACCCTATCTTGTATTCCTGACCATCTCAGACTCCTCCAGGAGCAGATTTAACATGAAACAAACCATGCAGTGACATGGGGCCCCCAATGACGGGGGCTCCCAAAGTGCAGAAGAAATATCTGACAACCTGCCCCTGAGTCCCGCCAGCAGCGCAGCAGGGCTCAAGCATGCAGGCTGCCTAGATGCCATGGCCAGTGGCCCCACGCTGCTCCCAGAAGTGGCTGGCTGTGGCACATCTCTGCGTGCCCTTGGCGGGGGGGGGTGCGGGGAACCAGCTCCGTGCACTCCCCCCACCCTGGGCAGCACACAGAGACCCGCTGGCCCTCTGCCCCAAAGGGGCGCACAGAGATGTGCCAGCAGCAGGGCCTGCAGAGATGTGCCTGCCCACTCCACCTGCCTCCTTCCACGCCACTTTGCTCCCAGAAGCAGCTGCCATATCCCTGTGGTCCCTGGGGGCGGTGGCGTCTCCACACGCTGCCCCTCCCCGAGCGCCGACTCCGAAGCACCCATCGGTCGGGAACTGCGGCCAATGGGAGCTGCAAAGGTGGCGTCTGTGGGCAGAGGTGCACGGAAACCCCCTTCTCCCCCCTGCTGCCAAGGAGCCGCTGCCAGAGGGGCGTGCGTGCCAGTAGCTTTGGGAGCCACACCACCCAAAGTAAGCACTGCCCCCCAGCCCAGAGCCTGCACCCAGCACCCAAACTTCCTCCCAGAGCCCGCACCCTTCACCACCTCCTACACCCCAACCCCCTGCCCCAGCCCAGAGCCTGCACCCTGCACCCAAACTTCCTCCCAGAGCCCGCACCCCTCACCACCTTCAAACCCCCAGCCCAGAGCCCGCAACCTGCACCCAAACTTCCTCCCAGAGCACACTCCCTCCTGCACCCCAACCCCCGCCCCAATCAAGGTACCTCACTTTATTTTCATTTACTTCTCATTACTTATAGGAAAATTGGGGGGGAAAAAGAATGAAAAAAGGGGGATGGGGGGAATAAGAGAGAATGTTCTTTTTCTTGGCTGGGTCCCAAGTGGGGGAACCCCAAAAATGAAGCTGTGCACAGGGCCCCACTAATTCTAAATCCACCACTGGACTAATTCTAAATTCCCAACTAAGTAGCAGCCAAGACTTTATGCTGCTACAGAGTGAAGGAAAGGGGGGAGAACCTAGTCATAACTGCATAATTGCACATTCTACCATGCAATATTTATTTTCTCAACTATTTTCTCTCTTTATATATATATATATATATATATATATACAAGAATTGCTTTTCAGCTCATTTACCCATGGGAGTAGTTTGGGAGGTCAGGTTAGAGGCGTTGCCCCCTCCAAACTGCAAGCCTTGGGGAGGAATGGAATTTGCTTCCCCATGTGCAGCCCCATTAGCTGATCCATATGCCACCCCAAATATAGAAGTCAAACTACACCTGTGTTCCTTCCCCCCCCCCATCATTTATTTTAGAGGGGGGGGAAGCCATTCTTTCCCATAATATCTGTTCAATATCGTCAAACGCTTTCTACACTGCTGTACACCAGAGAGATGGAGAGTCTTTCAGGGGAAATGGATG